>NW_028263383.1:7402000-8002500 GCF_051168715.1 Poecilia mexicana | reverse complement strand
TCTTTTATGTCCTCCTGAGATTTGTATCCAAAGTGCGTGTAAATTATAGGAGCCTCTAGATCCGCCCGCCTACGTAAGTCTGACACACTTCTTTTACGCACGAGGATATCCCCAAAAATCTCCCCCAAATATGTGACTTGAATACAAACTTGTTCTGGGGCGCAGTTACGCACGACTCTTTTCAAACCTCTTCTTTTGGTTCCGTACTAAGATGCGATCAGTCTTTGATCTATTCTGTAACGCTTTAGCTTTAAAATCACAATACGGTGCAAAAAAGAGGGAAAAACGTGCGCTGCATTCAAGATTTCTGCCGTTTTAATGCAGGCAGCTGCAGTGATGCATCACCTCGTCTGAACATCACGATCCACAAATCGCTCAAACTGCTGGCCACGTTTTAACCCGACTACAGGTGTCAGCTGCCATCTTTCACACTCATCGTCTCGCAAATGAGAATTGAGAAGAGGGATGATCGTTTTCCCCCCAAATCTGATGTTTTTACCCCGAAACGCAAAATTGCAAATGTATATTTTACAAGCTTTTGCAAAACCTACAGCTGCAACTGCGTCTAGGAGCTTATTCTGATCAGCTGATTGGGTTTGATGTCATCCCTGCCTTCAGACAGGGATGGATTTCAAACTCCTTCCTTAAAACACAACAACAACAAAAACTTTATTGTGTAAAATTTCACCCTCCAGAACGCAACAAAACATACTATTTTAAATATCCTTTTTTTAAGTCCTGCACAGTGATTCGAGCTATACTTTTCCTCCGCTTTATAAATAGCTGCACTCCGTTTCTGTGACGTGGGATACGCACGTACATGTGTAGGTGAATCTTTGAATGAGCCTCCCCCCTCCTCCTCCACCTCCCTCCGCCACTCCTCCCTCCTACGCCCCCACCCCCCTCCTCTACTAGATACTACGGGATCTCTATAAAAAGCCTACGGTTTGATGGGAGAGCCCGGTCTGTATTGGGAGAGCGACTTTGGAGAAGACGGACGGCAGTTTCGCGGGGATGAAGAGACCAGAGAGGGAGAGATGTTTCTATGCAAAGCGCGGCCAGTCAGGAAACTTTAACTGAGGTAAGTTGAAATCCTATTTACTCCGGAGGAAAATGTACGTAAAACTTAGATAAATTAATACATCTAATGAGGCGTTTAAGGATCTTCTTTTTAAAAGTAAAAGATGCTTTAAACTGGTTTTCTCGTGGAGAGCCGCTGGTTGGAAGTTGCTGCAGTGTGAGTCATTTTCTCTCCCACACCTGAAATAGATTATCTCTGATAGAAACTAGGGGCAAAATCGCGATGAAGTGTATATGCTCTCTCTTTTATTTCTTTAAACCACCCAACTTTATATATGTGTATATATATATATATATATATATATATATATATATATATATATATATATTGCTGGTTAATTAATGTGCCTAATTAAGGAGTGGGGGATGCTACTTCAGCTTTATCGGGATGGGAAAAGATGTGGAAATGTCACAGTGTAGTGTACAGGGATGTGCTCATAAAGTGAGTGGGGTGGTTTGGTGGGCGGATGAGCGACTCCTTTAAAATCTCTCGAGGCACCGGGAGGTTTCCGGTGATAGTGATGACATTATTGCCATCCCTTTCTTCCGGTGGTGCGCTAAACTGCTCACCTCTCTCTCTCTCTCTCTCTGTCCCTTATCCCCCTTTCTCCTTAACTCTCTCCCCCAGCCCCCCCCTTGTGCACTTCCGGTCGGCGTTTCCTTCATCTTTTTTTCTCTCAGATCTAATTTTGTGACGTCGTCAACTGGTGAAGTCATTCCTGCGTCATTCTTGCGCACTTTGCAGATGATACGCAGTCACCTACTATAACCCTTTTAAAGGCATTGTGCTCGCTCGCTCGCTCGCTCACGCACGCACGCGCGCACCGCAGTATGATCTTCTGCGTGATGTGCGCACGGCTGTCAGTGCGAGAGGAACGTGCATTAACAGCACGAGGGTGGGAGTGGGTGGTACGAGTCAATGAAACCCCCTTGTTCATTCACAAGTCTTTGTTAATGCATACAGTAGCTCTGACTTTGGTCGTGGCGGTAGTTAAGTGTTAAAAAAGAAAAGTCATAAAACTGTTCCGTAACACTTTTAAATTATAACAAAATAACTATGTTGTTGTTCAATACTGAGAAATAAACGGTGTTCTTAACATGTATCATGTCATTTCTAGAGCGAACCGAACCGGTGACGTGTAGATTTACGACCGGTGATGCCTAACAACGCACTCGGAGTCCAGCATTCGCGCCCTTCTTCATGTAAGCACGCGCATCTCCTCGCGGTTTCTCCCCAGCGCCATGGAAACCGAGCTAGACCTAGTCACTGCCCACGCGCTCTGATAAGACGCGGCAGAATGAAGCGAGAGCCGATTGGTGCGCTCGTGAGGTGTCGTCACACGCGACGCGCGAACCCCTCGGGGGCTTTCGACCACGTGACGGCAGTCGTCACCTCAGCACCGTCTATTAGGGAATTGGATGTGGTTGTGACAGATGTGAGGTTACATATGCGATGAGGTGAAAGTGCCTTCAGACTAATTGTAATCTCAGGTTAAAGGTCACAGCACAGCTGTAGCAGAGGGGGCAAATGGGACTAAAATTTGCCCCCTTTCAGTTGCTGGGGCGGCTGGTTCAGCACCGTGGACAGCAGCGATGTGACACTCAGCTGTGTCGCTGTCCAGGCTTTGGTGCTGAAACGAAAACAACTGTGAACTTTGGAAGAGTCTGTAGATAATTTGCAGGAAATGGATAAAACATTAAGCCTGATGAGTGATTTTTATTTTAACTTAACCATGTGACTGGTGGTGGTTTTCAAAATTATTTTTGAAGGAGAATGAATGGGGAGAAAAATCATACTTTTCTAAATATTTAATGTAGCTTTCAATGTAGTTATGGAGAGTATTCAGGTTAAATTCAACATGAACACACAGCATGCAAAGACTTCAGGAAGAAGGCAATGGTGGAAGTCTGGAAGAAAGAAAGAAAGTGGATAAAAAGGTGAAAAAGAAAAACAGGAGATGTATTATAGAAGGCAGAATGAAAGGATGATTCATAAAAGGAAGGGAGGAAAGAAAAATAAAAAGGAAAGATGTGAGAAAGGGAAGAAGCAAACTGGGAAGGATGGATAAAAAAGGGAATATAGTTTAGAAAAAAATAAGTTTTCCTTACTCCGTTTCCATTATTTCCATGCTTAGCAAGATGTGAGCAATACTTAAACCGAATTTTATAGTTTTCATTCTTTTCTGGCCTTTTCAATACATTGCAAAAACCCTTAAATTATAATTTTAATTCAAAGGTTTTCTATCTAGCTAGCTAAAAACTGTTAACAGGTTTGGCAGGAGCTGCTCCTGTGCTTCATGAGACCAGGATGGTCAAATCCAGTTCAGTCGTTATTGAATGCTTCTCTCCTGTTTCTCAGAATATCTCCATCACATGGACACATTTAAGCACTAACTGGGTCAGGGACAGGAAAACTGGGGGTGGTGATGCCTCAGGGCAGCCTTGAGAAAGTTGGTCTGGGAAAAAAGGAAACTTGAACATTTTTAAAAGTTTTTCAGAAAAAGAGGAAGTAAGTCAGATATTTATTACAAACTGAAACCGCAATTTGGTTTCTTCACTTACATTCACAACAAATGTCAACTCAAGGAATTTTACAACACAGTTTTAAATTGATATAATTTTATGTAGAAATATGAATCTATAAAAATACACATCAGATCAGCTCAGTCAAGTAGACAGATTTACATTCAGAGGCATTCATCTGAACAGGAAACCCTCTCTGCTGCATTGAGTGAATTTGTAGCAATCCCTGTAAACCATTTCATAACTTAAAAAAGAACTTGCTAAATTCTAATTTAACTTACTGTATTTAAATAATAATGTTTCAACTTGGTGCTTAAACCATAAACAAATAGAAAATTAAAGAAAAGTATTATTTGTATTTTTTTATCTGCTATTTCAACTTTCTCCTTTCTTGGTCAGTAGTTTTATTTTACTAATGGTAAATCTCTTTTTCTCTCTCTCTCTGCTTGTTGCTGCAGATTTCCACATGGAAGAGGACTTTGCCCCCTTCTTTTCCTCATCCTGCCAGCGCATCAGCACCTTGGCTTTAGACTGCTTACTGCTTATACAGTGTCACAGTACAGTAACAGTCTACAGTCATGGCTACTGAAGCCTGGCGATTCATCAGACACCTCTGTGAGGAGAGCGTAGATGTGGAAAACAGCCCAATGACAGTGCGCAGAGCTTTTAAAATGGCCGACCTGATAGCCGAGTGTCAACGTGTGAGTCAGTGATCTTGCTCTGCCTCTCTTTTTCTTTCTCTCTCTCTCCTTCTCTCCTGCTGTGTCTGTTTTTTCCCTCCTGCTCAGAGAGGAAACCTGTGTGGGCTTGCATTGGGGGAGTCCTACACCCTGCAAGTGCGTAACGTTCACACTAAAACCAATGAGACGTTGCAGTTTCCAGTTACCATGCCAACTCTAGCTCCACCTCAACCCTGCTGTCTCCATGGCGACCGTGGCTTTAGATTGTTACTCTAGCAACAGCACCATGGTAACAGTCTGCAGCCATGGTCGTTAGGGGCAGATGTCATCAGGAACAGAAAATTTGAGGTCAATAAGTTTTATGTGTTTGTTAAAGAAAAACATTGAACTTTTTTTTAAATAGCAATGCTGTCTGTCTGTCTATAATATACTTAGACATTTTAATTTTATTTAGTTTTATTACTGCAATTAAATAAACATGACACAATTCAAATCAATAAAGTATTAAGATAATTCTTTAAAATACATACACAACCAGGAATTATTGATAATAAATAGTTTGAATTACTATTATATGCTCCAACTGACAGACTCAATTATTTGCTTAAGAGAAAACAATTGGAGAGGATTTAAGTTTATTTTATTAATCAGTTTAGCGATGGTTTTAGTTTGTGGAATATTTTACTAATCCTATGTATAAGTGTAGTTGTGCAGTCAAGCATGAATTAATTTTCTCATGTCAAGTTTCATTAAAAGGAATTTGACTTTAGATTGTCCAGCTTTGATGAAACGAGCCTTTGGATGTGCTACATATTGATTATTGAAGGTAAAGATAAAATCCAAAGTCAGACCTACATTTAAATTAGCAGGGAAGAATAACAACAAAAAAGTTTTTATATTTCACAGAATTTTAACCTCCAAAAATAATTTTCACTTTTTCATTATTATTCAAAATCCAGAGCATTTCTTTGTACCTTCAGTCATTTAGGACACATGTGCACACACTTTGCTCCTTTTTTACTTTTTCATTATTATGTATAGCATGTTGTTTATTCATTACAGTACAGTGATGAATGCAACCAGTATGAGCTGCACAGATGAGTCAGCTGGCTCCAGCACCTGTTCTGCTCTCTGTTTACCAGACCAGAGCGGCTTTATTCGAGAGCAGCAAAGCAAGGAATCCCCATTGGGCATCAGCTCTGAAATCTGCAGGAAGATTCAAGCACATTCTGGATGCTACACAGGTGGAATAACACATGCGTATAGAAATGCACACACAGAAACGTATATATTTATCAGCCCGCAACAAACGTATATACTCAGAAATAAAATAGACCCAAGCACTCAAACGCTGCAATATCCAGAGTTAGCCTGCCCTCTAGCGGGCAGATTATGTCAGTGTTCCCAGATGTAACTTATTCTATTAAACATCTTAAAAAGAAATTTATAAAAGTCTTTTGAATTCATTTTGAGTCTGATTTACTAGAATACATAACTACTGTGACAGATAAGACAATATATGATCTCTCTTTGGGATTTAGAAAGAGATGTTTATGCACTTTCATACAAAATATTTGTACATCTATCCGCCTATGAAATGTCATAACACTATTAATGCTTTTGTTTTTCAAAACAAGTATTGTTTAACAGATAGCAGATAAAATGTCAATGGATTGATTATCAAAAAAAAAAAAACTCCTGTTAAATAATTAAAATGACCAAAGGATTTACATTTAAATCTGTCAGTTACCAAAAAGTCAATTTTTATATTGAACCAGTTATTTTATTTTTACTGCCCACTTCTACAGTAAATATATAACTTATAAGTATGAATTCATCTACATATTTCTTTGTATGAATTAATTCTTTTTACTTTCTTTCTTTAAAAGTCAGCAATATATGCTTATGAAAGATTAATGAATTCCAGATATTTAACAATCTGAGGTTAATGGTAAAATGGATTATTTTATCATTAACCATCCTTCTCACCCATTCCCAATACAAATGTAGAGAATCATCTAAATTATGAGATGGATTATTGAATCAATCAATCCTCTGGGAATGGTAGGTTATAATAATATGATATAGTCTTTCACATATGTATTTTATTTTGACCATAATCACTCTCTTTTTACTTAAACCTACACATTTCATGTGCATTGATTTTTTGAGGTGATGTAAAGTAAATAAAAACTCATGATCAGAAGTTTGGATTTGTCGTTTGTCCTCCACCCCCTGCACTGTAAAAGCTCATGTGCTGATCAGTGAACAACAGCACATAAACTCTTACTGTTCAGGGCAAAGAAGTATTTAGTTCCAGGGCAATCCTTCTAAAAAAACAACAACATCCAAACAAATTACTTACCTGCTTGTCCTTAACCCAGTCCTGCCCCCATATGGTTATTAACCATATGAACAAGTTGAAATGTTTCAGATTTTAAACTTGATCTGATTGTCTTTAAAAACAAATTTTTCAGCTCAAATCTCTCTTCTTTTTTTTTTTTTTTTTTAGAGTTGAGATATCTTCATTGGTATTACCGATTGGCATTATCAATCTGAAATCTATAGCCATAAACACTAATTACACTTTACAAGACACAGAGGAGGAATCACTTCTTAAATGGCAAAGTGAACAATCAATAAAAAATATGTTCACTTTCTTTTTTTTGTTTAGCATTTGCTATATATTAAATCAAAAACCACTAATGCATTGAATCAAAAGCTGTAAATGAGATACTAAATCCACCCAGGAGGGCAACGATTCCTAACACTGTGCACATTTTATGGGGGGAAGCCCATTCTCACCACCAGATGTCAAAACAAGGAACTGAAAGTTGTTTCAGTGTCACATACACACTGTACCACCATGGACAGACAGCCATCTTGGTCAGGTCAAAAATCCACCATTAATTTATCTACAAAAAACATAGAGCCATCTCTCTTCTCTACTTACAACTGTCTGAAACCAACCAACATTGCACAACAGCACTCAAATTTTTGTGTTCAGCATGAGCCAAAGCATGCCTTACTTGTTTCCACCACAGCCCGTAGTCGCGATGACTAATATTTACCCTGGTATTGTCAGTCACGCACCAGCAGGACAGCCAAACCACAGCTGTCCATGCCAAGGACCCTGACCATGTTCAAAAACAAGACAGACTGGGGAGAGAAGCACACAAATGACTGCAAAGGATTTTCTACACCAGACATGGGGACGACCTAATCCATGTCCTGAATTCACCTCATCTCCTCTTTTTTGGCGCCAAATCAACACAAACCCAAACCTCTGGAAATGATAGCATGTTAAAGGGACAGAAACAGTCACACTGAGTGACCGACACCAGGAGATCAAATCCACTTATAACCGTTTTTAGGCAGTTTTTCCAGTGTATTATCTCTGTCAATGTTACTTTATTTAAAAAAAGCAGAAAAAAGTTAAAAATAGGAATAGAAAGTAATCATAGAATATACTTTAAGTGAAGTGTGGTCACCCCTGTTTTAATCCAGGAGAATCTGGTTGTGAGACCTGAATGATCTTGCTTGAGAATTGGGGAATCAGAGCTCCTTTAAATAAAGAAGCTCAAGCCTGAGGGAATTTATAGATAATCGATAAATGCAGAAAAAACATGCAAAAATCCAAATGTCTATCATTTATGTGCCTGTAGGTATCTAACGTAAGCCTCTGAAACTGTCAACATGTGAGATAAAGAGAATGAACTAAAGTAAAGGAAAGTTCACAGTGTCCACAAAAACAAGAAAACCACAGAGGAAAACCAAAACTATGTGAGAACTATAAGAAGACCAAAGTTCACCAGCACAGAGGGGAAAAACACGAGCAGTCACCCACCCACACCCACACGCACAAACACTCTGTATGCATCATACAATGTTGATTTCTAAACCAATTTCATGCCAATAATTGATATCAGTCGACTTATGCTGCTGTTTCTTTTCTTTAAATAGAAATTCAACTGACATCTTTAAATAGGCTCCCATCTGTTCCTGCTTTTTATTTGTCAGCACGCGGCACATGTGCCAGTCACACGGCAGGTCCTTCCAGCACAACCTCACAGCGTGAGGCATCTTTTCCTCTTCTGTGGTGAACTGTGCAGGCAGGCCTGTTCACAGCGAAGCCCAGTCACCCACAGAAACAGACAGAAAAAGAGGCATGGTTTCAATCCCATGTTAAGGCTGGACACAGGCCCGAGCTCTGCAGTGTCCCATCCTCTGCAGCAGTGCACCAGTTCAAGTGGGTAAGTAGTCACTTAAACTAAAAGCTTTACGATGATCAGCATCCTCTTTCTGATTGTGGTAATGGTAAAGAACAATAATACAGATGAGCAGATTAAAAAATGAATTTAAATCCAAAAGTTGTTTGGCCAGTAGATTAAAAAATAAAGTCCTCAGCTGATCGGGTCAGTCAAAGGTTTTGTCCCAGGTAGAATGGTCAGCTTTGGTCTCCTATCTCCGTGTCCTGGCCCGTGGGATGACCAGGCTCTTTGGAGTTTAAGTTCAACTCTTTTATAGACACGCACGCCTCCAAATCGCCCCTCCCCTCTCTCCCATCTCCCATAACAACAAACGCTCCAAAATCAAAATAGAGCCCATCTGTGCCCCGACACACCCCTCTGGCTCCCTGCTTCAACTCCCCCAAAAAATCCGCCGAGGCTGAAGAAGGGGGGAAAAAGTGATAGCTTGGTGGTGGAGAAAACTTAAAACGTGTCCTCGCTCTCCCGTTTCGGCTGCAGAGAGTGGAAGAGAGAGGCTGGGTAGCTCCACCCTCATCCGTCTCTGTCTCATTCCATTATTTCCCGGCTGTTGTGCAACAGGAGGAACGGATTCCTGAGAAGAGAGTCACGGCTCTGTTGTAAAACTTACTGGCAAGGGTGACCCTCTGTGTTTTTCTTTTACTGTTTCCCCTTCCCTCACTCACTCTCTCCATTGCACTCCACTTGTTATCAAAACCATGTGTATGAGTGTGTGTGCATGTGTCTTATAAGGTCTTGGAGGGACACAAGGGCCACAAGGGAACTCTGGAGAGAGTGAATATGAGTGGCTGAAAAGCTGAAAAAAAAAAAAACCAGATGTGCACAGCGAATTAAATCCAAAGAAAAAAAAACGATGAAAGGTTGAGTGAGAGGCACTGCAGGTTTGTAAAAGACAAGAGCTAATGTGGAGTATTTATGGTGGAATTTTATGTTAACAGAGCAATTTAGGTTTATAACTGTGCGCCACAAACACACAGTTTATAACAAATCAGTCTCACAAGCTTTTTAGAAACTTTAGTTTTAGATTATACCCTTTATTTCCTAAGATAAAACCAAGGATAAATTGCTGAATCGCCAATAGTCACTGACTGAATAATTAAACAAATTATTAATTAAAGAAAGAGAAACAAAACAACCGCAAACTACTTCTCAAATTCTACTGGACGTCTACAGATTAAACGTATATTTTGTGACAATTACATAGATCTAATATTTATGAAGAGTTTATTGGTGTTTGAGGAGTTTAATCAAACAGCTTTTGTGGTTTTGACTTTAACATCCTTTACAATCTGAGATGGAACAAGAGGCAAAAAAAGAGGCATTCCTAATCACTTCTCAACACCAGATCTGCCACTAAAGAAACAATTCAATGTTATCACAACTGTCAATGTCTTGGCTGGACAAGGTGTTTAAAACAACCAGAATTATCACTAAGAAGTACACAGGATTTCAGTTCTGGTGCATAACGAGTTTTTAACAATCATAGTCGTAAATCCTTCAAAAGCAATAAGCAAAATAACACCACTAATCTAAACTCAAAACTGTTGTCACGTCTCAGAGAACCTTTCATATTTGTTGACGACTTTAAACAGAGTGTGCCATACAACAAGCAAGCCTGTGGCTTCCTCGTTTTATGGAGATTTTTGAGAATGCCACCTGCTTCGAATAAGAACTCATTCTGAGAAGACATCTGGTGGGACATAATGAAGAAACCCGACGACAAACTGGAGCTCGTGTTAGAAATGTAGAAAACGTATGCTTCAGTCACATGTGTACGGGGCAGGGCAGAGAGTGATGCTGAGGAAGAATCTGAGAGGAGATGAAAGAAAAGGAGAGCGAGGTAGAGAGGAGGGAGAGACAGAGAGCACACATCTGGAAACAATTGAGAGAGAGGAGCCTGACGTCCACATGCTTCAGCTACAAAAGAACAACACGTACTTGAACCCTGCGTAGTTTCTGCCTCTGCACAAACCTGTCTCTCTCTCTCTGTGTGTGTGTGTAACCTCTTCCTTCATCAACTAAAGTCACAGCATCATCCCTGTAATTCTCAGGTTGTGTAGGGTCAAATGTAATAAACCAGGGTTTCGACTTTGGTTCTGATAAAGATCCGTCAGAACTTTTCAGCAATTTTGCTGCAAATGTTAGCAAAAAGAAAAACAATGAAACATTTCAGGGGGTGTCATGTGGTTTTTATAAACAAGAGAAGCTGTGACTAAAAGCTTAAAGGGAAAAAGTACGGAGTATCTCTGCTGCTGAAATGGCCGAGTGGACGTTTGAAATGGATCATTTTAGGGATTATTGTTTTCTAGTCAATTCCACAACAATCCCTAAAATAATCCTTGAAATGTAAAAATAAATTAAAAAAAAACTTTGAAAGCATCAATATGTATAAAAACTAAAATGCTTTAGAAAAAATGTTCAGACTTTTAATTTTTACCCGTTATTCACAAGACAGATCAAACAATTACATGTCCAGTTTTTTCAAATCCTGCCAGGTTTTCTCTGCTTTAAATTATGTTTCGTCGGATGGCGAGTCTCTGACCCGGTCAAGTCTTCAACATGTTGTAACAACTAGATTTATCTCCATCCAGCTTCTCACCAACTTTGACCAGCTTCCTGCTGAAGGAAAGCATTCCCACAGCATGACACTACCTCCACTGTGTTCATCATTTACTAGGGTTCAGGTTAATTACTGAAGCATCCTTATTTTGTTTAGTTTTTGTTACGTATTTTTATAATTATGTGTCATCATATTAATCTTTTTATCACAAACTACAGAAATACGGTTGAATACCTTAAAGTTCCCATATATTTAAACACCATTTCAATTTAATTTCAATTTATGATTTAACACATTCTTCACATCTATTTTATTAGAAAATAAAACCCATTACTCTGTTATGTCCATTTAAAACTATTGTAAATCATATGCTTTAGGTATGCATGTATTTATACAAACGACTGAACATCCTCACACAAAGCAGACCTTAATAATCTTAAATAATCTGTTTTATTGCTCTTTCCATTAGATTTTCCCTGAGCAAGTTTACACCTCTCAGTGTAACAGCTGATCTTATTCTTTTAGATTTATCAGACAAAAGAGTGTAAAAAGGTCCAGATCCAGATCCAATCTGTGTCTGGACCGAGTTCTACCAGTGATTCAGCTTTTATTCTGATGCAGCTTCTGACAGAAAATCAATCAGTGCTTTTGTTGTCTTACTGGAACCTCTTCAGAAAATCCTGATACATTTGCCTGTGAGCAGCTGCAGCGGGAACAAAATGGCCTCCAGGATGTATGAGGAGCTGAGGGTCCTGGAAGCAGGGCAGAAGATCCCTGCTCATGCTGTCAGGGATGACCCTGTCCTCCAGTCCGAACACGTGCAGAGACGGGATTTGGAGCGGTGCGTCGTAGAACTTTTGATGCTCCTCACAAGCGCTGCGGAAACCGGCAACAAGGATGGCAAAGCGGAAGTTGAATTCCAGCTCCAGTTTTTGCTCCTGGAGCGAACACAGCATGGCAACAAAAGCTGCTCCCTGACTGAATCCCAGGAGGCCATCAAACGGGCCCTGGGTCTTCACGGCTTCTCTCACCGCCGATATGCTGTCGTCGAGGCCCGAGCTTTTCTCACAGTGCTGCTGAGCGCTGAAGCTCCGAGCCTGAATGTCAGAAAACCACCAGCCCCTAGGCTCTTCATCGCCCCCTGCTGCTGGAACTGAACTATTCTCCTGGTTGGGAACCTCTTAAAAAAAGAAAAGAAAAAGAAGAAATTCACATTACTGTAACAGTCCACAGAAAAGTAATAAATAATGAGACAGTTTTCTTTGATTTATGGTAAAGAAGCGAGAAAACATCTTTAAAATTTGATTAATTTTAAAGCTTTGACTTCTGTGCAAAAACAAACATCTTTAGCAGTAGTGCTACTACTACTTTATTTGCAACTAAATCTTTTTATGTATTAAATTAATATGCTTTGCCACATTTAAGAAAAAAACCCACAATGTTATTTAAACTTATTTCACATCTTTACTTAATTTCCAAACTATTTGACAAAATGCATATTTTTGCCTCACACTGATTTATAGAAAGCCACCTAATGGTGTTGAGTGGAAGCAACATTTTACAAATGCACATGTCACTTTGGCTATTTTATGTGATAGATCAACACAAAACAATGCATTACATATTGAAAATGTGTGACATGGTTTTTTATTCAGCCCATTTCAAACTTTCTCTGTAGCAGCTACAAGTCTTTTGGGGAATATCTACCAGTTTTCACCTCCGGAGAAGTAAATCTTTGCCCTTTCTTTTTGCTAAATACCTCAAGCTCTGTTGAAATGGATGGAAATCTTCTGTTAACAATCAACAGATTCTCAAGTGGATTTGACTGAACCACTTTTACACATGAAAAAGAGGGAGAAAGAGTTAAACTAACCTCTGTAGCAAAAGAAGTGAAGGGACTGTTTGTTATTCTTTAGGATGAATTATCAATGAAAAATTTAGATATTTCCAAATGGAAAATGTTAGGTACAAGACTAAAGTTTTCTTTTTTCCTTCACTTCCAGTTTAACTTCATCGTTTTTAGGACCACAAACATCCAGGGACACATTAAACTTTGATAAACACAGGACATATTTTCGAAGAACACTCTTGTTTTTATTGCTGTAAATAAAGTCAAAATACTTTCTACATCAATAATGTGAGAAATATTTGACTCACGTTAGGAAATCATGCATTTTTCTTTTACTAAGACAAGTGTCTGAGTGGTTGTTCCTACGTACTTTATTAAAATACTGAATGTGAATAAGCAGTTTTGGCCTGAGGTGAGGAAGGTTTATACTCCAATGTGCTCAATCACTCTATTGTAGCTTTGGCTGCACGTTTAGGGTTTCTTTTCTACTGTCATCCATATTTTTAACAACTTCCACCAGCTTCCCTTTCCCTGATGATAAAAACAGATGCTGCCTCCATCATGGTTTACTGGGGGTATGGTGAGTTCACGGTAATGTTGCAGCGTCAGTTTTCTGCAGTGCGCAGGATTCCTCTCTACCATAAGAACCTGCATGTGGGACAAAAAGTTCTGTTCATTTACTTAGACCACCTTCTTCTACGTGATCAATTTCATTCAGCTTCCATATCACATACTGTGTGTTGGTCTGTCACATAAAATCGCAAGAAATTAGAATGAAGCTTGTGGTTGTAACGTAACAAAAAGAGAAATATTTGGAATCCAGTGGTTCTGTCGGCATGTTGAGTTTCTTGTTCTGTAATGTTTCCTTTAAAAATGACCCACCTTCTGTCTGCACGGTGAGCGGTGCGGTAATGTAAACCAGCTCCAGCTGCTTCTTCAGCAGCTTCCGCAGAGCTCCGGTTTTCTCCCGGAACGAGCTCCCGTTCTGACGGTAACCGTGAATGCACAGGACCCGGAGAGGAGCCATGGAAAGCCGCTTCCACAGTCTTGTATCCGCGGAGGGATATTAATCCAACACTTAACAATTGCAAATTACAGCCGAAACCTTAACGGATCAATTTAATGCACAGAATAATAAACAGCAGCGATGAAGCAGCACTTAAATTCCTGAATTCAATAAAACTTATGAACTACGGGAAACTGAAACTTACAGGACATCAACCGGAAATAGTAAGTGCTTCCGTTTGGAATTTTCAGAGTAAAATATCTTACTTTTTTTTTCAGCCAATATCCTTGAAAACACATATTGCCAACATTTTTTGACCGAATAATTTGGTAATAATTTGCATCTTATATAAAAGTCGTCTTAAACTCAACCAACCTTTAAGCCAGCTGACATAACGCTGGCTCCACCCACATGCAGAGGTAGAGCAAATCTCCGACAAACAAACAGTGTTGGTGGAACTGAAGTGTTACCACAGACATTTTCCCCTCAAAAATCAACACTGAGGCAAAGAGGACAGACAACAAACTTCTCCAATGAGTCTGTAAGGTTATTTGCAGAGAAATCAAAGGGAAAGCCTAAGTCTTTTGCAGCCAGAGGAAGAATGAGGGGCACAAAGTCTCATGGATGTGAGTGTGAAAGCTGTCAGATGCATTTTGCACTTACAAAGTGGGTGAGTAATGACTTAAAAATAAACAGTAGCATAAAAAGGTGCTTAAATGTAAATGTTTTCATGCTGCTATACAGCTGAAATGGGAATTTACACACATAAAATCAAGCATCTATCCTTCACCTATTGAATACCATAACATTTTTTGTTTTGGTAAAAAATGGGATGGTTTACTACCAGTTACCATCATGTGGTAGTTGTTGTTGATCACAGTTTCATTCAAGAGGTCGGCTGCAGGGCCTGATCCATTTATTGTGTTATTCCAGACTTTGTTTGGGCTTTGGAAATGTAATAAATTGTATTCTGTCCTCCAAACACTCTGGGTGACAGCTGTCAAGATTGCTTGCTCCCTACTGACAACGTCGAACTATGATTTCTATGAGTTCACCAATTGTCGTTTTCTAGCTTATCGCTGATTACTGATCTTTAAAAAGCCTGACTTGCTGATTCCGATTTCGACAGATGGCGATTTGTTTGTCTGGAATTTTGCTAAATATAGCAAGAAAGTCACTGAGAAAGGCACACACACAAAAAATCTTAATTTGCAATATTTTATGTCCACAGAAGGACTACTGATTCCTGTGTCATATAGCTCCTGTAATAAAAGAGGAATTTATTTCTAAAGGTGCCAGTTATTGTGAAGGGTGCCATAGGTGTAAGTCTAGATTTAAATAACACAAAACATATTGTGTGTTATGTGTGATTGTCATTGTTAAATTAGTTGTGACCTTGAGTCTCTACCTCCTAATTTATAATATGTGTTTTTCAACTACTGTTGACTCTCATGATCCATGACGATGAGAGATTGTCCTATTTGATGTTGATGGCATTTCCGTATTTGGATTGGCCCTTTACACCTCCTCTGACAATTAGGTTTGTTAAATGTCCTTTGTTGCAGGGGAAGCACAGGTGTTGCCTTGCTGTGACGCACATGATAATTAGGAAGAATGAAAAACACCCTCACTGTCTCACACACACACACACACACACACACACACACCCAAACCCAGAGGGATAAGGCTGCTGTTGTTCTTCTGCAGTGCTGGTGCAGACGAGCCAAGTGCCGATACCACAGGGGGGAAACTGGTGAAGGGGAGAGGAGATCCTCCCTGATTAAACAAACAGATTCCCTATTTGAGTATACTTTCATTCCTTTATGTAACAGCTGCAGTTCCAACCTCAAATTTAAACTTATGTTTCCTAAAAATGTGGTAGAAACCCAAGTAGCACTTAAATACTGTGTTTTGAATGTACACAATATTCTATCTGATATTGCCTAGACGAGATATTTAATAGATATGTGGGTGGGACAATAGAAATGTTTAATGCAGTCAAGAAAAAAATAAACTATAACCTTTATAAGAGGCACTAATTTGAGAATTGGCATAGATGTGACTCGGCTACGGAGAAGCACAGCTCAGATGGAGGAATGTGTTGGCAGGACTGCAAGTAGTTGTGCACTCTTCAAATCTGGCCTTTATTCTAGAGAAGCAAGAAGAAAGCTATTGTTGAGTGAAAACCACAGGAAGTCAGATTCCACAAATCATGCAGGAGACACATGAAACCAAACCAAAAAACCAAACTAATGCTGCTAATCACAGGTATGGGTATAAATGCCATAAAGTCATTATCCATCTGAGCTCACAAATAACTCAATGTGCTAATATACCCCTAAGAAAAAGAAACAATGGATGAGAAAAACTGATCATCAATAAAACTATGGCTGTTGAGAGATCAGATCAATGACCCTGCTTATCTAGTTGCAATATAATTATCTGCAGAAAGACAGTTTTCTAGGATCCACACTCATTTGATTATTGTCACCAAGCCAAACAATTCTATTTGACCAATCACACATGTTAATTAGACACAGAACCTCTGGCTAAAATATTTTTCACCTAGAGCAAACTTACAAGGTTAAAAAAAAAAGAGAAAAAAGGGACCTCAATAATTCTCCTTCACAACTGTCCACAAGGGGGCAGTGTTGTATATCTTTGATAAAATATTGTTTCAAGCCAGAAAGCCGCGTGTCACGCTAAAACACAAACCCTTAGCAAGTGTATTTGTGGAAAAATGATCCAAAGTTGAGTCAAATAAAGTATAAAAGAAATTCACTTCAAAGTAAAGACAATCAGTGAATATCAGAGCTGGTCCAAGCTACACATTCAGGAAAATAGCGCTGCTGGAACAAAAATAACAGAGCAAGCCATGTTCAGGGAAGTCAAATTAACCTCCAGGTCGAGTCCTCCAGCTGATGAACTGTCCCAGAGTCATCTGCAGCAAGATTATTAGAGACACTACCATCCTGCAGTGATTCCTCAAGTCTGAGGGCACTTAAAGAAGGACAAGGAAAGTATGACGAATCTCCTGTCACTCACTGGGACTGGCAATGTAGGGCATGGAAAATAAAGATGGATAATAGAACACGGGAATGGGGGGATCTCTGAGTCTATTCAATGTGTTTATAGTCAATTGTAACCTTCCATTCAGGGAGACACCACTGTTCTTATCCAGACAGGCGTATAGGGCAAAAACACAGTGATAAGACTGTTTTGTTGCTGTAATGTTGACAGCTGACAGATGCTATCATGGGGTTGGACACAGGTGACAGATGAGGCTGCAGAAGTTGCAGACCTGTCAATTCTCATAGCTGGAAATGTCAGCTCCTCCATTTTTGACACCATTATCATTCTTCAGCTGAGTATCGTCTCAGGCACCTTCTTGATTCTGCAGAGTCACTTGTTCACCGAACAAAAAGACATTTCCTCCATCATTTGGAATATTGAATAGCTGTTATCTGTGAGGAAATCCTGGCTGCAGAAATCGTATTGTCTCAATTTTTATTAAAATAACAAGAATACCCTGTTTGGATTATGACTGACATGCACTAAATGGAAACACAGATTGTGGTGTTTCTACTTTAGGCTAATTAGAATATTTCAGTAAAATCTGTCAGCTGCAGACTAATCTGCACAAACATGCAATAAAATGTCTTGAGTGAGTTTCAGCTCAGATAATGTTCCTGCCATGCAGTGTTTGAATCTACCTGCCCTCTCACCTTTTCCTCTTACCTGCCTGGAAATCTGAGAGATAGTTTAAGCAGGGAATTCAGACTGACTCATACAGACGTGACTCTTCATGAACCCAGTCGTTGGTGTTTGTCGACACTTTACAAACAAGATAGATCGGTATGAAAACCTTCCCATCAGTCATGTGCACATAAAAAAAAAACAGTTAAAATTTTCTTTTTGCTTGCTTTATTCATAGAAATGCTCTGGTAGAATGATAGGTCACAAAAACACAAAACAAAACAAACAAAAAATCAGTTCATTTATTTGTGACTGGATGCATCATTCAGTATTTTTGAAGTGCCTTTTAAGAGATAACTGTTAAAACGTGACAGCATGTCTGTATGAAAAGATCTTTTTTAGCTATTCTAAAATACATGGGTTTAAAAACACACACAAGGATTTAAAACAAAAACGTACAGCTTCATTAAATTGCTTTTCTTTAAATCACAAGTACAATTACTTTCAGAAAGAATGTTTAAAATCCTATTTCTAAAATATTAAAACATCTTAATCCTTGTTTGTTACTATGTACTGTGTGCTAAATACAGTCGGAGAAAAACGGCGACGCTAAAAACATTCTCTGGCACTTAAAAAAACTTTAAACAAAGCATGGTTTCATTTAATAATTGGCCTTTTTGTGATTTGTTTTGGAACTGAGGGTAGAACAGCGGTGCAGTTTGTAGCACTGCTGCCCTACAGCAAAAAGATCTAACAATGGATGAATGGATAATTGTTACTTTGCAAAACTTTTCTGTAGCTTGATATTAGTAACCAGCCAAAGACTAATAATTCGAATATTCCCAAACATTTTGAAAAAGATTTCTCACTACAGTATTTTTATTCCTGCAGTTCAATGACTGTTCTTACCTTTAACTAGAGCTTTATGCTTCACTCTTTAAAATGTGGAAGAGGAAAATCTCTACTAGCTAGGGAAATAATTTTCTTTTAAGAATACCACCCTCTGCTTGTGGTTGGGTTTTAAAAAACGTACTTATGCGTCATGATTCAGCTGTGTAATCCATTCACTGCAGCTGCTGAGCTGGAAGATCTTACATAAGTAACAGGCAGTCTCTTTGTGCTTTCGGTCATGTGTTTCTTGAAAATATCAATCAAAAGAACCACATTGGCAGAATAAATTTAGTGGTAATAGTAGGAAAGATGAAAGCGTCTTCTTCACCTCATCATCCATGCCATATGCTTCACAGGTATTTATTGTGGCAGGTGCCTTTGTGCTGTTCCAGCACCGCTATCAGCGCTAACACCACCAAATCCTTTTTAATAGTACTGAGAACCTCACTTTGAGCTTACAAGTTTGCAGCAGCATTGTGTGCAAAGTGGCCATAAAGTCAGAATAGTGGAAATGGTGCACTGAGGTATAATCAGTACAATTTCTGCAAAGCTTGAGCCGGCTGACTGGTCGAGAAGCAGAGCAACAAGGAAATGCTTCTGTGGAACTGAAAAAGTTCTGGTATCAGTTTTCTCATAATCAAATAGCTTGTGATAGGAAACCTTAGAATAAACCACAAAACAGTTTTAAGGCTATTTTCCGCAAAGCTGAGATATTTAATATAATAAGGGGTGAATGCACCACTTATTTGCCTGATTGTTATTCTTAAAAATGTTTATAACCATGTAGCATTTCCTTTCACTTCAGACTGAAATGTTCCTTTGTGTGGTTTTTGCCTAAACATTCAATGTCATGCATGTTGTGGATAAAATATGACAGAGTTCAGTGGGTCTGAATGCTATAGCATATGTGACAAAAAAGAGACAATAAATGAAGAATGAAAATTAAAATACTTAAAAAAAGTAGAGGCTGCAACATTTATTTTTTGAAAAAAGTAAAGAAAAACTGAGGAGGTTTCAGGAAATCATTCATCGTGCTCCATAAATATCAGATTGGTTCCTCGTCTGCAGGCTCCAAGTGGTCAGAACAGATAGTTTTGGCTTGTAAGTGTAAAAGAAGAGATCACCGGGCAGACATCTGTCTCCTGCAGGCATCCGGAGCCTTGTGAGGGTTTTACACAGGTTAGTGATCAGCCAGCTGGGACCCGCTACCAAGGTGACACATTCGGTTTAATACGTGGGGTTTCTGGAGCTGCTTCAAGGCAACACTGCTCCTAAATGAGCGTTTCCAGTGTCTTGTACCAGCTTATTAACATATTCCTTCCTATTTCTGCTGGTTTTAAATAGCTGTCACATTCTGACTGTGCTAGTTAGTTAGACACACTAAAGGACTTCTGTTGCTGTGAGAGCAAAAACACGGGAACTCTTGTGTCATGATGCACATGCCAATTAGAGAGTTAAAAAAGCCACCCAGGGGACAAGACTGCTGTTGACGTTCTCCTGCACTGATGAAGAGCCATGTGTGTCTCCCTGAGGAGGAAGGGAGAGACAAAATAAGAAGAGGAGAGATAAAAAGCCAAAGCTGGGGAGTTCCTATGCTCAGGTGTGATGTGGCCTTTTGGTGTCACGGTGATTTATGAGGAACAGAAATATTATAATATTGCTGCTGCAAATCACAGAAAAGGGGAACAACGGGGAAGCTGAGAAGAAGGTTAAAAGTGTGTGTGAGGACTGTGTTTGTGTGGATCTAAGACATGCGGGTCAGACAGGGGGGTGAAACACAAAAAAGGCAACACCGATGGGTAACTCTAACACAACTGTAGGTGGACACAAGCCTTAGAGAAAATGCATTATGTTCCTGATCTACAACAGTTACCAACTCTGTAAGTAGTTTATCTTTTGTGCTTGTCTATGCTTATTGTGCTCCCACATACATAAACACCAGGATGTTTTAATGCATGTAATGTGTTTCCTATAATGTAAAGGATTAATGCTAATGGATTTTTGCAGCAATGACTCAACACAGACTTCTCTTGCATTAGCGCTAAAGTCACTTTATATTCCAGACATAAAGCAGAGGAAACTCTGCTTTGATACATAAATAAATAAATAAAGAAATCGGAGATAGTGAAGCAGTTAATCACATTTCTAAAATGCCATTTTAATTACAATTATTGAGCAACATTTTTTTGTATAAAAGCAACAAATTTCAAACACAAACATTTACATTATTAAAATAAAAACAGGAGAAAAATAAATATATCTTAATCTCTGGTATTTTATTTAACTGCAAATTCATAAAATAAATTTTACAAGCATTAGCACATACAGTGTGTTTATACATTTCTTGTTAGATGGTCGAGTTTATAGAAAAGCTCCGATTTGAGTTTTCCTCAGCAGTCGTTTTACCTTCAGGGTTAAAAGGCAAAACACACTGAATGTCTGTCATATTATTTTCCTATAAAGCTCTCCACACTAGCAGGACCTGGTGAACACAAAACATGATGCAATCTTTTCAAAATCTGCTCTCTTTAGAAGTATTGGCACTTCTGATGCCACAACTGAAGTCCTCCAATCGCTAATGTATCAACTTACATGGAAAAGATGTGCTCAGATTGCTTTAAAAGCACCAACTGATGCCTGGAAATTAAAATGTAAGTCTGTTTACTATTATATATCTGGATTGTGTTTCAGTAGTGTAGGAAGACTGGTGACCTGTCCAGGGTGACCCCGCCTCTCGTCCAGAACCTTAGCTGGAAATAGGCACCAGCATTTCCCGACCCCATTAAGGGACAAGGGTGTAAGAAAATGGATGGATGGTAGTGTAGGAAGATGTGTCTCTTTGGTGAAATTTTGTGCTAGCATTTACTTTCCAATGCATTTAACACTGTAGCATATATAATTTGATCACCAGTTCAGCCAGAGTGCTATTAATGCAGACTGTTAGTTCCTGCAATTTTGACTGCAGTTGTGCTCTACAGCATTTACACCAGTGCTACTCAAATATGGCAGCACTAACCCAATAATGAGGAATGGATGAGGATTCACTCACCTCAGGATGCTGGATGCTTGATCTTACAAGTGACACTGATGGCACAACCTAGTTTTTGATTCATTTTACTAATAGTTTGACCTCTGGGGGAAATTCAAAAAGCATTGATGTTTTATTCTCAGATTATACGTAGATGTGGGAAAAAATACAAATCTATGATGTCACAACAACATTAATATAACCTGTCCTGAATTCCCCAACCTTAATCCCAACATACATGTAGTATTTAAAGAGAGAGCACATCATGTTTAAATTTAGGATTAGTTACACGGAGATGAGATTTCTAGTTGTTATTAATGCTTTATATATCCTTCACATCTTTTTTGCATGTTCAATCCACATGCCTTACAATGATGTTCACAACAAACTCTCTCTTACAAACCTGTGTCTGTTTCAGAGAATTAAACATTAAATTAAATATTTATTTCAAAAAAGATGATGAGAAGGAGACAGAAATCCTTGCTGATACAAAAAAATGGGATTACCAAGAACCACATTCTTCAGTTATTCCTCCCTTTGACATTTTCAGTGTTGATTTTTTTATTTTTTTTTATTTCAGATACCTTTTAGCAAAGGCTTTAGACATTAATATTTAACTCTTGATGAAATCTTGAGCTGTAGAGAAGCAGTTGATGCCATAAAAGCCATTTTCAGTTTTATGACAGAAGGGCAGTGTCTCCAGTTTTTAATGGGTCAAACCAACCTGCAGGACTTTAACATACCTACCTCCCCGTTGCATCATCCATCACGGCTAATTCCTTTTAAATAAAACATCTACAACAATGCCTCCTGTCATTAGTGATGGATAACAGGTGATGAGAAGGGAGGAAATTCAGAGTGTGCATCTCGTAATGACAGCACACAGATTCAGAGTGGAGAGATGTTTAGAGCGAAGCAGGAGCAGAGCGAGATGAAATAAAAGGGGGAAGAGAGGAGATTAGCAACAGCTATTAGCGGCTTCTAAAGTTATCACACTCATTAGCTGCTATCAGATTGGGCTGGTTATAAAACAAAAAGAGCAGAGAGATGCACACAGCTTCCAACCTACTTTACTTTTCATTTCAGTCTACATTGAGATGTTGCATGTTAGTGCTACAGAAAATATTAATTACTAAACAAAATGTCTTTGTAAAACAACAAACTTACAGTGTGATTTTATTGATTGTTTTTATGCTTAAGCTGGTTGCAGGATGCTTTGAAGGTCCTCCATCTTTTTCTGATTTTGCAGCATTTCTTAGGATGCAAAGGTTTCACTTATTTTTGTCAATGTGCGCAGCGAAGATCGGTGAGACTAAAACCTTAACAAAGGAACAGAATTAGCAGCTTTTGTAGTTCTGCCTATGAGCAAGAAATGCTAAATGCTTTGTTGAAAATGAAAGAAAGTGTACGGACTTTTCGTATTTGCTAAGTAGTGAGTTATGTCATAGACTGGAGGCAAATTTTCCCTCAGCGTTTGAGACGTTTCCCATTCAGGTTGATCCTGTCAGCAGCGATATACATTTCTCTCGAACGTCAGCCGAGAGTGTCCATATACTTTCTTTTTGTTGGTCTCGGAGCCAAGATTCATCTATGCTTTGTGCTGCATTTCCCGACCAACACAGCATGGATCAGACTTGTGGGAACAATTTACTGTAAAATCAGAAAATAAAATCCTGTCCATTAGTGCAAACTTGCAGCATAAAAAGTAATACTAATATGTTTTTGATAATAATATACTTAGGAGTAAAAGAAAAATGAAGCTGAGAAGGGTAAGCGATAGAGAACAAAATGTGAAATGGAAAATTTGATTTGAAAGTACCTTGTTGTGTCGCTGAAGTAATGAACATGGAGGTTTCCACTAGTGGTCTAATTGCAAGCACAAAACCCCATTTGTAAAGAAATATATATTTTGTTATTACATGTTATTAGAGGTAAAGGAAAAAATATATTTTCTGCTGTATTGTGCATGCACAAGTATCTTAGAGGTTCACAAACTGAGTGAAAAACATTTAATTCACATCGGCTTGTAATTGTTTGGTGTGAAATTGGTTTTTATCTTGAACACCAGAAGAGGAACTTTAAATGTTTTAAGTATGTAGATGGGTAAGTGTACAAGATGTACTATTTTGATTTTGTTGCCATGGTGTTCTTGATAAAAGTAAAAACCCTTTTCTGAACCATCTTTTCACCAATATCCTTGGTTGCTACCCAAAAGGAATGTTAAAGTAACATATCAGTGTGACGGATGCTTTCAGTTATACAGAAAAATTATTTTTGGAGGAAAAGGTCAAAAGCAGGACAGTCACCTTAACAATGATGATATTAGATTTTTTTTATGTTGCTTTCTGAAAGGTGGTTGGTTCAGCTGTTAATCATGCAGCGCTGCTCGTGTATTTTCCCTTCTGAAAAATATTCAGTTCCATTCATCACTGTTTTCTTTGTTGAATTCTTGTTCTGAGAGATGATGAGTCTGAGTTCAGAGCTGGGATATGTGGAGTGACTGTGCATGATATGACTGCATAGATGTCTTTTCATGAATAATTTTCAATTTGTCCAACAGCGCGGAAAACACATGGGGACAAGGAAAATAGGTGGAATGGGAAGAAGAAATTGGAACATATTACTGCGAGCTTGTATGAATTAGGTTCCACTTTTTATTCTTTATGCTGTAACAAAGGCAATCCTTAATTACTTTATGAAATAGGAGTCCTTGCTGATGAGCTGCTGGAAAAAATGCAACTCTCCTGATTGGGTCACATTTAAATGATTTTTTAAATCTAACCTAAACTGTGCAAACCAATATAAGGTATTTAACTGACTTTTTAAAAAAATCAGTGGCATTTGATTGTATTGCAGTTTGTTGTTGAACAGTTTTGGTTCTCGTATTCAGTGGGAGGTTGGGCTGCTTGTGGTCTTAAAAAAACTCAACGCCCACATGTCTTAGCAGAGGCTTACACTCTCCTTCCTGTGACGGTTCCTCCAGCCATTTCTCAGCGTTACTATTTATTTAATTATATCTTTTTCACACCAACACATGACGTATTGGATTAAAACAATGCACATGTTTGGTAGTATTTATGTTGATCTGAGTTGGCATTTATTTTTTGGGACCTCTCTGTTTTTTCTAGATGTCTGAGATATTTTTTTAATGGACTTTATAGTTTTTTAAACATTAAACAAAATATTTTTAGATTTTGATTCCTGACATGAACATTTTTGTTCATTACTGTTCTAGATTAATACATTATTTAGATTACTTGCATCTAATTAATCTCATGTAATGAAAACACATTTAAAATCACAATAAGAACATTGTTAATAAAAAGTACCTTTGAAAAATGTTATTTTTGAAGGTAGTTTTAATTTGACAATTATCAAACTCAAATTCTAATTCATTTACTATGTCTGTATATCTGCAGTGTTTCATAAGTAATCTAACCTACACAGTTGTTTCCACAGTTCGAAGTCTTATTTAATTTATTCATTTCTTTTATGTTTAATTGTTTATTGTCTTAATTGCAATAGTTACTTGTTATACCTGTTTATTTGAATTAATAGTTTTTATAATTTTATTGTGCTTCTGTGGTGGTTCAATGTCTTCCTGTTGTTAATCTTTGCAAAGCACTTCACCAGTGAGCACAACCAAACTGACTGCTGCTACGAAGCTTTATTTCCTAAATTCTGCATGATTTTTTACACCAGATGTAAAACGATGTCAAACTTTCAAGGCGTTCTGCTTTTGTCCTGCCAGGATTGTGGGAAAGCTCGACGTTTTCAAGACGTGTTTTTTCTTGGTCTGCAGTTTTTCTCGGTACATGTACATGTATTACAATGAGTTGCTTTTCCAGCAGAAAATTATGTTTTCAAAAACAAAAGAACTCTTATAAACAATCACTGGAGAGGAGCCGAGGTTCTGGTGACGTTCTATGCCTTTTTGTAGCAAATTATCTAGTTTCGAGTCTCTTTTGAGTCAATGTCTTATGCTTTAGAATCAGAAATGTATTCTCTTTTTCACTGTAATAAGATGCTGTCACATAAACTTGTGTTATGTTGGCACAGAAAAGCTGGCAGATGCAGTGAGTCATCATTACTAAAAGGAACTTTTGAAGACGTGATAGTTTAAATGACGTTTAGGGAGTTTATGCGCCACCAAACAAAGTGGACATTTTTATATTTTAACACATTTAGATTTTATTTGTCATTTTCATACACTGAAAAAAACAGTGCATATCAAGGTAAACTTTTACACACCCTCTACTACATCTAAAAATGCTTCATTAAGCATCACAGCTATAAAAAAACTCACTTTCAATCAGAATCGTAGCAGTTACTTATCTGTAGAAACATTAAAATAGTAAACATTGGATACCATCTAAAATAGAAATAAAACCCCATCAGAATGATAATTTCTCTTGCTGTCAGAAATTGGAAGACCCAATAACAATGCACTCAGATTCAATTGAAGCCGTTTTTTCCTGTATTATCATAAAAATAGTAAAAAAGAAAGTCTGGGGCCATTTTTTGTCACAGTCACGAGTCAAAAGCCCACATTTGTCACAAACAATTCTCAATAGAGCCTCTTCTTCTCTGACTGAACTAAAATTGCCTAATTTTGTTCTTAAAAGAGAGACAATGCAGCTGTCAGAGACAGAAATAAGAGCGAGGATGACAGCGGTGCAGAGGAACAGAAAGGACTCTCTCCTAACTCAGGAAGGGGCTGGGTAGTTTCACCGCTGGAGGTTATTCTGCTCCAGATTCCATTCGGAATACTTCTGGTATTTATCTGTACTTACAATCTACTCCTGGCAGAAAACACTGTTGATTACATTAAATGCAGTACGGATCTGAAGCCGGTGCCTTTGGGTCACTACAACTGACAAAAGAGAAGACGAAAGACGGTTTGGTTCAGCTCAGTCAGCACTCCTATCTTTTTCTCCTCACACTTAATTACTCCGTGACAAGAGGTCCGAACGCTTCTTTCACCAATGAGTTTCTGATCTCTCTTACTTCAGCTCTACTTAACCTTCTCGTTCCACTTACTCTTATTACCTCACGGTAATCTATACTTTCTCTCATCTTTACAAGGTCACCTGCTAGTTGCTACACAGGTAAGGTACTGAACTAACATCTGTTCCTCAGAACAAAAACAAAGATGGGCTCATCGTCACCCTAAAGTTCGAGTATGTAACTTTTATAAAAAAGATGTTTTTTAAATATTTGTTAAAACTGTCACTATATCCTGACAGTATAATATGAGACATGATATAAGATAGTCTCCAGCCATCAGCCCAGAAACTGGCATATTTTTCTCAATATTTGTCACATAAGAAAAAAAAGTGATTTTAAAAATTGATCTACTATCAAGATTTATTTTCTTTCTGACGCACATCATTTAATAATAGACATTTGTTCACACTGAGTCCCAGTACATTAAAGTCATAAAATTAATGCCCTATATTTTCTTGAAAACTAGGTAGTGCAATAAAACATTACATTTCAGTCACGATACATGCTACAACGTTCAAAACTCATGCAGGTTGTGCCTAAATCACTGCTTCAACACTCTAAAGATTAGCTCTTGTTTTTTGAAGTTAGCTTCTACGAGGATAAGTATATTTGGATTTGGTACATTGTAGTCTCTGTTGTAATGAATTACAATCTAATTTTAAACATATCGAGTTTAACCCCCCCCCCCCCCCCCCGCCAAAATAGTGATCTATGTTGTGATGAGGGAAAAACCAACAACATGGAATGGTAAAATCTTCATTTAGTGCAATTCTTAAGTTATATTTGAACAATGGTGTTCAAACATAAAACAGTTTGGATATTAGATGTAGTTAAACATCTAACTTTTATGATTACTCTCCTAAATGTGGGAACACAAGGTTCTTTTTCGACGTTAAAGAACAGAAAAATGGTGTCAAGAAATGTGTACAAATTACTAAATGCCAGTAATGGTTCATCTGTTGCGATGGCACACAAAGTGCTGCTCACGCCTGTGGTTAAAGATTGTGTAAGACTCCAACAATTAAGATCAAAACAGTCGGAAAGAGAGGGATTTTAACATTTGGATCCGTGAAACATAAAATAATTGAACCATCCATGTTGTGCACCATAATAAGCATGAAGCAACATCAAATGTAAACCAAACAACATGCTTCACATTAAAATAAACCTTCATCCCTCCCTTCCATCTCTGGAAATGCTCCATTGACTACTGCTGCAAAGGAAACCTTACACCTCTTTGGTAAGATGTCATCCTCACATTTACAGAGACAACATCACTTTTTGGCGATATTAGGTACTTATAGATTAGAACATTGTGGAGGAGGCTAATTACAGGGAGAGACTGGGAATTATGTGAATTATAGCTGTACAGTGTGACATTTACGTATTTATCAGTAGAAAAATATGTGGAGTAGTTGGAGACTAAATGGTCTCTTGGCAAAAACAGTTGGGCTCTCAGCTTACAAATGTTTGTAAGTAGTGTTCATCCTGGTAAATTATTTTATGGACCAACGGTATTTAATGTTACTTTTATTTTAGGTGACAATTTTACACTGCAGTCCCAGTTTGCATCATATTTAATAAATCAGAAACACATTCTGATGCCCACGCTTTTGAATTAAAATGCATTTCTATTGATCTGATGCAATATCCTCATCTTAAGTGTCTTGTTTTCATTAGTTGTAAGTGGAAAATCAAGGCTTTATAGCATTATATTCAGCAGAGTCAGTAAAAACAAAACTCAGTTTGTTGTTTCTAATTCTTGCATCAAGTGGAGCGCTTTTAATGCAGCTGATTTACTTTGGTGCAGATATAAGTATAAAAAAAAATAGTTAAATCTTTTCTGACTTCTACTTGCAACATAAACAGTTCAATCTGTTTATGCAGGCTTCAGCGAAAAGACAGATTACAGATTTATATGAGTATTTTGTTGATAGTTACTATATATACAGTAAATGAAGTAGCAAAACAGCTGAGTCTAGTCTGGTGACAGCAGTTCAAAATGTTTGACCTTTGAAAGAAATGAGTGCAGTTTCAGAGGCTGATAGAAAAATCAGATTGATCCCAATATAATCCCACCAACACTTTTAGGGCAAAATACATTTTTAATATCTTGGCCAAATAATGGATTTTGTAGCATAATCTAAAATTAAAATTTCCACAGCAAGTTGAAACAGCTTATTAAGAAAGTTAGACATAGAGGTTAGTGTTACTGGTCAGGTCCTTCATTGGTTTTGAAGAGTTTGGTTTCCAGTTTGTTCAGCACAATTTGCTTCCTTGCAAACCCCTTAAACCTCTGCTGCTTGTTTCAGTGTGTGGGCAGGAGCATGTTTGTTACTATGCACACAATCCAAGGTGAAGGCCAACGGGCTCTCCCACAGGGACCCAACAGACACATATTGCTTCAGAGCTGCAAAGTAAACACAGCACTTTGTCTCCCTCTCTCCATCCCGCTCCCTCCCTCTGTATCTCATTTCCCCAAACCCTGTAAAACAAGATGGACAGGTATAAAGTACAACGGGGAGAACGAGATAAATGATGAGACAAGAGAAAGATTGGGGAGATAAAATAACTCCTTCATTCAGAGATTGTCCCAGAAGAATAGATGTAGGGTGTGGAAGTTGAAAATTTACTATCTACCCTTAAATAATCACTCATTCTTTAAATTTGGGAGCGTTGCACTTTAACTATCAGCTAACCATATCGCATATGCTGAATGAACACTAAGTCGGCATTGTGTTTTCTTTTATTGTTTGCAGCAGCATTAAAGAAATAAGAGATATTGCACTCTAATGAAAGAAAATCACAAGGACGTGGTGCGTGTAAGAGAAGGCTTTTGAAGTGTGAGCAACAACAGAACCTGAAGAGTAATTGAAGAACACACTCGGGCTGGAGTCCACGATGAGGACACAGTGATTTGTGGGCGAATGCGGCTACAAATTTGCTGTGGTTAACAACATGGAGGTCGATAAGCCTCATCATGTTACCCTTCAGAAGCAAAAAGGGGAGACGGGAGACGACCTGCTTGAGGTGGAGTGTTGCAGTCCGTAAGTGTGTGTGTGTGTGTGTGTGTGTGTGTGTTGCTTGGCCGCTGCAAATGAAGGGAGTGGAAAAGACGCAGAGCAAGAACAGAACAGGCGAGCAGACCTTTATGATGAAAAGGTCGTTCAAATAGCTTCAAATTTTCAAACTAATCAGCGAGGGACGAGCTGGACACTAGCCGGCTGGTCAGAAGGTTGTGAAAGGTCGCTAAAAGGTTAGAAAGGTCATAACAACTCAGCACAGATCACCCGTCTATCATATCTGGCTGTGACCTATCCGTGCTGCTGAGGAGGGGAGTGAGATTAAAGTCTCTGTGTTGCATAAATATTGTTAATATAAAAGGAAAAACTGTATTTACCAAACACATGTCAAAGCAGAAATTAGTTTCTTAAGAGAACAGAGCAAATTGGGCAATTTATAAAACAGAAGTAACAGAAAAACTGTTTTCTGTTGGGAGAAACGAGCAGAATGTCATAGAGGATGCAGCCACATGCAGTAATTACATGACCAGAACAAACAACACAAATAGTCTGAAAAGACATCAAAATGGAAAACATCACAGGATGCTGAGGTTGTCTTTCTTTTTAACATTTTAAACATTTCTTCAGGGTTTTATGCAACATTACCTTCCTATTTCCATCTTTTCATGTCATTTATTCACTTGGTTCTGTTCAGGTCGTTGGGTGACTGGAACCTGTTCAATCCATCACCACTGGGAGTGGCGCAGAGAGTGGACATGTTTTTGGATGGTTGAAAAGAAGGACCTAAAGCAATGTTTGGACAAAACCATGCAAACCCCTCTCACAATTTAACATCTGAAGATGGTACAAGGAGGAGATCTGTTGTTTGGATGATTGTTTCCAACTTTAAAGTAACCATGATGCTTGAAATGACCGTTTTTTTTTGGATACATATTGTTTTCCTTCCAGATTCTGCACATCTGTCAACACTGGATCGCATGGAGACCCCAACCAAACACCATCTATATTTTAGAGCTGAATATGAGTTTTCACAATTCCCCCATTCAGTCATAGATGCAGTTAACATAAACACATGATTCTGGGTTTTTAAACAAATCCCTTTTGCGAATGTGTGCATGAATGATGGACTGGGTGCAGCGTGAAACACTTTGGGGTTGATAAAGTGTTATCCAAGTACAGGCCATTTACCAGTGGCCATTTTTTATTATTGATTTGCCAGATCTCTTCATACATAACACCTTATAAAATCTGAAAAAGATAAGACAAGTATGGAAAAACCTACAACAGATGACATCTCACTAGGGGGAAAAAAATCAATGTATTCATAACTTGAGAAATGTTGGCCTGTTTATTCTCTCTCCGTCTCTCCCATCTTCCCTCATTGTATCACGGTTCTCTGTCCAAGGTCGGATCCATCCCCCCAGCTGCAATTCATCAGCTCATCAGGTTTCCTCAGGAGGTGAACACCAGTCAAACTAACACTCCCTGCCAGATTGCTCTTCTATGGTTGAGACAGTTCTGGACTTTTGTAGCTATAATGGACCCCCAGTATTTGTGGGAGTTAGGGGCCACAAATATTTAATATCTGTGATCCCGCCTAAAAACAGGCATCAATTCCCTTTTAACTCCAAGAATACCTTAATATGCATTAACACTGCAGTGGAAACCAATTTAGCATTGCAGCAGAACCCAAGATCTACAAATCCACCCAAAATCCTTATTTCCAGTCTTGGTGGATACAACCAATCAGCGCTACGTATAACGAATAGCTGGATTAGCTGCTTTGTACATGCCAACCGATAACTCATCAAGTAGTATTGGGCCTAGGTTTTTCAGTTTCCCTAGCTCCATTTTCAATATGTTCTACAAAAGAAATCTGTGAATAGGCGGATTTTCCACGAATAATTTGGAGTTGCGTTCCAGAGAAAAAGCCACGATTGGTTCTGGACTGGAGATGCAACAATGAAGCCGTCTATAAGGTGGGGCAGGGCAGACTGGACTTCTTGAGGAAGATAAGATCCTTCAAGGTCTGCAGCAAGATGCTGCAGTTCTTCTATAAGTCTGTTGCTGAGTGTCATCTTCTGCTGTCTTCTGTTGGGGCAGCAGGATCAGAACCAGGGACCTAAAAAGGCTGATAAGGAAGGCTGGTTCTGCTCTGGTTCTGTTCTGGGGATGACTGGAACCGCTAGAGATGATTATGCAAAGAAGGATTCTTCATAGGATGAAAACAATTGTGGACAATCCTGACCATCCTCTTCACAAGACTGTCTTGGGAAAGAAAGCAGAGCATCTTCAGTCAGAGGCTTCTTCAGATTCATTTTTGCACAGACTGCTGCAGGAGATATTTCCTGCCAGCAGCCATCACTGACCTCAATAACGCTTTGCTGAATCTAAATTAATGAGTTACAACAACATTTAATTTCCCTTTGGGATTAAAAAAGTATGATACTCTACAGTATAATACTCTTTTAAGTTCTTGGAAACACTGAAGAAATGTCTTATTTTATATGAAGCATATTTGTCTCCCTATCATGGTGAAAATAAAATCCTCATGTCCTAACACGGATTGATGTATTTACCCAAGGGTGTTTAAAACATTCTTGAAGCATTAATCAGCTGCTTTGGGTTGCCATTACCAATAGTTTTCCACCTAAAAGTAGAAGAAAACAACAAATTATAAATGCTATAAAACAAAGAAAGCCTCGGGCTTAATGAGATTTGTGAACTGACGGCTGCACTGGAGAATTAAAACACAATAGGAAATTTATATCTCTTGTTCAATTATAAATATTTGTGATATTTCAAGTTCACAGTATGAGGCCCTCTTAACTTGAACTTGAGATTAATTTCCCCAAAGTTTACGGCTGCTCACCAACATTAATCAATTTATTCTGCAACTCAAATGAAAACAAAACATCGCTGTGCTCCAAAGCAGCTAATTTGAAAGTATTATTTGTTCCTGCAACAGTTATTTCCTTGTTGATTGAAGTGGTTTATTTGTCCACTCAAAGCTGCTTTAGCTATGGGGCATTTAATCAAAACTATATGAAATTTAAATACATTCTGATGAAATGGGCTGATACAACATCACTGAAGTGTTCGTTTTTTTCACAGATCAGAGAGGAATTAACATTTGTCTTTTGCATTCGGGGACAGATGGTGTTTTGTTGTGAGGCTGAGTTGGGATTTTCTTTTACTTTCTGCAATCTGTGGGTTTATGATTTACTGTCTATTGGGTTTGGATTCTACTGATCCACCTGTTTTGGTAAGAAATCACGTTTCTGTTAGGAAAACCATTAGAATATGTGTTTGAGTAAAAGAGGCAGAATTCAAAGAGCATCAGAGTTGGAAAGCAAGAAGCTCAAAGAGCAGATGTAAAGAATAATAGTTGTACATTTTAGTTATTGCTAACCAGTGTTTATCATTGTGTGTGAATAGTAATTTCCCCTGTTCTGTTTTGGCCTTTTCCTCAATTTGATCAAAGTAATTTTAATTATAGACAAAGATAGTATCAGCTGTCAAAACCAACATTGGCTCTATGTGAAAAGGCAGATTGCAAAAGTTGCCCTATTTGTTAAAAAAGTAATTAATGGTCATTACCAACACTTTATACAATCGTGAATTTCAATTTTCTTGCCTCACCCAAAACTGATTATTGTCATATGTAGGATGAAAAATAATCCAAACAGAACATGTCTAACAACATGAAGAAATCTAAAGACCTCAAAAAGTAAGACAACATCTAAGCAGTTATATAACAGACATAAAAAGGTTTATAAAGCCATGAAAGGGAAACAAAAATCACAATGACACATTATCTACAATTAGAAAAGACATCAAACAGCCAGGAGAGGCTGGCCTACCAAAACCACTCCAACAACAATATTGCTACATTTTTATTCATTTATTTTTCACACTTTCTTCTTTAGATATTTTCAAGGTTTCAAAGCAAGTGGAATTGTGTATTCTTGTTATAAAACTAGCAGAGTTTTGCAAAAAGAGCCTCAAACAATCGGTGGTAAAGCCAAACGTGTCGGTTGCAGTGTGATTGTCTGGGGCTGCTCTGCTGCTTCAGGACTTGAGCAATTTGCCGTAACTGATGGCAAGTTGAGGAAAATCTCTTTTCTACCACAACATCCTGAAAATAATTCTGCAAAGTAAAAGTTGCCACAAAATTTCTCCAGTGACGTAAAAGACTTACTGTCAGTTAAGGCAAACCCATGACGGCAGAGAGGTCACACAACCAAATTAAAGTCTTCCTTTTCTATTAACTCAGTTGATCTTTGACTGACATTAAAATGCGTTTGATCTGAAGAAGCAAGTGTGACGAAAAGAAAAAATAGAACGAACCATTAATAGGATAGATACTTTTTCATAGCAAACTCATCACTGCCATGATCCACTTGTCGTATGAGACTTTGACGTCACCCTCACTCAATTTGCTTTTGTTGCATACCTTAGCAGATATTTGCATTTTTCTCCAGAGTTGATGGACGCTCATCAACTCTGCACATGTAAGACAGTAAATCCCAGGACAGCAGTATTAATCCTTACTAAATCTTTGAGCTGCGAGCGACCTACACCTGATTGGAGGTCTTATCAGTCAGGGTAATGGAAAACCAGTGTGCGTATTCAAGAAGGACTTGGCCCACTGCACATTTACAAAGCAGCAATTAAAGCTCTTGTGTTAACAATGACATTTCATACGCTAATCATTTATTAATTAATGAACTGGTTTATGCTAAATGATTGTGATGAGATGCTGATGCTCTGTGCCAATACGTGTTTGAGAATCTTCTTTTGTTCTTCAGTTCATGCACTTTTCTTCTTGTATTTTGCTTCATGCACCAACAGCATTCATGTTCATTTTAAGTATACATCCATTTAGGTGGATTTAATGTCATGTTTCCCCACACTGAATTAAGGAGATGGTGAAAGATCAGCTCTATACCCTCATGTATCCTGCAGCAGAGGCCTGAAGGGTCCAAAAGAATAGCATTTTTTCAAAGTTGTCTTTGTATTACTCCTAAAATAAACAAAATTAACATGTGAACACAACTGACAGGTGTAAAATGTTGCTGTCTTACATTAATGATGTCAGGAGTATATAATTAATACTAAAGAAAGCAGCAGCAGTTTTATTTGTATATTTTGGAGCAATCTAACCTTCACCATCATGCTGGATTTTGACAAGATTAATTTATCCTGTTAACAATTCTAACATAATTAACTAGGTTGTCTTTATTTAGCTCAACAAGAACTGATCTGATGGCTTCTTTGTTTCATCACTAATAATAGGTCTGATAGATATGCTGGTTTATTGCTGGCATGAAGTTAAAATCTTAAAAACATCTGTTAAAGATGCTCTGTTACACACAAACCATTGTTCATGTTTTTGAGAAGCAAATTAAAGTTTCTAAATGTCTGGGGTAGACTGATAAGCCATGACTTTGATCTCCCATCCCATAATTTCACTTCATGATCCTCATTAAAACTCTTAACTGCTGATCATTTACTTTTCTAAGATAACATAATTAATGTTAGATCTATGTCTGACATATTCTTTAAAAAATAGAAGCCGTTTTTTTTCCCTTTGAGTTACACCAACGTTCAACCAGCATCGGATTTCATTCGACATTTTGCCGAAGGAACCGTTGTCAAGTTTGAGTCTGCTGTAGTCTGTGGTATAAAGTCCTGCATAGATAAAAACCTTGCTTGATGCTGCCGACTTCCCCCATGGTTTAATTAAACGTCCCCAGTTTGATCATCCAATTCTCCACAACAGCAGGTGGCTCTTAAAGTCATAATGGACCAGCTAACACACCTTTAATGATATCAGCTCACACCAACAGTCCTTCCCAGTCTTCTAAGGGAAAAATGGAAAATATTCATATTTCCTTGCAAAAGTCTTAAACCCAACTTGATCCCTATCACATTTTGTCATGTTGTACTTTATATGATAGACAAGACATAACTGTGACGTGGAATTTCACTATTTGTTTTACTAAAATGTTTGTGCAAATATGAGATAATATCGCCTGTAAAGTTGGGAGTGCAGTTGTATTCAGTTCTCTCCTGTTTACCCATAGATAAAATCCATTACCTTCAGAGGTCAAGTGGATAATGAACAGAGTCCGCTGTGTAATTTATTCTCTGTTCAGCTAATCTGTGAAGGCCTCAGAGGTTTTTTTTAGAGAACATAAGCGAACAAACTGCATCACAGCAGAAAGCTCAGGGGAGATGTAATGGGAGGGTTAAAGATGTGATAGGTTATAAAACATTACCCCAAGAAGAAGCTCAGTTTATCATCTAAAAATGGAAAGAGCATGGCACAAGCACACAAATATCAGGACTTGGCCATCAATCTAAACCTGCGGTGTAAAAGTCCTTCAGGGCTGATGTCTTGCAACTTTTAGATTTGTTCCTGGTCCAACACACCTGAATCAAATGGCTGAATTACCTCTTTTCTTCAGAGTATGCTAATGACCTAATTATCTGATTCAGGTATGTTGATTCATATGGGGAGCTAGATGTGGAGGAGGGGTAAAATCTAAAAATGATGTAAATGATTACAAACAATGCTAGTTTTCCTTAGTAGTTTGTGCCTCAATGTAATCTGAATTTTCTACACAGCATTTTCACCAACTGACTCTCATTTAACAGTGACTTTTCCCCTGACAAACATGACCATTTCTCTGCTGGCTAGCACCCCAGAAGTGAAAATAAATAACCAATTGTGTCTATTATTTTTCTGCAGCAACCAAACATTTGGCCAATTACCATCACTGAAATTAAAATCTTTGGGGAGCTAGAAATTTCGCCAAAGTAGCTTAGACCAGATTGTCAATCTTGAATCACAATGCAGAGGATTTTCCAGATGGCAGGTAAGCTGCAGCTTCTGTTCCTGCGTGTTTTATTAGTTTTAGCTACAGTAATGCTCTTTTCTGCAAACACTGCTGCTGATAATCAGTTATGAATGTTGCTGTGGTTTATATGATGCTCTGGTTAGCACAATGCTAATGCTGCTGTAAATAAATGTTACGATTTCTTAAAAAAAAAAAAAGGCTCCTGTTGTTATAAGGTTAATGTTTGCTTGACATAATGTGTTCTGGGTCACATGGAAATGGTCTTTGTGGAGAAGTTCAAATCCTGTTTAGTGACTCTGAGGTATAAGAACATTCACGTCTGTCAGATTTTTTTGGATAAATTCAGGGGGGTTGGTGTTGTAGTTTAAGCAGAACCTGGTAAGGTCCTCTTGATATCTGGGTTAAATATTTGTTGCCATGATTATTTCATTATTTCTGACAGAATATGCAAAAATAGCATAAATCAGAGAGGCAGTGAAAGGCCACGGACAACTCTGGAGAAATCAGGATGGACAATATGTTAACAACAAAAAATATTTTTATCCAACACAAACATGGTTGGAAAAAAGTAATAGGAAGTGCTTTTGCAACTTGCCACTAGCCGCCATGTTGTCAAGAAAGCGGCAAACAAATGGAAGAAGATGATCCTATTAGATGAAACTAAACGTTTTTAAAAGAATGCAAAATACTGTGTGACATTTGCAATTACCCTGAATGCACATCCTTACAGTGAAATATGGTGGTGATAGAATTATGCTGTGGGAACTTCATCAGCAGGGACCGATGAGTGGAAAAAAGAGCGTCGAAAATCAGCCCAATCAAAATCCAATCCTAAATAGTTAACATGCTATTTTACCTAAAATATAAGGTTTCGTCCTCTTGTGTTTTATGTTATTCTGAATCTCTTCTAAATATTCTGTTATCGCTTAAAATATGAAATCGGAGTAAACAGGAATCAGAATTGGAGAAAGCAGCAGATGAACAGTAGATGTCATTTCTATTATTGTTCAAGGACTATTAACATGAGTGGGAAGGAAAAGAGCGCAGAAAAAAAAACAACACAACTGGTATTTTAATTTCAGAGCAGTTCTATAATTGCTCCATGACCATACGCGCTTCTTTCCTGTCATCCATAAAGCAGAGCCTGTTTGTATTTAGAGACGGCGGAAAGAGGAGAGTGACGCTCAGGCATTCATCAGCCACATCTCGCAGTGGGAGGGGGACTGAAACCTCGGAGCTCTCCGGTAACAGAGACAGTAGACGGCACTGACTCACGCAGCACGTTGTTGGACTCTTCCAGACCTGCAGCTGAAAACCCGACGGGAGAACGAGGAGGATAAAGGCACAATAAGAACTTTTATCCCATTTTTCTTTCCTTTCGAAGGGGATATTATCTTTGAAATCCTTTCTGGACAGCATCATTTCAACTCTGAGCGCTAAACAAAGTCAGAATGTGTTTTAGTTATTCATAAACACCAGATGGCGGTGATTTTAAACGTTATTTGAGAGAGTGTTGGGACTGGAGCAGGTGTTTTTCCCCACTCCGTCGCCCAAATACTCCAAAAGACTGCAGACGATTATCTTTTTTTGTTTGTCCTCAATTTTGACTAATTTAATTCACACTAGCCGAGCCACTTCATCTCCTATTCTAATTATTTCAATCGCTTCCACTTGCTTAAAACCAGCCACCGAGGGGACAAGAGTACACTCTGCCTGCGAGCGGCCAAAGGAAATCAAAACAATCTGCTGAAGGATGCTACTTCCATAGACGGTCCTAACAGCCGCTGTCAATATGTTCAGGCGAGGTAAGGCGGAGACCATTTGTTTTTCTTGCTTGTAAAGGTTTGGCTGTTTGAATGTGAGCGTGTGGTATGAGTTTTTTTTTTTTTTTTCGAAATTTTTGTTTATTATTATTATTATTTATTTAGGTCTCAGCTGAGAGGCGTCTTGATTGTGTCTCTAAAACTTGGTCGCCCGCTGTCCTTTATCCGCTCAGGCAGCGTCGGACTGGAAAGGAGATTAAAAATTTATTCACTTCATGTAAAAATTATTCTTAAAATAGCGAATCGCTGCCGCACTGCAGTTTGTTCAGACTTCCCCGCACGAGGGGCAGCTGGATCGTTCCTGCGCGCGCCTGTGTGCGCGCTGGAGAGCGCGTGAGAAAAAGAGCAGGAGGAAAGTTCAACACCTGGCGTTTGTTGGAAGTTTTTCTTGTGTACTACTTTTGGTGTAGGCTCGTGTGCGCGTGTGTGAATAAATTTGCGTGACAGAAGGAGGCGCTGAGCCCAGCAGCACACGGGGACACATTTTGGACTCCTGTCTGCAGTGCGTGTCGGGAGACGGTGGCTTTCCCCCAGGTCCGGGGGCCATGAGAGATTATAGAGCTGAGCGTGGAGATCCGCCCGGAGAAAAGCATAAAACAAGCTGTTTACTCTGCCACGTGGTTGCTTTTTGGCTGAACAGATATCAAGTTTCCCCACAATGACCTTGCCTCTCCGGGATTTCACAGTAAAAGCTCGAGTCTGTGACAGTGAGGAGGAAAACGGCCCTTTTCTGGAGCATTGTTCATGTGGCTTAATTCACTAACAAAAACCATCAGAATCTTTCTAAGCCCAAGCTTGTCTGAGGGTCTAAGGACAACTTTGTTTTTTTTTGTTGTTGTTTCTTTAGATGTAAAAACAAAATCAAGCAAACAAAACAAACTATAGTACATTTTGACATGTAGGTCTGCACAATATATTGGAAATTTAACATAATGAAAATATCACTGCACACAAAAGCAATACAAGAAATAACTGGCAATTAATCCATGCTTCCTATACCAGTAATGTTTTCGGTGATGGTTTAACACTGCACTTTTCTTTGGAGAGCAGTAAAATAGGTTAAGAATGACATATTATTATTTTTACAAACAAAGTAACATGGAAGAAGTTCACTGTTGCCCACTCCAGGAAAAATGTAGCTATTATATGCCCTACAAGTCACTAAATGACATCATGACCCAATTTGGATGATTGGACACCAACCAGTGGCTCTACACATTAACAAATGGGACAAGTGGAATAAACTGGGATCTAACATCTCTCTCCAAGATTAGCCCTGTTATTTCTGCTTAGGAATGCTGAAGGATATTACAACTCACCTTGAACAGAAACATTAATAATGAATGACTAAATTAATTAATTAATAAGATCAGAACAAAAACAATGTTTTAATCTTTGGTTGTCAAACCAGTTTCAAAATGTATTGATGCAGCCTTGATTCAAAATGACCAAAACTGCAAAAGAATGAAATGGCAAAGTGGAAAAATGTTCATTAGCTGGTCAGAATTATTATTGATTTATTTGTTCTTTTTTTTTTTTCTCCAAAGTTAAGCAAATGAATATAGCAAACAATACTCAAAAACTTAATTTAGCCTTGAACAAAAACGTGACAAATGTTCTTCTGGCAGTGTTTCTAAATACAAAACAGAGACAAAACACTGTTTTTTTTTTTTTTTAACAAGTGGAAGCTAAATTTGTATGCCAAGTGTCAGTTTACATTCACATATTTACTAGGGAAGTGTTCAACACATGCTTGACTTCTGTTTTTATATTAAAACTAACATTTAATCCTCCTTTATACAAACCTTTCATATATAAATATCTAGATAATTATTTTGATATGAAACTCCTTGATAATTATTAAAATCCTAAAGTAAGAGCTCTGTTACATCTAGTAACGTATCCTGTTTCCTCTGCAGTCTAACATCCTAAACATGCAGAGTAAAAAACACTTCCCGAACAGGAGCTGATGGAGAGATATGCAAATGAACCAGCTCAATGCAACAGGCACATTACCACACAGCATCTTTTGAACATGCAATCAAAAACTGTTCAGACTTACTAGTATCTAGTATGCATAAAACAATGCATCTGTCACTTCTGGAAGCCTGAGGCTCAAACTTGACACCGACGCAGGTTCTGTATTTGAACCTTGTATAGCACAGGGTAGGTCAGTGGTGCACATAAAAGTAAAACTGGATGTGGGCATACTCTGAAAAATAACAGTGAAAACCCTGACTAACACACAGACATTTTGGAAGGACCTATTTGTGGTGACTCATCTGACAGTCTTGCCCCCCCACCCCTGTTACCCCCTCTAAAAGAGAAATAAAATAAATTCCATTTGGGGTCTGGTGAAAGGCAGCCTGTAAGAGAACTGGTTTGTGGTGATTACGTAGGATCACTGTTCAATCCTGAGGAGAAAAACATTCTTCAGAAGAAATATTGGAAGTCTGTCATTTGTCCTGTCAGAGCAGGGAAACGATACACGCACATCTGTGTACGTCACGATCTCCGGCCCGCTTGTTTGGCGCGAGCCACAAGCAGAGCGACCTCCTCATTAAGAGCTGGACCCGATCGTCTTGACGGGAAGCCGATTTGTGCCGTCATCGTGTGTTTGTGTACGATGGAAAGACGAGGCAAGAGTCCTACGTGCTTCAGGGCCACAACCTTCCTTTTTAATCTTCCTGTAATTTCAGATAGATAGCAGCCACCCACCTACACCCACAGTTAAATCAGCCGCTTGTGAAGAGCTGATGCATTGCTTTGTATCTCCTCCCACAAATATGTTGCTGTCAGTCACAATAATAAAATCAAGAGTAATTGTGCAGTCGGGCTGAAATACAGTTATCTATATCTGTCACTTTTACCTGCTGTATCTCACTGCGGCGAGATTAAACAAGATCCAGAGAGTGAAGAGAAGGAGGATAAGTGTTTTTTGTAATGAAAACTCCCCCTATCATTCTCCTCTTGTCTGTCTCTCATTTCTATCTCTGTTTCTGCGCTTGGCCAGCTCTCGCTGCCAGCATCACTCGGAGCAAAGAGAAGCCTGGCAGGCTGATTGGCCACTAACTTGGCTGGTTTGCGAAGCTCCTGAAGCTTTGTTTCCTAGCTTGTTTGAAGCCAGATAATTTTCTGCGACTTGACATTGTCTTCATCTTCCTACAATGCTGCTGTTTTACCTCCTGTCATACACGCATAGAGACAATGTTGGAACAAATATGCCCTACGTTAAGTCAAAGAAAAAATTGTGCGTGACAATATTTCTCTTTTATTTGGACAGCTTTTTGCCTTTCACCTTTTACTTTTGCGTTGTCATTGACATTCCTGTCTAGTTAATGGTAGATTTGTGACCGTTTCTGCTGTTATTTTCCAGGATTACTCAGTCAGGACAAGCACCGGATGTCAAACAAAATGCTCTCATACTTTGATGGTGAATACTTTGTTCTACAGAGGAGTTAAAAGTTGACTCAGTGGCTGCAAGCTGTCTGCGTCGTGTGGTTGAAATTCTCACTCCTCCACAACTTCTTAACGTCCTCCTCACACCGGATTGAGATTTCGTTACAATGTCAAAAGTCAACCAGGATGTGGTTGATCTTGGTCTTCTGGAAGAGCGTCCTCTGCCTCATCCACAAAGTTTTAATTTTGACTTATTTTTGCAGGTTTACAAATGCCCTTTCTGTGCCATGTGGCAGAGTTCCAGGATCGGTTGTTAGACGAAAAAGGTTTTTAGTCTTTCAGTCGGATCACTTTAACAACACACAGATTTTGGACCTTGTCTGCATGGCCCAAAGTGCTACTTTACATGAATTCGTATGGCACAGGCATTTCCACCATATAATGTATATTTCATAACTGTGAAAAGGTCATAAATTCAGAACTATTTGTCATGATGGCCTTTAGGCTCATGAATGTTTCCAACGATTTCTGCTTCCCAGATTTGCTGAAATTGGTAATAGAAGTCATGGAGATTGTCAGATTATTGAAGAAACTTTGAATTTTAGTGTGGAGGGGAACTGAGCTGGCATTAGGCTGTGTTAATGCAACATTATTTACTCCTGCTAACCAGGACAACATTAGTTTCAGCTGTCTAGGGAATGTTGTTCAAGAAGACTTTTTGCTGGGACTGAACGTTGCAAACCTGAAAAATATTTGCTGGTACTACACCAAACCAGTTTTATTTGTTGAACTGTGCTGTTATAGTTTGTTTTTCCAAGACTTGAGGTTTTGTACTTAGACAATTGCACTTCTGGACCATATCTATGCAGTCATGGTCCAGCAGTTGATTGTCCACTGTCTTCAGTGCTCTTCTGTTTTTTTTCCCCTGCTGACGAATGGCAGACTCTAAATTTCTTTAAAATGTCCTTTTTACCCTCTCCAGATTGATAGGCAGAAACTTCCATAAGATCTGTCACTGAAGTGTTTCCTCCTAGGGCATTGTGTTTACACACCTGAACACTCCTGAGTTGCAAACTGGCAAAACTTCTGCGTTTAAAGAGGCACTCGCGCTTGCTGATGATCTGTCAGTCAAGTACACTTACCTGGCAACACTGCCCTGCTCCCTGCCATCCCTCTGGTAGCAGTCAGTTTATGCTTTTTTACAGGGAGTCTTTGCACTTTTAAGTTTTTGTTGAATAAATAAAGAACTCTCTTATAGGCTTAAAACAATGTATTGATGCAAAAAATATCCTTGATCTAAGCTGATGTATACAGGTGTACAATCTTTTTGTGTTCTATTAATACCTACATACCTTAACCAAGTAAGTTATTCTGAGAAATCAGTAATATTCCAGTGTGGTAAATGAACAGGGACAGCTATTGCTTTTTATTATTTTTGAAGCATTTAAATATTTGCCCTGCAGAACTCAGTTAGCAATCATGCAACATTCAAAGCAGGGAGATTTTTTGTGTCTTGAGGATGTGGAAGTTATTGTGGGTTGGGGAGTAACAATAGGTACTTTTACAGGACTATTGATTGACTGCAGGCCCTGGGGATGGCAGCATATGTTATGACATTGTTTGGTTAATCTGATTGACAGCCTTGATTATTTGTCTCTGCACTTTGTAAATGTCCAGAGTCCAGAATGCATTATTTGCCAATGGATATAGAGAAAACTAATTATTAAAAGAGGGAAAGGAGGATCGAAAAATGTAATTATTGCCATATTAATTTTTCCATAGCAACTGAACTGATTTATGGATATTGGTCTGCAGTGACAACTGAGATAATGGCACCCTTGGGAAGTTTATGTCATGCTGAATCTTCATCCATGTTTATCACTTCTGTGCATTCCAGTGAAGACAGCGGCTCAGAGGTGTACAAATTTTGATCCATTTATCTCGTCTATTTCATGGATTTTCTGTGTGTCTTCCACAGTTTTCTTATTTTGTCTTCTAATCCATGCAACTCACGCAGACAAGAACTACAAATGGCATGCAGGGAATTGATGAATGAATCCCTAGAAGATGTGGTGATTTTAATGTCGGTTATAAAGGCGATGCAAGGCGAGTTTATTCGTACAGCTTTGCTGTGGAGGAAATTATGGGAACCGAAGTAAATTCCATTAACATGGAAATATGTTAAAAGAATAATAGAAAAGATTTAGCATTGCATAAAATGAAAAAGGAATAGGAGGCTTAGTAAAAACAGCAAAGACCTTGTAAAGTAAGTAAACTGATGAAGAAATCTTTGATGGTAGGAACAAGATTTTAAATTTGTCTCCTTTATGACCAGAGAGGGTTAGGATGTCTATTAATAACTGAATCAGTTTTTATGTGTACACTGCCAAATTCCATCAATGTTAAAATATGTTCAATATTTTTAAACTTTAAGAAGTACTTGCTGAAGGCAGAAATAACTAATTATTCATATTTTAGTAGTTTAATGGGTTTTTATCAATACATTCTGCCACAACCAGCCCATTTAAAGGCATTCATGATCTTGATATGGTCCAAAATGTAGATGAGTTTGACATCCCTGCTCTGGTGGAACCACTTCGGTTAAGTGGTTCCACTAAAGCCTGATTGAGCTTTATAAGGACATGCAGCATTACCACCATCTAATCTGTGGTCAGTAAAAGCACACATCAGTTCTTCTGTGTTCAATTTTAACAGGAAACCCTTTTGAAATTGAAATAGCTGGTTGAGTCCATATCAGCACCAAAGTTTCTTGTATGTTCTTGAGTTTTTGGCCCTATAGAGTCTAACATGTTACTATTATTTAAGTTTGCATTTGTGGACCAAAAACGATAACGTCTGTTTCTTCTGCATTAAATGGTAGGAATTTTACACCCATTCACTCACTGATCTATCAGACAAAGATATAAAATGGTATGCTATCAGTGTACATATCAAAGTTAGTGGGGTACATGTTGAATAAAATGAAAAACATGGCGTTCTTCGTTTGCATCCTGTGTTATCATTCTGCCTTTGCCGTTTTACTTTCCCCCAAATCTGCAGTATCTAAGAAAGCGGCCATGAGATTACTTTAAGACATGGTAATCTGTTGGGAATTGTAGCCCTTTGCTGAAATCCACGGATCAATATCAATATATACGATGGTAAAACTGGGAGCTAGTGTTCATTACTTTAGCTTAGCTTAAGGGCAAGTGACTTTCTCTTGACCCAAATGTGAAAAACGTCTCAGCTGAGCGTAAAAAGTTTCATCTGGAGGTTCTCCTGATTAAAGCAATTTTACAGCAGGATTGCTTTAATTTCATTTGTATTTTTACATCCCACTGCTACGTATACACCAATGCATGTGATTGCAATGTGACAGAAGACAAATGTCACATCCTTATTCCTCCCCTCAGTGCTGACAGCTGTATTGGCACGCATACATTTTGCCTGCAGGCCATTGTCAAATCCAGACTCAAACAAGCTGCTGTTGCTTTTCTGTGTCGCCCTGAGTGTGTTTACTAGCGTCTGTGATCGCCCCGCTGGATGATAATAACATATGGATTTGTGACAGAGTGTTTATGCGGGTCATAAAACACCAAATGGTGGAGTAATTGAGTGCTGAGATTGATCCAAATTTGCTTCTGCAGTACCAACATCTCGAGGCCGTAGACAGATTTTAGGAATCAGGGCATAATATGGGAAATATGGAGGGCATAATATGGGAAATATGGTGCTTTGGTAGTATATAAATCAGCAAGAAAATATATTGGAGAGCTAAATCATGCTGGATTTGATAAGTGACGTGGAATCCGGATGATAATCAGTTACCTCTAACGCAAGTCACATTGGGGAAGAGGATGTAACGCATCGCCACACACACACAGCGAGCGCTCTGTGTGTCAGCTGTGCATATCAATGACCTTTGCAACCACTCCTGCTTCATTTCAAGGTTACTCACAGACTCGTTCTGTGTTCTGTGTCCTCAGGTCGGGACGCTTTGCCTTCTCAATCCTGTTTTATTTTATTATTTTTTCTTTTAGCTACAAGAATGGTTTCTACTTTGCATGTGCAAGTGATCCACCACTTGTGAAAATTAATTACTGCGAGTTACGTGTTGCAGCTCCGAGCTGCTAAACCGGTGATCGCTCACAAACACGGCGTGGAAGAAAATTAATGAGCAGAAACTGTTTTGATGCTAAATAAACAAACAGAAACTGCTATAAATTATGTTGTTCAGAGCTTGAAATGACATTTTCTAATCGTCCTAAGGTGGTGTATTACTTCTATAAAAAACAAACAAACTATGTAACAACTTCATTTTTAAGACAGTTCAGATCTGAGGGCTTTTATATGAAATGTATTAATTTGTTCTGTAATCCAGCACATGGGGATTAGATTGTGTCATTTTATAAATAAATAACAGCAGCGGTCCAAACTTCATGATTCAACTTGAAGTGAGCTGAAGCCTGATTGGTTTTGACACAATTGGGACATTGCTCATTGGACACACTGCATTATGAAGATTAAAGAAACACTGTTGTCAATTATTTTTATTAGAGCCTGTGTGAAGTTTGAATATGTATGAAATCTGTTCCCACCATTTGTTTATTGTAAATACATGTGCTCTTGTGGCAGTCGTCTGTAATTTAAGCTTTCTTCATATTCAGATTTAGTTTATTAGACTCAGATATTTTTGGTTTCATGGGTAAATTTCGTTAAGCTGCTCGTTTAAAACTAAGTTCCTGGATTGAAAAAGTCAGCAGGCTCTCTGGAAACTTTATTGATGATTCACAGTTTTGGCACCGACATGAACATTTCCAGTTTGAGTTTTTTCAAATTGCTGCAGTCATCAAAAACACAATATAAGTCTGACTAGCCACTAGCTTCCAAAACTAAGGATAATTTTACATCTTTAACAAGTGATATGACATCTTTCCACTTCTGGTAGGGGAACAATTACTGGTAACTTTGCAGAATATCTATTTTAAAATATACAAACTAAGAGCTTAGTTTGGCAAAAAGGGTTTGAAACCCATATGTGTTGCAGGTAATTAATGACATGGTAATTGCCTCTAACTTGTATAAAAGTTATCTATATGATATTTTTGCATTGCTTACATATTTTTTGTGGACCTACAATTTTTTCTTAAGTCTAACCTCCAACCAATTTCAGCTTACTTGGTCTAAAATCAGATGAAATGTACAGGTACAAGCCAAGTCTCTGAGTAGATGTCGCTGACTACAGTTCAGTGTTGTGCTCTTAAACATTTTTGGGTTAATTTTTTTTATTTTTATTTTTATCTGTGTTTTGGGTCATTGTCCTGTTGGAAGACGCACGGCCTGGTACTGAGACCAAACCTTCTAATTCCAGGCAGCATATTTTTCTCCAGACTGCCTCAATAGTTCATCATACTCTGCACAGATGTTAGACATCTGGTGACAGAGCAGCCCCAGAGCATAACCGAGCCTCCTCCATGTTTCACAGTAGGGATAATGTTTCTTTCTTCTGATTCATGTTTGCATCTGTGAACACAGAGCTGATTTGCCTTGCCAAACCCCCCCAGTTTGGTCTTATTTCATCTTTCTCCTCCAAACTTTGTGGCTTGTCTCTGTGCACCGTGACAAATTCCAGTCTCACTTTTTAATAATTTCCTTTCAGTAGAGGTGTGCTGCTTGGTCATCCACTTTGGCTCTGACTGATGTGCCGTCATCTTGGAGTTCACCTTCAATTTCTTTGGCAGTTGTTCTGGGCTCTTTAGCTACCAATCATATTATCCTTCATTTCAATTTGTCTTTAATTTTTCTCCCACAGCCAGGGAGGTTGTGGATGTTACAGCTGCACATATTCAGAAGTTAACATTCTTGTCTAAAATTGTCTTTGTAATCTGCTGGGACAACTTTCTCCTTTGCTTCCTGTGGTTCGGTGTTGAACTCAGCATGTCATCAAGCAGCACAGTGGCAACTCGTCACCTTTTAAATGCTCAGACTAAATGATTACATTCCCTTACGGTCAGATTATGTTCAAGCTTTTCTAGAGATAACATTATTTTTATACAGGCCTTTTTCTTTATTGTATTTTTAAATGATTCTGTTTAACCAATTTTCATTGGTTAATTATCAGTAAACTTTTATTTACTACTTTTGTCAGTTTCAAGTTATTTTAGAAAAGATTATGGGCTTTTCGAGCATCGACTGAAGGGTACCAACTATTTTGTCCATGCGTGTAACTCATACAAACAACAATTTACATGATCATAAAATGATAATTTGTGTTTATTTGAACCTTTGTTGTTGTGAGTGTAGTTTTATTACTTCTAACAAAGATAAATAAATTACATTTGTGGAATTGGTACATCACACAAAGAGAAGAGGAGCTGTTGAAAACAATGTACTCTGTTTCTCTTATAACACTACACATGATACTTGCCAAATTGCTGCAGTGAAGCTGTTCCTATTTTTTTTTTCCATTAAAAAAAAAGGTTAACTAATTTGAGTACACTTTAGGTCCTGGCTGTGAAGCCAGTAGGAAAGTCCTGTGTGAATAAAGAGCCCAATCAAATTAGACATCTCTCCCATCGGGAACATTTCTGATTGCAAGTTCACTTAGCAACAGCTGGGGTAGTTTGTGGATTTTAAGGAAGATGTGTGTGTGTGTGTGTGAGAGAGAGGGAGAGGAAGAGGGTGTGTCCGCATACGTGTCGACGGTTCTCAATGAAAGGGATACAAATGTGCTAGATCACATACTGTTGCCAGAACATAGTGTGCATTTGTTTGTGTGCCTCAGGGATCATTAGGGTAAATGTCAGGGCTGCTGCTTCTGAGAGGAGCTGCACTGTAGACCAAACAGATGCTGTTACAGGGATGCAGGACAAAAAAGGGCAGGGAACCAGCCTAAGAAAGACGGGAAACAGTCACAGGAAGGAAATGAGTGATTATTCGGAGACAAACTTCACCTGGGGGGGAAAAGCTCTGCACTCTGTGGAGGCAGAGAGCCAGTGGCAGGTGACTGTAGCGGGGCTGATGGAAGCTGATAGTGTGGGTGTGTGCTTCAATCTCTGCCTCTCAAACTCAGGAACTTTAGTATTTTCTTGTCACCACAGGCGGGAGATGGTTGGATGAAGCAGTCGCTTGCAGCAGCATCCTCACCTTACGATTAAAGAGAATGAGCCTCAGACGCTTTTTTTCCTTTTGCTGTTTTTTGAGATGTTTTCATCTAAAAGTGACATGAGAGGTTGGATCTAAATTTTATATCTGTGTTTCAAGTACAGAGAAAGAGTGGCTTAGCTTAGCATTAAGAGCTGGAGGCAGCTTGGCTCTGTTTAAAGTTTAAAAATACACCTACCCACATCTCAAGCTCCCTGAATAGCAGGTTATGGAAAAGTGCAGTTGTTTGGATTTTCAGAATGTTGATACATTTTTAAAAGCTGAATTAATTTCAGATGATGACTAAGGATTTCACATATCCAAATATATGTTCAGCATATTTTCTTTTTAATACAATTAAAAAGAAAATACAAGCAAAACCGCTATAAAGTGTTCAATATGACGATACTGGAGATGAAACAATTAATTTTTTACAAAAACAATAATACGTCAAAGATAAATGCATAACAGATCTTCTGATAGATCAGAAAGTGATTATTACAACATGCTGCAAACATTTAGCGAATTTTTGCTAAACTTGAAAAAGTGCATCAAGCTCCATGGTGTCGGTTGGTGTGTTGATAGACTTTAAATGGTTTGAGCATTAATGCCAGACCTGCTTGGTCCACTTTAATTAAACTCTAGTTTGTTTGCCTAAAATGTCAGGTTCAGTGTGAATGCAATCAAACTCTAATGGAGACCAAAAAAAACGTTCTCTGGTCCAAATGGGAAGCAAACTACAGCAGAGGGCATTCTGGGTAAATACAACCAAAACAAATGGGCGCTAATGGGAGAAATGGCTCATGATCAGATCTGGAATGTAAAGGTTTTCATTAAAATAAATCCTAAAACAGCTAATCTATGACACCACTCCATTTTTTTTCTTTTCCTGATGAAGGAAGTTGTCTTGTTCTCCAGAGGTTTTTGTTGCTCAAAGGGTTTGATACATTTGATGCTGTGCCGTGTGAAACCGAACCGCACCAGAAAGGAAAAGAACCTCAGACTTTGCAAAATATCTTACAACTTGATTGCACTGGTCGGCATATCCGATTTCACGTATGACATATAGGTTGTTTATAGATTAGCACAAAAGAGAAATAGAAAAATGCCTTTAGAAAAGAAGATTTAAATGGTTGGCGTCCCTCACCTACATAGGATAGATGTGATCTCCTCCCTCAGACCACCTCTTCTCCCCTATGAGGAGACGCTGGTTCACTCTGTACCTGTTGAATAATTGATGGCTGTTTTGGTTTTCTGATAAGACGTTTGGGGTCCACAGCTCACAGCAGTGTGGGCTTGCTGCAGCCTCTCCCACTAACCCCGCCCCTCCTTTCCGCCTCCCTCTATTTTCTTTATCTTGTCTTTTTCCTCTCCACATGCCAGTTGTTCTGATATGCAGCCCTCACATTTTCTGTAACATGCTGGTTTTTTTTTTTTTGCTTGCACAGTTGGGTTGTGGCCAACAGCTCTGGCTCCAGGTTTTATTTGTGATAAAACCTGACAATAATCTTCTTGTCCTGTTTACAAAGAAACATGCATAACATAAATTAAAGATCCTGGGCATTGCCATGGAAACAGAACTTGTAAATGCAGAGAAAAGTTAAGGCGGGAAGCTGTTTAATATGCCTGCGTAAAAACTGGACTATGATGCAGCAGTCTTACTCTCTTACTACTGTTTGTTGCGCAGGACTTAAAGTGGGGAAAAAAAAAAATCCCGACAGTTTCGCAAAATCCAACGAGGTCCAGAAGGATGCGCAAAATGTTGCAAGATTAAGGGGCTGAAGCAGCAATGAGAGGGCGCACCATCCTTCAGTGGGAGGCACAAGCATTTAAAAACAAATTGTTTATAATGCAGAGTGTCTGCACTGTAAAAAAAACAAACAAACATGGCGTTACACTCATCACATTCTTATTTAATAGGAAAATTTCTATTTGGCATTTTATTATTGGGCTATTTCACTGTTTTTAAATAGTCTTGTCTTCAGTGATTTTCTCTAATCTAAAATCTTTAGACTTGTTAAAGGAACTAGATTATCCGACACAAAGGAAATATTCCTGACAGCAGATTTGTGAAAACAAAAAACCCTCTGAAATTTCTCAAAAATGTTTTTATTCCTTTGGTTTTTTGCATCTATATAAAGGAGGGGCTGAATTAACAGTTGTAGAAATGTTTAATACCTCTTCAGTCTTTATTTATTCCAATTTTTTAAAAGAAAAAATATAAAAAATGTTTTTTATTGAGACAATGAAAATTAAAAATGGAGAATATGACATTACTAGCAGTATAATCACTGTACCATCGCTAACTAGCTTTATAATTAATATACATTATTTGAGACCATTTTCCATAAAATAATTTTTAGTTCTGCTCAGTTTAAAAAACACATTGTTCTAAATATTTTCAAAGAGTAAAAAATACCAAATTAAATGCTAAATAAATAATAGTTATTTACTATATGTGCTCTTTTCTATTAGTGTGCTGTCAAAATGTTGTGCACCCATCAAGTTAAATTTATAAATGACATTATTTTTAAGAAAAAATTAATCCTTCTGTATTTAGTTTTGCAATACATCCCAAACATTTCACCCCAGCACAATGGAACATAAATTAATCACCATGCATGTACAGAAGCTGCTGCAAACTTCCTTTTTGTGTGTTTGTTTCCTCTTGGTCCATCTTCTGGTTCCCTGCTCCATATTCTCTGCGCTCTGCATGCAGTTGGTTTGTGCTTTGGCTGCTGCCCCAGCATGGAGGGGATTGAGGGAGATGGGTTAAGGAGGGAGAAGAGTTCATCAAACCCTGGACAACAAGTCAATTCTTCCTGATTTAACACATCAATCCCCATCTGTCCCACTTTGTTCCAACACACACACCACATTGGCTCCAACTTACACACGTTAACTTACTCAGATGCTCATTTCACCCCTCTCCCCTCCTCATCCTTTTCTGTACTGCAGTATAGGCAGAGAAGCAGCAGCAGCACTAGCAGGTCTTACATAACTACCTCACTGCATTAACGAGCCCATCTGCCTCTGACTGGTGCTTAAAATTACAGTTACTGTGTTCTCTTAATACGTAAGGAAGACCACTACGACCATCTAAACTGTGCTGGAAGCAGCATGAACAGGTAAAAAGGGACTAAATGTTGTTTATTTCTTTCCTCTGGAGCAAATTATTCTTAGAGTTGCACCAATCTCATTATTTTTGGTAAAGCTTTATTCCTTCAGTGCAACGTAACATAAAAACCAGCTTTCAAAATATTTTTCTAGCCTTTCTGCTGTGAGTGTCCATTAATCATTTATATTAGGTGCAGACAGAACGTCACCCATGCAGCTGCTGAAGAAGAAGGTTTTATGAATAAAAAACAAATTACAGACTTCACACCTATCTGTTCCTAAAAGTCGTCGCGCGACTCTAGAAGACATTTAACATAATCGTGAAATTAAAAACTTCCAATATTTCTAAATCCAGCATGTTTACAGACAGAGGTTGAAAACACATAAACGGAGCAGAGCTGTGCTCCTTTTAACCTTCCTTGTTTCTGCTGAAAGTTTTGCTCTTTCACAACCTGAGAAAACTGCTGACATGTCTTGACATGTTGTAGAAAATAGTTTCCTTTTGAATAGTTTTTCTTTACTTGTGCTTGGTGATTTTAAAAATAGCTACTCTTATTTTTTTTATTTTTTTACCTCTACTAAAATATCACATTTCTAAATTTTTTCAGTAGAGTTTCTAGTAAACCATCAATATGTTTGTCTTCTTGAATATTCAAACCATTACTTTACTGTTATTTTATAAAATAAAAAAAATCCTAAATAAGTTTTCTAGTTTGGTTGTTCAAGAAAATGTGTGCTTTGCAGAACTTTATCTGCAGTACATAAACAAAATTTTTCCCAGACCAAACTAAAGTTAATATCCACAACATTTTACGTAGAGCCCAAATTTTTAATTAAAAGCTGCCAAAGCGTTTACGTTCGTAAGCTCATCAGCCCAGCCACACCAACACACTGACGCACGAAGTGGTTGGAATTAAAAGGAGTGCTTTGTGGGAGTCTTTGTTTGACAAGCGCTTCAGAGTGACAAGAGGAAGTAAAGATTGAGTGATGTGAAGGAACAGGAAGATGCGGGAACGTGTGAGAAAGCGTTGTTTGTTTGCTGCCACAGCTTGTTTGTGTCTTCGGTCTGAGCCTCATTATAACACTGAGGCATGGTGTACGTGTATGCACCCAGAAGTGTGTGTGTGTGTGTGTGTGTGTGTGTGTGTGTGTGTGTCGTTGCACACTTAGTCTTGCGTAACAATCAGATGTTCAGCTGGGAGTGTCGTGAAGTAATATCAGGATGAGAGGAACATGACGGAACAAATGAGAATAGGTGAAGTTGGAAGAGATGTAGCTATAAATATGTGGTTGCATTAATATTTGAGTAGATCAGTCTGATATGATACATAATGCCTCAAAAAAAGGTGAAGTTCAGGAGGGCATCACTTGTCTCTGTTTATATTTCTACACTGACTCAGTCAATTTTCACTGTACAGTTTGCAAATTCACAACTGATTTGTCCGTGATGCATTGAAGGCACCAGCTTTAATCATCCAGTGTGATTCCCTTTTTATGCAGTGAGCTTTGTCTACGTGTCCGAAATCATTCCGACGGTGGATTGCGGCCTTGAATGAAATGCCTCCTTTATGGCATGTTTACTGTTGTAAACTACGTTTCCTCTTGAATTATGGAGATCTTATTAGAGGCTGATCATCACTCACAGCTACACTCCGTGCTGAGAGAGACAACATTTGATATAGAGCGCTTTAAATAAAACTGCCAACATGGTGTGGCCATTGCTAATGGAGCTGGTTTTTTTCTTTCCTCTTTTTGGGGGTTTGGGGTGCTGTTGCCAAATGTAAGAGGTGTTTATGTATTATTTATGGCTGCTTCACACGCTGTCTCAAACACACACTCACTCTTGCTACTGCACACACTGTAAAAACATGAAATGCAGCAAAGGTTTGCTGTTCCACATTCTTGCCAACTTGGCTAAGATTTAACAACAAAAGTAACCTCTTTCTGTCACATAGTGAACTTTATTATAAGGAAGAGTTTCCTATCACTCCATTGCTGTTTTACTCTAATCAAAAAGAGACAGAAGAGTCTAGAAATTATGTTCTTACTGGGCATAGTCCAGTTTCTGGTATAAAGGCAAACCAAAGTTTTAAAAAGTTGGTCTTAAAGCTCAAAAAAAAAAAAAAAACATGAAATGGTTTCAAATCTTTTAAGCTGACAAAATCTATTTTTGATCAGACGTTCATTAATTCTTATTCTAATGTGAACAGGACATTATTCTGAAGCTTTGCAAGCTAAAAATTGCATTAAAATAAATATTTGCTTTAATAACAAAGGAGTCAAATCAATGTAACGCACTTCCATCTCAGGATACAACAACATGCCGCTAAGCATTCTGGGAAATAGTTCCCACCCCGGTCTTTTTCTTCTTTCAGTTTTTTAGTGCTAAACTAAAATCTCCAGTTTATTCAACTCTTGGAGGTTTGAGAAAATTAATAAAAAAAAAAAACACAACTTACTAAAGTTTATCTTTCACAAACTCACATTTAGGTTCAAAATCTAAAGCTCGCAAAGTTTATTTGACTTAAAGAGCAGAAGACGGTAGACTCAACTGAATGCGGCGCAGAATTACATTTACCTGTTTGCATTTTGATAGTTCTGCTCATGAATATCTAACCACATAACTCACACGGTACCTGTTCATGTAAGCGACATTTTGAGTGCTCCTATAAAACAAATTTACAGCTTGTCTTCACGTCAGGATCTTGGGGAATCTGATGATAACGCGGCAGAATAAAGTACACCAGCAGACAGTTGTAGGCCGGATGAGGACATCCACATTCCCTCCTCCTCTCCTTCTCCTCCTTCTTAACTAATGCTGTCTTAATCTCCTTAAGCCGTCAACATGACCTAGAAGTAATGATGGGCAAGTGAGAAGAGAAGCTAGAAAAACTCCTGCCAAGAACATGGACGCTTAGCACAGTTCATCAAGCTCTGCATGGAGTTCGGAGGTCCGGGCTCGGTTTAACCGCGACCAATAGGTCCAAACTCTGGTTGTTTTCTGTTCATGCTCGACTCAGTCTAACCTTTCAAGTCGAACATGTGACCGCCACATGAACCACCGCGGGCCAGACCTTTTCTCCAGAAGCAATGTCACACTTAGCCTCTCTAGCCAAACGGTTAATGTCAGTGAGCGACGTGAAATGATGCAAGTCAAATCCCTGGGTGACCAGATCGGCAGCAACACTCAGTCTTCACAGGAGGGAAGTTTCATACAGATAACCACTACTTAATTATACACTGACCTAAAATAAAACTCTAACACAAAATTAATGGTAAATTGTTTCCCTAAAAGCTTTTATGACCTAACTTGTTGTAAGGATACAGTGCTACTGCCCCAGTGAGGATCTGGCAATGACGGAGCCACACAGCTGTCCTGAAGATGGGCCGCCTGCCCAGCTGCACCAGCTGTGCCTGTCCAACCATCGCTTAATCACCCGAGAAGGAAGAAAGGATGGGGGCTGGGAAGGGCGGAGGGTGGGGCGTAAGCATGCAGAATATAAAAAGAGAAGGCATGTGCCAAAAGTGAGAGGAAAAATGGATAAAAAGTACTGAGAACGATGGCGGACGATGACGGTGACGCATTTAAGAACTGGATGGTTGATAAAACAAAGAAGTAAGTGGACGAAATGTCCAGAAGGATGAAGACGGGGTATAAAGACGAGAGCTTCAAAAAAAGGGGTGGTGGCGGTGAGGCTGATAACTCGAGGAGAAGCGATTTGTAAAAAAGGAAATGGAGCAGCTTGAGGTGAAGGAAAAATGGCCCGTTCTGAAGAATGATGAAAGGCACAGAGGGCGCTGTGTGAAAGAGATGGACTGAGTGGGAGGGGAGGATGAAGTCAAGCATGTTTCAGGTCGATTTCTCTGCTGGTCAAATCAATACAGCTGCAATCAGTCTTGTAATAGCAAGAGGAGTATGCAACCACACAAACAGCATAATGCCATATATATCAGCCTCTGACAGATTTTCATCACCTTCTGGTCTGAGTGTAGGTCATGAGGTAAGGATGGGAATAAATCGGCCTTGACCTTTCATTTAAAGTAAACATTGCTGGCACATTTCTGTTTTTCTGTTTATTGGGCTGCATAGGGCTTAATGAAAAATTAAGCACAGGGCTTGGTTTAAAGAAAAACACTGTATTGCTTGAGGGGTTTTCTGAAAACGTAAATTATTCAGATTGCTCTTTAAGTCTTGGCATGAGGGCACATGAAGAGAAAAGAAACACTCAGTTTTAGATGTGTTGATCGTTAAACGTTGTTCTAGCTAATAAACACTTTTCTTGAGGGTGACGGTCTGGGTCAGGTAAAATGGCCAAGGCTGCAAAGAGAACAGTTTTAAAAGTCACAACATGTAACGTTTATTAAAAGGTGCTGCTTAATGAGACATTTCTTTGACTGCCCTGTCTTTGACATGACTGCATGTAACTATTCCTCAAATTTCTTTATGGTCTTTTTGTTTCTTCTCTCTGAAAATGTGACTAACATCTTGAGTTCAGCCAACGACTCTGAGAGCGAATCATCCATCTCTCAGGCAGATTTGTGCTTCACTGCTTTAAATTCAGGGCAGAGAAGATTTGTCTGCATCGTTGAGGCAGGTTGTGCTCTTTTTGTGCAACGCTCAGCGACAATGAGTCGACACCAAGCAGTGACTCACAGATTTGTGAATATCAAACCTGACCGTCCGCGATAGCACACTTGATTGCTGAGATAAATTTGTCTAATCAATTGAAGTGACTCCTTTGCTTAACCTAATCAGTCGGTGGCCATCGATCTGAACACGTAGTCCTGGAAAACTCTGGGATTTTATCGAACCTAATCAGCGTCACTTTGTTTTATTGATTTAGGTGGGAAACTCTAACTGAAGTGGACAAATCACAGGATGTATTGCAGTGTTGTAGAAATGTTTATGCCAATTTATTTACATAGAAATATGTGGCTCAGTGGGCTGTGAGGCGTATTATTGGTCTCTTTAGTTTATAGTTGAAGTCAAAGTAACAACAAAGCAATTTTGTCATAGACTAACTTGTCTTCTTCAGTGTTGGAGTGAAATAAATGTGTATATAGAGAACAAAGAAGCTGCATGAAACATTCAAAATAGATTTTAGCATCCTTTCGCGTGTTAAAACACATCTTCATAAAATTTGACAGTAACAAAAGAATGCCAGGGTTTCTGCCTACAGCTCTGGATGTGTTTTGGTCTGCAGTTTCCTCCACCTACTCTTACCTGCCTTGCCTCTTCCCATCTGTCTCCTCCGCCGGTCTGAGGGAGCTTACACGCTCCACTCGGCAACAGATCGAGACAGCTACATCCTCGCCAAATGTCATCTCGCAAGCTTTTCCCCAGACTCCTGCATGGAGAGAGGCTTTTCATGTACTCACATGTAAGAGAGATGCAACATGACGGCGCCGAGTCCGTTTCCAATGATGCTATGCATTTGTCCAGATCGGTTGGAGCAATTATTTATCTACGTGCGAAACTAATTATATCTTTGAACTTTGTCACATGTTGTCGTGTTGCAACCTAATTCATGACTGTATTTTACAGGGATTTGTGTGATAGACCAACACAAAGGTATGCATGATTCTGAAATTTAATTTTTTTTCTTTCTTCCCACGAAAAGAAAATTTTAGTGCCTTCTCGAATCTATTTTTATTTATTTTTTTATGCAGTTAAAGCTCATCTTTTGGGTTAAATCTGTACCAGCTTTGCACAGTTAGACACTGAAACTTTCCCTCCTTAAAGGGCCAGTTGTACCAGAATATATTGCCAAAACCAATTAAACTGTTAAAATATAATTAAATGGCTTTTCTCTAGGATTTTGTGATTTTTTTTTGTATGTGTTACAAAATTACAGATTTTGTGCTGCCAATTTATGTTTGTAAGGAATTTTTACGATATTTGCACTAATGTCTGATGTTAAATGGGACTTTTTATTACTCGCCATATCAATTATGGGCTGTAACTTGAAATCAAGTAATTCTGAGGCAGCAGTCACTTAAACTCAATGTTTTTGACCAATTTTGAGAAAATTTGTTGTAAAATCAGAAAAAATCTGGAAATTTGTTGATTTTGTGTGAATTTTGCTGATTTGTGAGAAACTGGAGGGATTTGAAGATGTAAATTGGAGTGGGCCACATAAAAAGCTATGGTGGGCCAGATTTGGCCCCCGGGCCTTGAATTTGACACCTGTGCTCTATACATTTATATTCTACTTTGTGTTGGTGTATGAAATGATGTTTGTGAATTGAACATAACTGTAAAAGATTCAAGAGCATGAATACTTTTGTAACAACCTATGTTTTAACGGATATAAACACTTTACAAAGATAAAACGGATGTAGAGTTTAAAAAGACTCAACTCCTCTTTAATCACCTCAAGATGTCACCAGAAAAGACCGTAATACAATATAATCCACTTCTTCACTCCCCAGTTCTCGCTGCCAGCGTTTTTCTATTTTGAAAACAATAATGAAACTTCACAGAAGGTGAAAAATTGGATTAAAAGTTACTAAAACTGTACATGAGCTTTATTTTGTTTACACCTCCAGTATAACTTCCGAGTCTCTTTCCTGCTGCAATCGTTTTCGTTTGAGCCCCCCGAGCCCCCATGTGGTCTGCCAGCTATGGAGCGCCGGCCTCTCTTAAAGAGTTAGCATTGTAATACCTTCAGGAATTGGAATCAGTCAGTGAGGCCAGAGCGGAGTTAAGTCCTCGCTCTGCTCACATCAAAGGGGACAGGCCATCCACAGCAATCTCCCAGAGAGAGCAGAGGATAAAGGGAGGGGAGAGACAGAAAGGAATGGGGGCTGTCATATACTCCCTTTATCACAGGGAATTTTACAGTTCAGACCTGATTCAGCAGGGAATTTTACGGGCTGACCGTAGATGGGCAGCTTCAGTTCAAAAGCAGAGCTCTCTCTCTCAGCGATTCCAAAGGTGGGTGTATGTGTGTGTTTTGTGAAAAACTTAATTTAAAAAGGCACATTTTATCATCCTGACAGCTTATTGTTTATCAATCCGTCTCTGTGCGCGTTTATTCAAGCACTCCTGCAGCCCTCCGTGCAGACTTGCACTTTTAATTGAAAGCTTCTCCACAGGAGTGGAGACATAGATGATCAATTAATCAATTTATTCTGGGCGACAACGTTTTTTGCAGGTTGTTTAATTTTTTTTAGATGCCAGCGTTTTCATTTTAATCATTGCACCATGTAAAAACATTTATTTTTATATTTTTGAAGTGGCCAGTCCACAGGATCTGCTCATGGAGATGTTTCTCAGCCTGACAGATGTTGTCATCAGAGCATGACCAAGGCAAACGCACAAGTTTGCTGAATTAATGAAACATGGTCTGCAGAGATTATCCATATTCTGATTTAATAGAGAGATGGTCTCACCTCGCGTTAAGCTTCTTATCTGCCTGAGCATCAGTTCGGGTTAAAGCATGTGATATCCCCACTGGTCTGTGTGAACGCTGATCTGGGCTCTTAAGGACACAGAAACCAGCCATTCATGGTATGAATTTCTCTTTGGAGCTGTTTTTATATGTTAATATTGCAGAATGTCACATTTGAGTGATCACTTTGATTTTCACTGGCAAAGTGAATAAAAAAGACGTCCTTTTGGTTTAAAGGTGAGTATTTGAGATGAAAATGGGCATCAATTTATTTAGCAAGACTCAAACAAATAACGTCACTGGTTTCTTTCTCAACACATGCAAAACATTTACTGTTTTTGACATTAGCTTTGAAATAAATCTAAAGTTAAGTGGGGAAAAAAAACGTGATACTTTTCAAAAAAGTAAAACATCTTTTGGTTTTATCCATCCATCCATACTCACCATGAACACATTTAGGGACATTTAGGGTGAAAGGAATTGGTCATTTCCTGATCAAATGTTTTGTATTTTACTTGTAAATAATACTTAAACCCAGTGAATTATGATTGGCCTATTGCGTAACATCCCAATAAAATATAATTACAATAAACGGCCGTCATCTTAAAACATGGCTGCAGATAACTAAATAGTTTCAGCTCAATCTGGAGAGACTCGGACGGAGAAAGAAAGTGATTAAAAGAGTTTAATGACAAAATGAACATGAAAATAAACACAAAGTCCTTCAGGCCCCGGCCGGGGATGTCGAGCTGGAACTTCGATAAACATTCCTGATGCTGCGTAGGAATGTAATCCCCCCGGCGCCTGTACTGGAGGCGGCGGTCGAAGAAGGATGTGGCCTGAGAGCCAGGAGCAGAAGGTGGAGCTGGGGCGGAGGTGGGTTGATCGCAGCTGGTAAGCGGAGGAGGCCGTGGCCAGGAGGTCCTTTTCAACTGGAGCTCGAACGATGATTGGCCGAAGCGAGGCTTGATCCAACGCTGATAGGTCCAGGGTGAAGAGAGGGAGGCGCTGATTGATGAGGCTAAAGAGCCTTCCAGATTGAACTTTTGTCAAGACTCCATTTCCTCACACTGGCCAGAGATTTTCAGTCTGGATGTTAGATACTGCTCTTCATGTGCTACATGAGTTTTTAATATGTTGCTTAAATAAACTTGTTTGAAAAGAATATTACCACAAAACTATTTTTAGAGAGCTGATCTTCTTATCTGGTTGTAATGAGATAAAACTGATATCACCTCTGCAGAAAGGAGCTCCTCTCGGTCTCAGCTGGGGAAATCATATTTCTCTTTTTCTCAGAAGTTATGCTATTTCCAGTCTCTCAATAGATCTGTGGCTCTTTTTTGGCGTCCAGACTGAAGAGGGTGGAGACAGTAGAAACTCAAAACTATGTAGGACAATTAGGAAAATATAGAAAAAGTTGCTATTTACTCAGTCCAGTGTGTCTGCACAACTGGAGATCAGTTAAATAAAAGTTTAGCACATTTTCAAGTCGGATAGAACCAGTTAGTTAAATGTTTGGAACTTCAGCAACCACAAAGCTGCTGTCTAAGCTATTTTAATTTCACATTGATTTGATCTGGATTATGTTTGAATAAATTTCTCAGCTGCACAATAATTCAACATCTTTATCCGGTAACATGTCACAATGTGGAAAACAACATTCTAATAAAGTCATAAAGAGTTTTATAGCTTTGTTCCCTGATTTATCTAATACTCCTTTCAAGTTATTGTGGAGCTGCCTTGTTTCTAGGGCATATGAAAAATACTCAGTTTGAATAATTTCTCCAGCATCGCCGTTCTGTGCATCTAAAATTGTCTGATGATTAATGTGATGTGATCTCCAGCTAAGTGGGGTTGTCAGATTTTTTTGGACACATTCATAAACAACTTGGAGTGGCCCTAATTAAGCCACAAAGGTACCACTGCAACAAAATCTATGTAAATGTTGCGCGAATGTAGCAGTTATGAGCCTAAAGTGCCATTAACTATTTACTTCTTACTACTTAGTGGAAAAGGATTTTATATACAGCATTAAACTTTCATTCCACGATAATAAAATCTTTAAAAAATTGGGGGAAGAAATGAAGGAAACATTTTACTTACCTGTAAAAGTTTTACTTGTCCCATTGCACACGATGTTCTCTCAGCGCAGACTTTATCTTGCAGGTATCTGTTTAAAGCCTCCCTAATATTCAGCTTCGCAACATTTCAAATGAATTTAGGTCTGTTGGCTATCAAACCTTTGGCATGCAATAAACTCAAACATGTTTAAGAAACCAGTTTTTGGATGATTTTGGCAAATGACATGGTGCATTTGCAGGAAGATGAGTACAACACTAAAGTTTACTGCAGTGTTTACATGATGCTCTCTGTTCTTATTGTTCTTTAGTGTTCTGGGAAAACATCACCGCCACCATCAATCTGAGTATTTCAGATGAAATTGAGGCTCATTAGACTGAGAAAGTGTCTTGAAACACGTTTATGTCCTTTTTTGATGAAGCTGAAGCTTCAGTTTCTGTTCTTTAAAGTGGCATCTGATGCGGTTTTCTGCTCCAAGGTTCAATGTTGTGTGCGTTCAGGGATGATTGTGATAAGTAGTTATTTGAGTTTCTGTGTCCTTTCTATCATCTGAAACTAGTGTGCCCCTTCTCCTCTGACCTCGGATATCAGCAAGGAATTTTTTCCCACATAACTTCCACTCAGCGGATATTTTCTCTTTTTTGGACCATTTTCTGTAACACTGAGATAATCTCTGCAGATCAGCAGTTCCTTTCTTTCTTTCTTTCTTTTTTTTTAAAGCCTGCCATATACTAAGGTTTATAAATCCCCTTTCTTTCCATTTTGGTTTTGAAGCCTAAATACACTGAGTTTCTACTTTGTGAATTACTGATTCCCCAACTGTGTTAAAAACCAACTGAATAGCTGAATTAATAACATACCAAGTATGTTATCAATTCTTCATTGATAACATACTGGGTAAATTTTGATCTAATAACTGCAGAAATATTAAAATTACTTATATTTAAAGGTTTTGAACAAAGTTCGCACCGAAGCCCTAACAAAGGTTTCGTGAGTACATGCTGTCCTACGAACAATATGCACTTTTCTGTGCACAGAAAAATACATTTATGAAGCTTTAAACTACCACATTTTGGAGAAAGGAAAACAACCTCAAAACCCTGCAAACGTTCCCTAATGCGCCATTTACAGAAAGAAAACTGGGTAATGAATTGTAAATTTTATTCATGAATTTCATTAAATATCTTAATTTTATGGCAACGCTTTTATGTCTTTGACCGTGCAACTTTTGAAACGTACATGTGGAGCAACAATGTAAAATTTAAATCTGAGGTAAAGGAGAGACTGTCTGATCCCCAGGGAGAAAAAAAATAGGGTCACATTTGCTGACACTTGCTGCTCGCCATGTGCTTCTCAAACTAATCACTATCATCACTTTTTTTTTCTTTTTTTGGGAAGAGAAGTGCCAGCCTAAATGCAAAGTAGTCAGTGCTATAATAAATTTTATATGTGATGAAGTGTTCCCAGGAAAGAAAATCTTCCCTCTGCAAACCAGGCAGGACCCGACTGCATTATTTTTAGCCTTTCAAACTATCTTCGAGAGTTTGCCGGCTTAAACTTGCAGACAGGCGGCAGATTGTTGGCTTCACTGCTTAAAGTTCATCCCACTGAGTGTGCTCATTGAGTTTGTCACCATTGTATCAGGGATAAATCAATCAATTCTCCTTCATCTCCTTGGAGGCAAGAAAGACTCTAGGAATGTCGATGGACTGGTATCATGCATTATGGACCGACCAATTAGGAGACGGAGCAGCAGCTTCGGGTTGGGACAGGAATCTGTGGCAGATTGAAACAGGGAAGGATGACTGGACAGACAGACAATGCATAAAGTCAGATTGATGATGTTGAAAAAAGAAATAATGGAGAAAAAAAATCATTTCTATGCATGGAGAAAACAGGAATCAATTTGGAAAAGAGAAAGCGGCTGATGCAAATGAACAACTTTAGCTATTTCAGTGTTTTGGATAGAAAAAGGTTTTGTAGAGTGAAGAGGGTGCTGTTGTTTCAGAACATATAAGCACCATTAGCACACACAGCCACAGCACAACAGCTTAAATCCACCACATCTGCTGCTCTCTTGTCGGGACCGTCAGAAACATAGCGTAGGCGAGGGGATTAAAACATGTTTAAGGGCAGGGCAGAGGTCCTGTCTACCATGCTGCAGTGTCCATCCTATCAACGCCACCTGTAGTCGTGCTGTCCCACTTTTCTGGAGGCTTTAAACCCACAGGCACACTAACACCCGTCTCCCTTGAGGGAAAGGTGAAAACAAAGGACAAGGAAACAGAGTGAGACCGAGATGCAGAGCTTGAGATGTGTAAAATGCTGACAGATGGTGAGAAGATCTTGGTCCCGAGCCACGTGTCTGTTAGTGTGTCTCAGCACGAATACGGAGGTTTGGCCTCATTAGGAGCTTGTTTGGGTTGGACCGGGCACGGCTGCCGTGAGATGGAGAACGAAGAGGGAGCTAGGAGCGAGCTTGAAGTGCACTGTGCATTGAAATCAGCTTGAAGGCTAATTTCTGCAAAGACTGCAAGAGAAGGACATCAAAGAAATGCGAGAAACACAAAGCTAATGGGCTCGCTCACATGTGCTGGACTGTTTGGGCAACCTTGGCTGAAAAAGATCATTTTAGAAACAACAGGGAATCGGAGGGAAAGGCTTTGTGGAATTGTGTTTTAATAAACGAATGCATTTACGAAACAATACAGAGTTTCATTTTGCATATACATCATTTAGCTTCCATTTCACTGAAAATGGGAAGGATCAAAGAGCTCATGCCAGGCCACTTCTGTTTTTTGGGATATTGTGGCAAAGCTAACTAAGCTGGTATTCTGCTGGATTCATCAGCTTTGTACTTTTGTTTGAAGTGAGCCAAAGCTGCTATTACGCAGGCATTAGTTACCTGTGATAAAAGGTAGTAAATAGGTAGAAAAATAAACGCTTGTATTACAAACAAGGTTACTGAGGTTGTCCAAGAATGACTTATTTTATTTGCCAAAGGTAAGAGATCTGTTTGGAAAGGAAGTGCTGACATCAGTCAGTATTTTACCTGCAGCAGACACAGTGGTCAGGGTTGTCTTATTCTGGAACATAGAAAGAAGAGTGTTGAGCTAATAACTGCAGAAATATTAAAATTACTTATATTTAAAGGTTTTGAACAAAGTTCGCACCGAAGCCCTAACACTGAAGGCTTTCGGTCTCCTAATCTTTAAGCAATATCTTTTTCTTGCATGTAAATATTCTTGAACATTAATATAGATAATAATTTAATGTTAAAAAAATTATAAAACTTATTCAGTAGTTACATGAGATGTGGTTTAGTTGCTCCAGTAGCTTCATTTTTTTTATTTCTTTTTGCCAACTTCTGCATTTGTCCTGAATAAATTTAATTCCTGAAGAAAAGTAGAGAAAAAAAACATTTGAACACGTTGACATGGAAGACTAAAGCAACACTGCCGAACATTTGTAGATGCTATAAGGACTCTTGTGTTCAAAGACAATTCAAAAATTATGCAGGCAGTAAAGTCAAAGTCTTTTTTTTTGTATAGAACAAAGTAAGCAGGCTGCTATTTATGCAAGCAGTGATACAAAATAGTAAATTTATATGTAAAATACATTTGAAAAACATTGCAAGTCTTGTCTGGATTTAAGAAAGGGTTAAAGATTGAGTTCATCTCTGATCGTCAAGAAAAGTACACATTTCCTTTATAAATTCAAGGCAGAGCTTACAGGTATTCATAATTTTTATGCACCTATGGATATTCTGTAGACTGCTATAAAGGAGACAAAGTTCATATTCTATACACACACCTGCTTTATTCACTTCCCACCTCTTTTTACATTCCTTAGGGAGCCTTTGAAACAGTTTGTTCTTATTGGATTTCTAAGGTTTTTGCATCAATATGACCTCAAGGGCCCCCTGTGGAGTTTTTGACCACTGCCAGCACTTTGTAACGCTACTTTACAAGTGGACCTGCTTTTTAAACTCCATGCACAAAGCTGCAGGTGACAAGGCACACTCCTGCCTCAGTTTTTACATTATTCAGTGCTTCGCAGCTGGCGGAAATGTCACAATGTCACGCTGGCAAAGGCAAAGGCAAAGGCACGCAATAAAGATGATTTGAAGACCACATGGGAGTTTAGAAACTTTAAAAATAATTATTGGGAGGTAATGGTAAAATACCCACGAATTGGATTCTGACTGAATTGCTGCTTTTTCAAGAAACTGGAGCCTATCACAGTAGATCCAGGTCGAGAGACGAGCTTAAAAGGTATATTTAAAGTCTTATCATAATATTTGTTTTTGAACTATGGGATCACTAAGAAAAGTATGAACTGAAAGACCTGCATAGATACAATTCAATTTATTTTTGAAAATCTTCCATAAAAGTCAAAACTTACTACTTGAACTGCCCAATTGACCTCCAGAGTCAACATTGGTTTCTTTTTCTTCACCTATCTATAAGCGATTGGAAATAATTTTAATTATGCAGGATTATGCAGATTCATATTTCCTTTTGACTGCTAAGAAACTTGGTTAGAGGTAAATACTCTTCATTGGTTTTCACATCGGTTAGGGTCCCATAACTCTTCATAACTTCCACAAATCCAACCTGCAAGAAAAGCTCAGCAGCACCAAGTCATATTTAACTTGAAAATTCTTTCATTTTTGGAAAAGATTTGCAATTAAATCCGCAATTAGTCTCATCTTATCTAGCAACGCCATGCAATTAATCGCAATTGGATTTTACCATCAGTTGACAGCCTTATAATTGCTGGTATAAAGACAGAAGATATTATCCTTTCTGCTCCCCCCGAACGTCTCTGATTAGCAGCAGAAACAGTATCAGTGCTGACACTGCAATTACCCCTAATACACCGTTCCACTGCTGACATGTCAGCTGGGACTGTGGATTTCTCCACTGCATACTTTCTGCTCAGTTATGGACAATTTGGGACAAGCGGCTAATCCCACGGAGTATAAAAACCGAAGAATCAGCCTTTTATTTACAACTGTTGGTGGTTGTTGCTGCTGCAGCTGAATTTCCATTAAGGACGTTCATGTTTTATAGTGTACATTGCCTCCCAAAAGTGTTAATACTCTGTAAGGCTTTTCACATTTTGCTGCTTTATCTCCACCCATCTCAGTGTCCATTATTAGAACTTAATGAAATAAACACAAAGGAGTGCATAAATGTAAAAAGGAAGTAGAATACTAAATGGGTTTCAACATTTTTAAATATAATTTACAGTTTTACTAAGTCATGGAATAAACCTGGGATGTCAAACTCATTTTTATTTTGAGACATAGCAAGATTATAAATGTTCTCAAAGGGCCATTTGTGGCAAAATGTATTGATGAAACTCATGAATAAACCAATAAAATATGAATAAATATCTGCTTCTGCACTCGATGAGACAGTTTCTTAAAGTTAAATAAAACTGAACATCATTACATTGATGTCATTTGGCAGAATACATGAGAAAACAAGAGAAAAAGATTATGACCACTGAAAAAATACAAGAATCCTGACTTTAGTCTCATGAGGTAAAAAGTCAGAATTCTGAGAATTTTGATGCTTTCTTTGATGAATTCTGATTTTTTTTCTAGAATTTTGACTTCTTATTCTCAAAATGTTGACTTTTTATCCTCAGAATTTCAACTTTCTTTTCCAAATCTGTTTTTCTCAGAATTTTGTCCTTTCTTCTCAGATTCTCCCCTCCCCCCAGAGTTCTGACTTTTGTTCTTAGACGATTAAAAGTCAGAATAATTCTGGTAAATTCTGAGAAAAAAATCATTTTTTTTTCTGTGGCTCTAATTCTCTTCCGTTGAAAACTGCTTTCACTGAATTGATAAAATAACATTAAAGCATAAAATGTTTATTTTCAAGGTTCTATTTACATGTCCTTGTGGGCCACACAAAACTTTATGGCGGGCCAGATTTGGCCCCTGGGCCTTGAGTTTGACACTTGTGGCATAGACTTTCAGTTGATTTTAAACCTGGACTTTGACTAGACGTGATTATGATTTCAATTTCTTGCTGGAAATTGAACCTCCACTCAGTCTCAAGTCTTTTGCAGCTGTAAATATGTTTTCTATTCATATCGCTCTATATTTAGATCCATCATTCTTCTCATCAATTCTGTCCAGCTTCCCTGTCAAAGTATCCCCACAGCATGATGCAGCCACCACCACCACTAAAGAATATCGTTTTCTTTCGCTCACAGGATTTTACATGTAGACATAAAAGTTTAATTTTTGTCCCGTTGTCTTCGTGACTCTGCTTGTTACTAATAAAGCTCGAGGGTGTGGTGGTGATGCTGTCCTGCAGCTTCTAGATGTATCTCTGCTTGAACACAGCTGAATCAAATAATGAGGACATAAATGTTTGCAGGTTTCTCTACAACTTGCTGCTTGCATGCTGAGGAGTTATTTCAGCCATGTGCTGCACAAGAGATACAAGAAAAGCGTCACAGAACAGCCGCTTTGATACGGAAATACAATAATACAAAGTTCTTCTGTTGGCAATTATTTGGAGTAGATATGGTGGAATACAATTGCATGCCATCTTTGTAGATTCTTATTTGCTAAAACAATTGTAAAGCTGTGTCACTTCCTCCCTGTGACTAAATGTGAGATAGTTCAAGAGATATGAATACTTTTTCGATATGCCCGGTTTGCTTAGAGAGCTTTTCTATCAGAAAGCATGTTTGCTTGTACAGGAATACAAAATTCAATTCAGTGCTCTACAGCTGACTAAATCCCTCTTTTATATTTTATACACGTCTATTTCAGCCACTGCTCTTGACATAAAATCCTTTGCAGACAGAAGATGGAGAACTGCCAGAGTTCTAACAGATACGCTAAGGTGTGGTGGCACTAGGGAGGCAGACGGCTGAGACGACCAAGTTAAATACTCGGGCATATGCACAGACCTGGGTCAAAAGCACATTCAGAGAAACTTTTGAGTTCACAGAAACTTTCCGAATGGTTTCTGCTGAGAGGGGAACATTTGGGACATAGTTTTTCTGTGACTGGCTCCTCAGCGGATCAGACCCGATGGTGTAAATCCCTCACATCTGGTGAGGTTAAACCGAAACCATCAGTCTGTGCAGAAATAAAGTCACTTATTTTTAAAACAGGAGACTTAATCTGGTCAATTTGCAACCCTTTATGCTAACATGAGATGACAGAACAATATTCCACACTGAGTGTTGTTTAGCTGTCCAATTCACAAGGATCAGCCCTCCTGAAACATAATTTCTGTGTAATTTCTCTCTGTTTATAAATGCAAAGATCTAAATCTTTAAACTAGCTTCATGGAGCAGAAATGACTCAAAATTTATGTTGCATTCATGTCCATTTTCTAATCAAAACCAGCACTTCCGTAATACTCAAGTACTGACTGTTTAATGCCTTTGTGTGAGATGCTTTCTCATCATCTTTTAGTTTTCATCGCCCGGAGCTTCATATTAAATCGTTTACCCATATGCTGCAGACGACTGCCAGCACGCACACACAGTCACACGCTCAATCCTGAGACACAATCTAATCCTTCTTTATTGTCCCGGTCCACATCTTCTTTCGCAGGGCCGCAGGAGGAAGGCTTTTATGCAAAAAGGGCCCCAGTGCGCCAACACGGAGACGCATGCCGTCATGCAAATGTTCACATCTGTGTATGCGAGCACAAGCTCTTTCTACCCAGTTTGTGCCCCAGATGTAAAATGTGTCAATTACGAGAGAGATTTTGCAGAGGTTTCCGTTATGATCAGTCTTATCCACATCCCCTAATTTCTATTAATTAAACACCATTTATAAAACATAAAATATGTGCTCACTCCTGCCAGGTTTTTGCCTCAGCCACTCCTGCCCCAACGTTGCTCAGCAGCAAGAGACTAAATTGACTCAAACTTCAACAGTGACAAAATTTGGGAAGCATAATGGTGATATAAAGTCTGCTCCACCTGGAAATGATAAGACAGCTGTGGCAGCATGTCGCACCTTTGCAGAGCTCTCATTTGTAAATGGCCTGCAGAGACACAAGGTAAAGGGTAAAGCCTGTAAACCCAGAATATGCCTGTGCACAGGTGTATCGTGTGCTATGAAATGTGAAACATGATAATAGATTCATATTTTTTACAGGAAAATAGCTTGAAGTGAAACAACAGGCTTAGAGTGCCTAATGCATGGTGACATTAGAAAAAAATGTCTAATTTTGACATATTTCATAAAGAAATTACACGATTTGAAAAGGTTTTTATTCCCTGAAGTCTCATCCACATTTCGTCACTCTGCAACCACAAACTTAAAGGTAGTTTACTGGATAAATATTTTGTCAGACCATCAAAAGTGCATAATTGTGAGGTGGAAAGAAAGCAAAGCATGGTCTTGATCTGTTTTTCAACTACCTCCGTCCTCCCTGAGTCTGTCTAGCCAAATTTTATGAGACGGCCATATTGGATTTCAAGATTTGGCTTGGTGAGAAAACTTCCAACTTCCACTTTTGAAATTACAACGTCTGTTTTTTTTTTGTTAATTATTCTAACTTTAGCACATAATTAGCCTACATCTTGGAACTAATCTACCATAAAATACACTTAAGTTTGTGGTTGTGAAGTGATAAAATGTGGAAAGAGGGTGTGAAAACTACTGCAAGGAGCTGAAATTGTAACATCGGGTTCATCCACTATGTTTAAGTTTCCTGTTTAAATTGTAACTGACTGCATGTTGTGTGCAGTGGATTTACTTCATCAGTGTGACTGAGTTCAACAGACAGCCAGAATCTAGGTCTTCCACAGATGTGTTGGCACATTCAGTGTGCAACCACAAACCCACTGTGACTGGAGACGTGTACCAGGATCCTGTCATCCGTGGCAGCTCTGTCCATTTCGGGTCCGTCGCTGAATCACAGTGAAGAAATCCTTTCCATTACTGCTGACAAATGTAACTCATGTCAAGATTTTTCAGACACCAAAACAGACACGGCCTCCACATTCACTCCCATCCTTTCTCCTCATGTCTCTGGCACCTCACTTTGATGGGACAAAAAGGAAGTCTCAGTTTTTGACCACGACAGGCTGGTTCCAAAGAACTTGAGAGGACAGAAGTGCTCTAAGTTTTAAACACAAAACCTGTTTTTATTTCAAAATCTCACAGTTGTTGTTCATAATATACCTCTCCATTCACAGTCAATTTATGCTCAAGTTCTACATTTGGATGTCTTTAAAATATAATTATTGTTAAATAATAACCACTTGGGTTCTTCTATGGTATAAATCACTTAGCTAGTAAGTCAGAGGCACAACAACAGAATAGTAATAATGATGAAAATGAATTATCTTTTGTCTGCCGTGGGAGAAAAATAAGCAAACAGCAGCTGTGTTTGCAATAGCTTTTTTTTTTTTTTTTTTAAAGAAAGATGTGTTAAATTCTGCTCTAACTTTTTCACACTTCACTGTTCTGATAAAAAATTCAACATTTAGAGCTCATAAATATATTACGCCTCTGCACTGGTTCCTTTAAAGATTCAGCTTAGAAGGTCGGCCGTTACACAAAGGCGATAAGTGTAGAATATGAGCAGCATTCAAATATAACAACTGTAATAAAGTTGTTACATACAAAGAAAGACAAGCTAAACAGATATTTTGTTATAAGATATGACAAGAAGATAAACTGATATTGTTCACCTAAAAATTATTTACTGAAAAATACTCAAAATCCTCCATGTCTTCAAGACTCGACTAAAAACACAAACCCAAAAGCGTTTAACAGTCTCACAATGAAAGTGGGGCAGCTGGATACCTTTATTATACTGCATTTACTTCAATGGTCATGCAGTAATAAACAACTCTTTATCTCTAGTCTTGTACAGCGAGTAAAAACAATTAGGGAGGCTGAGGCTGGTATAAATCTAATTGAAATACCTGCAATGTTTGCTGGATTTCTTCGGCGTTTAGAGAATGCAGTCACTGACCATTTCATTCGGTACGCCGGCCCAATTGCTTGTTAACACAAAAAGCAAGTTAAATGGCAGCAACTCAGTGCATTTAAGCACCTTCTTCAAACTGAGCTTGAGAATGGGTAAGAAAGAAGATTTAAGCGACTCTGACTGCTGCTCAGAGCTGGGCTTCTCTATGTTATGATCTGTATTTTCTGTAGTTATTTTTGAGGTTTTTCTGTGTTTTAGTCCATTTTCCCCTGTGAGTCTGTCTTCCCTGTTGATTGCTCCCAGCTGTATCCAGTTCCCTGATTACGTTCCCTGTGTATTTAAACCCACCTGTTGTCTTTGTCTCTTGTCGGATCCTTGTCGTTGGTTGTCGTTTGACGTCTATGCGCTCCAGTTGAACTGTGAAGTCCTGGATAGCGTTTGCGCCTATTTCCAGTCCTGCTATCAGTTGCTACCGGTGTTTAGCTGTGTGCTAGTTTCTCCGCCGTGCTGCCTGTTTTTGGACTGTTCTGAGCTTTATTATTAAATTCATCATCATCATCATCACCGAAACCTGGGTCTCTGCGTCTATCCTCACCATCACCCACAACCACTTTCTGACCCTCTAAGTATTTTAAAAACTCCTCATCTTCTGGAGTTTTCACTCAGCTTACAGGAAGCAGTCCAAGAACTGAAAACTTCCACCATTTGGATGGAAATGCATCATCGATGCTGTAGGTCAGAGAAGAAAGAAAAGCATCTTTAAAGTTGATAGAGGTAACAATAGTCGAATTAATCACTTTTTACAAGCAAGGTATGTAGAAGGACACAACTCCACACGAAGGATGTTAAACTTTTAAGCAGAAACTGAGGGTCTACTTCAATGACCATTTGGTTGTTGATATGCTGAAATCTAGCAAGAATGGCAAGAATTTGGGTTAAACTGCATAAAAGCATTGATCCATCCTTGCTTTTATCAATAGTACAGGTTGTTTATGGTGGTATAGAGGCTAGGCGGTTATGTTCCTGGCACACTTTTGGCTCTTAGTACCAAAAGAGCAACATTAAAACACTGCAGCCATTCGAATCATGGATGTATAGCCAACCCATCTGCAGCAACTGTGTGACGCCATCAACCAAAATTTCATTGACACATTTATGTCACAAAGTTTTCCAGGCCAAATGTGATCCAGTCTAGTATTTGCAAGGTGTATTTAGTCAAGTGATAAATTGAAACAATGTCTTAAGAACAGCTTTAAAAATTAAACCCTCAAAAGGAAAACCTAACACAGATTTAAAGCCTCATCTTATTTTTCTGTATCTTTTCTGCTTTAAAGATCCAAGCGCAGCTGAAATCACATCTCAGCCTGTTTATTTAAATGTTTGTTTAAAGATATAACATCGATCTTGTTTAACTGTGTGGCTTCCCACTGAATAGAGATAACAGACCAAAACATGGAGTTGAGACCATTTTGTTGCAAAACATAAACAGAAGTTTTGCAAGTTCAGCATGTGGCAACATTTGCCTCTGAATGTGAATGTGGGATGAGACAAGCCTGAGCAGATGCTGAATAAGAAGGTGATGATCTGGAGAATTTCTGCTTTATGCACTGCTGCCTCTCAGAATAAAATCCTGAAACTAATAAAGTACTGCATCTGTTGAGGGGGACCCTTCCTCTGCATGTGTTACAAACTTATTTCTTTTTTCTACATGGCCTCGACGCTTCCTTGATCTCCAGCTGTTGTTCACCAAGGGCACTCTTCATCAGTAGGTTTATTTTTATTTTTTAAAGTTATCTGAAAATCCCTTGCAGGATGTTTTCATTGATAATGGTTTAAAATTATTTTCTTCTCTTCAAAACCCTTCCTCTCTTTGTCACTTTATTGTAGAGCAGGATAGCGCTGCATTAGCAATGAAACAATTAAGTAGTAGTTTTAGGTTATTACTTTCATATATACATCTTTGGCCACAAACTGATATTTGATCAGGTCTTAGTAATTCGGCGCTTTGGATTCAAGCTTGCAGTCAGATGGGGACTTTGTCTGAATTCGTTCAGTGACTGTCAGGGTTCTAGCCAGATGCTCCAGCTTCCTTGCATTCTCCAAAGACTTGCATGTTGCTTTGGATGGGAATCACACATTGGCTGCAAGCATGAGTGTTAGCATGCATAGACTGTCTCTTTGTGCTAAAAAGCCCTTTTAAGTGCTGGTAATCTGTCTGGGGTTTTTGTTCCTGGGACCCGCTGGGAACGCGTCAGGCCCCAACAACCCTTTGCAATAAAGCAAGTCAACTTAATAAATGAACAGATCGATGCACCAGGCGGTGGTGAAAAGTCAAGCATTTCAAACACAATGTGTAAGTCACAAGGCTCATTTTTTCAATCCATCAATGTTTGCTTTGAAAATACACCTCTGTAGAAAATAAATAAAAGCAGTCAGTGTTTTTTTTAATGGAAGAGATGCATTTGATTCCCAGGTGTTGGTGTTAATTGCTCAGTATCCATGCATTGTTCATCCAGCAGGGTCACGGGGGACTGGTACCGATCTGCAGCAGTCACTGGGAGAGAGGCGGGGTGCACACATTACACATAGTACCAGCTAATGTTAGGAGAGGCAAATGTCTTATGTTGCTGAAAATGCTGCAATGGGAAATGTTGTGGTAATTGTTTTTATTGATGTTGTGCAATTATAGAAACATCTCATCTGTAACTTAGCCTTTTCACAAAACCCACATTTTTTATTTCTATTTTTTACAGGGATCTGTTAAAAACTTGAGATATCCTCCCCCTGTTGAATAAAAGTTCTTGAATTAAAGTTTTTCTAAACTCCCAGGCTGGAGGCTATAATGTTGGAACGTAAGATTAAAGTAAGACTTTCTACATATCTTCACCAGGGTTGCCAATAACTGTCAAGCGTGTGATAGATTAATTGTTATTTTTTCCAAAATATTCTCCTGTTGATATGATATTGCGCACACAGCTGGTTTGTTACACCTGATTTGTCTTCATGGGGTCATGTTTTGACCCCATGAAGATTTTTACAGTTAAAGAAAGTTATATAGATTTGAATTTTAAATTGTAGATTAGATTTGAAAATGCTAAGATTCAAGACATACACACACATTTCTGAAAGCTTTTGAAATCTCATGCCAAGATGCTGCTGCTTCAATGACTGTAGATGTCACCAAACCTACAATCGTATGGGATACAGGAAACTTTAAGAAATGAGGTCGCTCTATAAGATTATCTGAACTGTTGTATTCAGATGAAGTCGGTGCACAGCGTCACACTGTGGGCTTTGCATTAGATGGATGAGAGCAACACTTAAAGACTTGAGACGCCGAGATCCCCGTGAGCAACTTTATGATTTTTTTTCGTTGCTGTTTCCGTTCAAATTTCCTCCAAAGCTTTGTGTCAACGGCTGCTTGAAATTTTTAAGAGCTGAGTAGCGATTCTCACTGAGATGTCAAAGAGCCCTGGTCCACCTCATCAGCATGTACTCTAGTTCTCTGGAAAAGGCCACTGCTGTTTGTGAACAGGAGTGGGATGGAGGCAGGCACCCCATGGACACGTCCTCTTTTTATTGCAGCGCTTCTGAAACATCTATGAAATTCCTAATAGATCTCCCAGCAGTAGCCTACTTAGTGTGAAAAACAGACTCTTGCATTAGAGGGTAAAGCAATAGGGACCCATCAACATTTTAGAGTTGGGCCACCTTGCCAACATTGTGATCAAAAAATTGATTCTTTACACAAATGAAAGCTATGAACAGTGCATCATGCAATTACCAGGAAAAGCAGCAGAGCTTAAAGCGGATGAAGCGTTTCCTCCGCTGCCACCATCGGTGAAATGTTGATTGCAGCACCGAGAGGTGCTGTGATGTGTGCTGCTGTCAGACGCTTGAGCTCCCTTGATCCTGTGTTCCTGGTGCTGCATGCCAAGCAGTTGGAGAACATCCTATGGATTCTACCTAACCTTAAAGTGTTGGAGTGCTTCACAACATTGCAAACCCCAGCTGAATACAGACCCTTTGTGGAGGGCATGATTACAAAGAACAAAACTGTTCCCTTTTCAGCTCTGCTGCCGTCCCTGCTGTGGCAGATGACTGAGCTATGAAGAAGAAATCTGTTAGGTCTTGATGAGCTTTTTAAATCAAGTGTGATGCATGGAGTCGAAAGCGGGGGTTCATGGCCACCTACGAGCGCAGCCTTTCTTGCGGTCACATCCCCTGAAATAACTAAAATGATACAATTTAGCGGCATAAGAAAAGTATTCGCTCTCTCACATACTTCTAGTCATGCTTAAGCTTTTCAGATTGTGAATCACATTTTAATGTTAGCTAGAGGTAGGTAGAGTAAAATACAAAATATTATTTGTTTCCACATTAATAATAAACATTCAAACCAAACTGACCCAATGTGAAAAATAAAAAATCCATAAACCTTATTACAATTTGATCCAACATTTGCAGCAGCAACTGCCATGAAGCATTTGTGATCAGATAAATGTTTTACTGTAAATATGTTTTTTTTATGTTGTTTAAGCTGATGCAAATATTTCAAAAAGTTTTACTATAATCCTGTGTACCCACAGGACTTTTTCTCAAAAGCTCAAAAGACATGTTGGAAGATGTTGTTTTTTTCCAAATGTGAGCCATGGATGTAGTTGCTGCCCAGCATCTTTGAGACTGTTGGATTCTGAACAATCCTTAACTGAGCCAAGTGAGGCTTCAGACTTTAAGGATCTTTTGTGACCTCCTTGATGAGTCGTTGGTCCTTTCTTGGAGTACTGCTGGTAACTCAGTTACTCCTCCTGATTCTCATTTATTTGTGGCTTTTCTTAGTATGGGGTGTAATATGTTCCCTTTTGAGATATTTTGTGACTGTACTATCTTAAAGTAGTTCCTTTATTAATAAAATCTAATTGTAATTGGATCTGAGTGTAGGAAATTAAACTGATCATGATTTAACCAGGGAACCAGTTATTTTTTCAAACAGGATCAGGATGGTTTGGATAGTTCTTTACCATCAGTAAATGAAGTTATCATTTAAAGACAGTATTTTTTTTATTCAGGTTATGTTTGTCTACTATCAGAATTTCTTAGATGTTCTAAAACATTAAACTTTTACCAAACCCCCCCCCCCAAAAAAAACAAAACAAAGAGAAGAGTTGCATAAGGAGGAAAAACCTTTTCACAGTACTGCAGTTTTTAATGTCTGATTTAACGGTTCCTAATTAATCTTGTAAAACTGAAAAATACCAAAACCAAAATAAAAAAAAACATGGTGCATCATGAGAGCTTTCTCCCTTAAATCTGTGCTGTTAAACGTGTGAAAGTATTTCAGCTTAGGTCGACATGCTCATCCAACACTGTCTTGGCACAGTGCAAACCACATGAACCAAAATAACTCCGAATTTAATTATGCATATTCTACTTATGCAAGCAAAACCACAATTACTCATCAACATGGCAGCAGAATGTTGCTTATGAATCATGTGTGTTTTGTAACTCGCTCTTTCTGTTAAGCTCATCATTAACATGCATCGTGACAACAAATCTGAAGCAACCATTCCTGTCCTCAACTGGTGCACACATCATTCAGGTCACTGGTGTGTCCTGGCCAGCGGATCCTAAGTAATGACACTGTGGATTTTCTTCTGTACAGTATATAATCAAAAAGTCTTTTGGCAAGCGGATGAATTTAAAACAACCCTATAAAAATGCGTATTTTGGTGTTTCAAAACTAAAGTTTTGGCGTAAGTTTTTAAACGGCCTCTAAAGCATCCAATGTTTTCTTTGTTACAGATGTTTCAGAGGATTGTTTTTGCCCAGTTTTTTAATCTCCACCACTAAATAAGTGCATTTACAACTTGGGCTTTGGATTACTTCCCCTCCTACACTCATTGGCACTAACGGTATGCGTTTTTGTCAGAAAACCGCAAATAAGTTTTTATTTTATTGCAGCAGCATAGTCTTGCAATTAATCTAATTAAGTGCACGTAACTCACTGGGGGAAAATACAAATTAAAGAAATAGTTTTTATGTTTTTTTTCAAATGATAGTGCAGCAGTTGTTGGCACCCTGTAGTTACTACTTTGAACTCTCTTTTTCCAGTAGGACAACACAGAAATCATCTCTTTTAATTAAAATAGAGCATACAGATATCTTACACATGGTTAACATAATTTCTGATGGACCTTTTCTATGTTTAATCAGCTTTGTGTATCTGCATCATGCAGGATCTGGTGTCTACCCTCTTTGGAAGTGAGGCGGTAACCCTTCAGAGGTCACCTAATAGAGCAATAAATAGGCACACAGGACAAACAACCATGCATAAAAGTACAGAAACCAATTAATCTTACAGACATGTTTTTACATTGAGAGAGGAAGTTGGAAAACCCAGAAATATACTACGCATGCACAGAGGGAAAATGCAAACTCCAGGCAGAAAGACCGCTCAAACCCAGGACTCTCTTCCTTTAAGGCGGCGTTGCTAATCACTGCCTCACCAGGAATATAAATTTAGGTTGAAAGCATTTTACACAGTTTTACCAGGAGGTGCAGTGTAATCACAATCAGAGATGTGCTAGTGAAAGATTCTGATTCTGTTACGTTTGAGTATTAACATGTCTGACTTGCTCTGCGCTCATCACATGTCAGCTGAAAGACTCAAGAAGATCAACATTGACAAGTTAATGGAAAGCACCACTCACGTCAACAGGAAAAACAGTATGAAGTGTCAATACTCACCAACATGTGTACTGACTGTTTCTCACTGAATCTTGTGAAAGAGTTGCTTCCGCTGTACGTTCACAGTCTGTTTCACTTGCTGATCTTTGGGGGATATTACTCAAAGGTGGGATTTAAAATTGAAGTCTGCAAAATAAAAGTTCAGAGGTGAAGAGGATGAGAGTTTGAGTTGAAGTAGAAGGTAGAGTGTGTAGCTGAGGTAGGGTAGAGTAAGATTATGGGGGGCTTTTCAGTAATGGGCAGGAAGGTAACAGGTCATTGTGGGATTTGAGTGATGTGCTGATCGGGTTCTGGACAGAACATGTAACAGAATTGTGGATGAGGATCTTGAAACAAGGTGTGAGAGATGGGCAAAAACCAGTAATATGCAGAATAAAGTGAATTCAGACATGTGTTTATGTAGCAACACTGAGAATTCAACAAGACAGGAAAGACGGAGAAAAAGACACTGGAATGAATTAGACAAACTGGTCATTTGTTCTGTAATTAAAAAAAGATCATTTATGTGTAATGAAAGTGTATTTTTGTTACTCAATAAAAGGTAAATACTTAAAACAGAAAGAAGGGACACCAAAACCGACCCCTGTGGAGCTCCAAAAGTAATTGGGAAGGGATTTTGTAAGTGTGTTCAACCAAATATTGATAATTATAAAGGATGGCAAGAAACAGAGTAAAGATGAAGAATATTATGAAAATCAATAATAGCTGCAATCACTGGGCTGTTTCTCACCTTAACTGTTGGGGAATAAGTAGAAACTTGTTAAAAGTTGATTATGAAAGTGAAAACTGGGTGGAATAGCAATGAGACGTTCTGAAGGCAAAACATCTCCAGATCATAGCAACATGAACATTAGACAATAAAGGCTTTAAGCTAAGCAACAGGCTCATTTCACTTTATAACGAGGTTTAATTCATTAAGTTTCTGTGGAGCTTTTGATCCAGTTTGATAACATTGTAACAATAATAAATATGTAGTTCAAAATATGTTTGATCTTTTTTAAAAAGACTAGATTTCTATGAGAATCAGCTGTCAACATGTCAAAACATCCAAAGGTTTCAATGATGGGATGCACTTTGCTCTTTTATGAGGTTCTATTTGCAAATCACTATTCTTCACAGCTTCTTTCCTGAAAAAAGGCTTTTGCTTACTGTTGCATCACTGGGTAGTTTGACCTTCACTGTGCAGAATGATGTATGCACAGAGTTCACACATTCATCATTTACAAGCAAGTGAAGGAAGGTGGAGCGAGTGGAGCGGGGCTGGTTTTCAGGCTCACCAAAAATTGATTAATTAATTAATTCAACATGTTTGCACAGGAGCATGTTCCTGACAACATAATTTTCTGGATTCAAATTATATACAATGCAACATTTTTTTAAAAAAATACTGCTTTTACAACGAGCAAGTAACAGGCTCAATTATTTATGTTTTCCAGAAAATGTGAAGATCTTGTGTAGCACAGTGAATTATCATCGCATAGGCCAATAAATCCTGTTATAATTAAACAAAGGACCTGTCAAAATAAGAGTCAGGAGCTCGGCTCTGTGTTGCTGCTGAAATGAGAGGGAGCTCTTTTATTTATGAGTTTTGCTTTTGGCACGATGGATCACATCTCCACATCTGTCACAGCTCCATCAATTACAACATCAAATGAAGGAGAAATGTGTCCTTGAGCTTAACACCAAAGCTCAAGATGTTTTATTAAACTGTGAACTGTCCTTGTGTGTTTAAAGACATGAATTGTAGAGCAGAGGTACAGCACGTAGTGCTTGTTTCAGGTAGAGCAAAGATAAAATACAGACTCTAACAGTGATATCCTGTCAGCGTTTTTTTTCTTATTATTTCCCATCAGGAAAAAAAAAACACATTTTCAATAGATTTTTGTGCTGAATTTAAATAAATGCTAAATATATCTTAGCACTAACTGTTAACACTCTAACTTCAGTATGATTTTCATTTTCACGCTGCACAGTGATTGTGCACTTAGCACTGCCAATGCTGCTGTTTTAAATATGCTTCTGTTCAGCTCATTTGTTCCTCTGCTGCTCAGTGTGTCTCCCTCATAAAGCAGGAACAGTATTCTCCAAATAAGCTGGAGAACTACTCAACAGTTTTCTCATACCTGTTTGTTCTCGCATTGCACTTTTAAACCTCTGCTGACCAGAGGGCTCTGATGCATTTCTGACTGTTTACAGAGAAATGATGAAATGTTTCTTTCAGAGGGAATAATTACCTGATTTTCAGCTTGACTCAGACTTAAGTGGGAACAGGTCAAATGGACTCTTTGTTTCTGTTTGACCACATAGTAAATGTTTAATGTGTGAAATTTTAGGATTTTGTGCTAAGAGAACAAAATTTATGTTGCACAGCTAAATGAAAAGAAGACACTATTGTGTCTCATGATGTATGTTTCAATTAAAACTGTTTCCCAGCTAATTTACTTTACCTACAAAATAATTAAATTTTCCAGTAAATGTTTAAATATTTACTGAACTGTCTCAGTTGTCTGACGGCAGAAGATAACAATGCAGGGAGGTAGATTAACTGCACACATAAAGTTTTAACCACGCTATCCTGCAAACTGTTCTTTCCCTATTACATGCTTCAGTTAATTCTTTTTAAACAGGTGTTTTTGTTAAAAGTATTTATAAACAGTTATAATGTTTTAAGCAGATTTTGTGAAGCCCCCTACTTCCTGGTTGGATTTGTAATTCCCCAACTGGTACACATCAAATATCCAAGTCATAAATTACACTTTTACTCTAAACTTTGATTAAATTACAGAAAACGGCTTGTTGAAATTGTTTGGACTTGGTTGTTGATGTGATCGGTTTTCTTTAAATAAGCCTTATTAACTCCAAAATGCATCTTGAAATTACAGCAAAGCATAAAATTAAGACCATAAGCACATCAGTGTTTTGATGAAAAAAAAAAAAAGAATAAGAGAAACTTTGTGTTATTTGGGACTGCATAACTGTGCAGAAAAATGAGAGAATCCTTAATGCGCCGTCGCCTGAAACCCTATAGCTTAACTTCTTAGAGGAACTTTGGGTCGCTGGGGGATTAAGTGGCCCTTTGCCTGTTGGTGACTTGGGAACACAGATGAAGCTGTAAAACGCTTTAGATGATGTTCCACCTGCAGAGAAGCACCAGTTTCATGTTATCCACCTCCACCACAGATTTTCTCCTGCAGGGTTTGAGATATTCAACAGGGTTTGCACATATTAGGAGATAAATTACCACTAATATGTATCATTTACTCTGAACCCTGCCTAGTAAATGTACAACTTGATCTGTTTATCTGCTTTTGTCACTTTAACAACTTAAGCCTCCACCATTTCTGTTTCTGTGACAGTGTGTCTGATTGGGCCTCATTGACCCCTGTCTGTTCTCTTTCTGGCTTCATCATTTCCCTCCATCCTGCCTCTTTTTTCCTCTGTTTTTCCCCTGCTCTGCTGTTTAAACCGTCACAGCAGCCCGTCAGGCTCTCAGCACACAGGTAGGCTCATTATTTTGCAAGGCCAGCTGGTAATTAGCGGTACTTTAACAAGCTTGGGAATTGCTCCGAGTCCCACCCCTCTTCACCTCTTCTTTTCTCTCACCGTAGTCGCTCTCTCTCCCCTTCAGCTACACTCTTTCCGCCATCCCAGCCGCTCTCTCTTGTGTTCCAGTTTCACGTTGCAGCTGAAATCAGGTATCAGATAAACACTACAGATTAAGTAGCTTGAGTCGCTGAACCCCTGCATCCTCTTCTGATTGCTCGATTATCATGCAGCCATTGTAGGGCTGTGTTCTTCAATAAAAACAGAGGAGGGAGTTTTCACTCTATCATATCATATCTTGCTTTTGTTTGTCTCAGGCGAGCCACTCTGCGATGTTTACTTGATGCTTTACCACCTTCGTTTTTCAATCTGATCTAATCTTATTGCCTTGCAACATTCTAGTATTCAGCTTCATCATGCCCCCCTCTCCTCCTCCTCCGCCTCCTTGAGGCTCTGCTTGCTATGCGGCTCACACAGACCTGTCTAATTACGGCGCAATGGAAAAAACGGAGAGATGGAACAAGAAAAGAACAAGATGCATCCATCTCTCCACACCTGTCTTTAACTTTATTTAGTTTTCTATCTTTACCTCCTTTCATTGCACACACACACACACACACACACACACCTACACACACACCCCCACACACACACACACACACACACCCCCACACACCCCCACACACACACACACACACACACACACACACACCCCCACACACACACCCACACACACACACACACACACACACACGCACACACACACACACACACACACACACACACACACACACACACACACACACACACACACACGCGCGCTCTAATGCAAACAGGCTTTGAGTTGTGTGCTGGGCTCATATTGTCCAGATGGACGAGGAAGCTGACAACACGAGCTCTTGTCATCAGCAGATTTGAGAAACTGCTATAAAGAAAAAAAAGAAAAGCGAAACAGGAAAGACGGTAGAGAGAAATGTTTGTTTGTTTGGTTAGCCACGATTTATGGGATCAAATAAACAGGCGGGTTACATTAGGTGAAGTAAACACACTGCCTAGAAAAAGTGTTCACATTTCACACCTTTTCACATTTTATCACTCTATAATCACAAACCTCTGCTCATTCCAGGAGATTTTGGAATAGAACCAAGATGTTCATGAATATTTGGCAACCTTTACTCTGAAATCCCCAAATAAAATCCCATGCAATTTGCCTTAGGAACTCACCTAATTGGTTTAAAGAGTCCACCTTCATGTAATTCGATCCCAGGACAAATCTAGCTGTTCCCGGACGGCCTCTGAGGTTTATGAGAGAACTTCAGAGAGCAAAGATCATCATGTTAGCCAAGGAACACTCCTGACATTTCAGGGATACATTTAGGGAGAAGCTTAAAGCAGAATTGGGTTACAAACCAATATCCCAAGCTTTGAACATCTAATGGAGAACTGTTCAATTTATCATCGAAAAACAGAGGGGTCATGTTTGGGTGCAAACTAACCAAAACATGAGCGTCTACCAAAGCTGACAAGCTGAGCAAAGAGATCAATAAGAGGCCTGGAGGAGGTGCAGAGAATTAACAACACACCTAATAGTTGTGCACTCCACAAATCTGACCTTTCTGGAAGAGATGCAAGAAAAAAGAAAACGGTTGTTGAAAGAAATTCATAAAAAGTTCAATTTAAAATTTGGCACAAGCCAGCAAATATGTGGAAGAAAGAGCTGTGGTCAGATTGGAGCAAGATAGTTCTTTTTGGACAAAGAAACTACAAAAAAAGTATCAAAATGTTAAAACAACCCGCAACATGCAAAGTACGGCAGTTTGTGTTATTTACATACTTTTATAATTACTTTATTTTGTTCTTTCTCTCTCTCTTTCTCTTACACATACAGCTCTGGAAAAAATTAAGAGACCACTAATGATTTGTTCTCTGATTTTACTTTTTCTAGGTATATGTTTGAGTAAAATTGCTCTTTTATTCTATGAACTACTGACATGTCTCTGAAATTCCAAGCAAAAATGTAATGTTTATTTGCAGAAAATGAGAAAGGGTCAAAATAACAGAAAAAGATGCTTTCAGACGATGCAAAGAAAACAAATTCATATTCATTTACAGTAGAAACACTGATGTTTTAACTCAGGAAGAGTTCAGACATAACCAGGAGGTTTTCTACGGGGTTCAGTGCAGTGGGCTCTTCATTTTTTCCAGAGCTGGATATACTTTTACTCAAGTGTCCTTGAGCAACACACAGTGTCTTTGCCACCTCGAGGGATCCTGCTGTGTTCTCAGCTCCCTCTGCTGACCTTCTAGTGCAGAAGAGACGGTGAGAAGCACAGAGAGTTTCCCTGCAGGAATGAATAAACTCCCTCTATTAAAATGAGGCACCTTACAAGTTTCTAAAGCCCTGCTAAGTGGTGTTTTCCAGTGAAGGATCCAGATGTGCGTTGAACCTGCTCCCATTGCCTTTTGAGCTCACATGGCACCCGAGCAGCTCGGCTTCCTTGGCCTTTGTTACAGTTGGGAGACCTCAATTAATTTAGGCTGCTTGGTTGGGGCTGGTTGCCATGCCAATTGGTGATCAAATCACACCGCGCTTTTATAACCTCTGTTCCTCTCGTTGCTGCCGTTACGCTACATTTAGCCCAACAGGCAGCTGTTATTGTGTTTCTAAGCCTGTATTTGCTGTGAACAGATGACACGCTCTCCTAATAATGCTGCTCATTTATTTCCGCAGAGGAGGACGTGTACTGTAAGTGAAACTAACCAACTGCTACACAAGAAACAGGAAAGACAAAAGCAAGACATTTTTCCCTGAGCTACCTTTTAGCAGTATTCATTGGTGGAAGGGACATTTTTTATTATTTTCTTTTGAGTTTATTGAGATTTTGTAACATGATAGTTTGAAATACTTCAAGAAAATTCTGGGCTCATGTGGCAAATAACTTTTTAAATCAAATTTATACGTCCTGTTAATGCTGTGGTTTTCTTCAGGTATAACGGGTTCACTGGTAATTCTTAATCACCAGTAAGATCAATGTTGTCTTCCAAAGTTAAATGGACTGGACTAATTTAACACTTTTCCGGTCATAACAACTACACAATGTTCTTTAGTATCACATCCACCCAGTCACTGTTTTTATATTAATGAGCTAAACAATCAGTAATCTGAAGTCCTATTAATGGTTCTATGCTGATAATCACAACCCAGTTATGCCTGAACAGACCACATGGGTGTTTTAGTGAGAAATATTAAATTTTGTCTGAATTTAAACCAATATGTGTGTTTTTGAGATGTTCTGGAAACCTGTCCAGACTGCTTAACAGCAGAGTTGGTTACATTTGCTCAATTACATTTGGAAAAAAAACAACAACAAAAAACTTTTAAGAGTATCTTTACCATCCTGAACTTTTTTTTTTTTTACTTTTTTGTTTTTCTTCTTTTGCTCTTTCCTTTGGTTTGTTGTTTTGTTGTATTTCCTTCTAAAGCACTTTGAATTGCCTTGTTGCTGAAAACGTGCTATATAAATAAGATTACCTTCCCGTACCTTTTTAATTTTGCATAATTTTATTAGGACGTATCGCTACTCTTACTTGAGTAAATTTTCTGTAACCAGAAAATAAAAATAAAAAATCACCAAACACAGACACACATTGTTAAAATTACAGTTATTTTTTTTATTTATATTAATTTTCTTCCTTAAAATACCAACTTTTCTTTAACTTTATACTTTTTTCCCTTATGCAAGTGTTTAATATTAAATGATTTATAATTTGAGACTTTTTACCAAATACTTTTTTACTCGAGTAATTTCTTGGACGACTACTTTTTACTTTTACTTGAGAAAACTATGTAGTAGTGCTACTTTTACTTCAGTACAATTTTTGAGTATTTCCCCACCTCATTACTGTTTGACAGTAAATGGATTATAACATAACCAGGAACAGCAGTGCGGCTACCACTGCCTCACTGCTGAAGGAAACGCTAAGGGTGTGCGTGTGTGTGTTTTTCACAGGGATTGCAGAAGTGCTAAAGATGGAGGTTAAGGTTGAGCTAATGGTCGTTAAAGGCTCCACTGTTTATCTTGTCCTTGTCAAAATGAAATATAATCCCCCGCGCCCCCCGTGAATGTGGCAGTAGCTGTGTGTTATTGCAGTGGTCTTGGTCGTCCGCTCACCTCTGAAAGCTGAATTCCCGTGTAGCCACCGCAGCGGATCATTGGGAAATTTAATTACCCATCTGAAAGCTCTTTCAATCAGACAGATTACTCGCTCTGTGTTTGTGTGTGGGTGTGTGCATCTTTGTGCTCTGTATGAGTGTGCATCAGGGTGTGTTTTTCTGTTTTAATGGTCAATGTTTCTGCGTGTGTTAGCACAAGCTGCACACTGAGCACCTCGCCAGGGAGCCCAGAGAGGCAACACACGCACAGAAACAGAGCTTTTTTTAAAAAAAGAGGCTCTTTTCTCACACAAGTGAGAGTAAGATTAATGGAGGTTGTATATGATCGATTTTCATCATGCGGAGACACGTTTCTCACAAAGAAAATCAAAAGAATACTGAACCTTTGATAATGAAGGACTCAGTTTTAGCTTGTTTAGTAGCATTGGTACCCACACATATCTCACAGAGCAACATATTCTTTTTATAAGGCAAAGCAATTTATTCCTTCCTTCTTGATTTGTTTAGGCCTTTTGCTAATCAAAAATATCATGTGAATTAATGATGTATTTATTTTAAGCAACTTTTTCAGCTTTAATTATGCTAAAAGACTGAATGGTTAAAACTTTGAGCTGGAAATGCAAAGCTTCATCAAAAACTGACATCTGTATCCATGCATGGATTTACATCTGGTTAACACCTGCTGTTTCATCCATCACAAAAAGATTCTCATTCCATAACCCAAGTGCACGCATTGACGAAAGACGGGTTGTTTTTGCTGCACATCCTATTTTTTGTAATTGGCGGGCTCAAGAGCCACTCACCAGTCAGGAAGGGCAGAACAAGAGCAACAACAAGAGATTTTTGCTCAATAATATCTAAAATTAAATAAGATAAAGCCAACCTGTGCAGTAAAAGTCCAGGTTGCTTGATTCTAGGCAATGTTTTGTATTATCAAAATTATTTTGGACAGTTTTAAAATAGTATTTAGTGCTTAGGTTGAACATTATCTATCTATCTATCTATCTATCTATCTATCTATCTATCTATCTATCTATCTATCTATCTATCTATCTGTCTGTCTGTCTGTCTGTCTGTCTGTCTGTCTGTCTGTCTGTCTGTCTGTAAGTTCAAAGATGAATCTAAAACTATATATTTTTCCACATACCTCAGAGGAACCCTATAATCAGAGCAGCTCAGTCTCACGCCGGCCTGTGAGCTCACAGCATGTGAGTGCATAGCAAAGAGAGAGAGAGAAAAATCTTCTTTAAGTTTGTTCAGCATTTCATTCCTGTTTTTTCTCCAACTTTTTTTTTTTAAGTTCGACTGGCTAAAAATAAACAAATTATTAAAATAAGCTGCTTATGTCTAATCACCCAATTTTCTGGGACCATATGTTGATGATTCAACTTCTAAAAAAAAAAAAAAAACATAAAAAAGAAAAAGTGAGGAAGCAAAAGCTGAACCTGGCAGGCCTAAACTGAGTAAGCTCCAATTGCCTCATTGCTCGGGCACCAATGCATACAGTAAGCTCATGTGAGAGGAGATGGAACGGACGGCGGCTGGCAGTATGAAAATACTTTTTGCACCGTCACAGGCCGGATTACGCTCAGATGAAATTCAGGAATATGAAATCTCCTCGCCGTGCCCAACTGATCCATGGTTCGCCTGCTGCTTTTGCACCCCTCAGTTGCCTTGGGCGCACACAGAAACAGTGCAGATCAAAGGGTGAGCTAATGCGCAATGTTGCAACAAGATTTTAAACAAGATTGTTCACGACTTCTCATCTGACAGAATACCGTCATCTCATGACACAGTCAGAGCAAGAAACGCATTCACCCATGCTGTAAAGTTTCCGATGGAGGAATGCGAACGCGTTCACGTACGCTGAGGAAGTTATAAGCTCAGAGTGACGCAAGAGATAGTGGGCAGAAAAAGAGCAGAAAAACACATACAAGAGGGAAAAAAACATTTCTGAGAAGCAGATTTTTCAGCAAAGGAGGTAAAAAAACATCACAGAGAGATTTTGAGAGAAAGTTGAGCTCAAAATTTCTACTTCGTCATTTTTAGGATTCAAATTCTCTGGATTTTTGTAACAAGTGCTTGCTTTATAAGAGTCTCGAAGTAAATGAGGATCATCCTTAACAATATGATGCTGCACTAGACTCTTTTTGTTCATTCCTCAGGAGAGCTGAAAAACTCCTAGAGGTACGCTTACCCCAGTTTGGGAATCTTAGAATAACATGCAATATGTTCTTCAGTCAAGAAAGAGAAAGTCCTCAAAAGGGCTGAATGCCAGAGTCTTACGCTCTTCAAAAAATGTAAAACTGTGAGCCATGACGTATTCTGCCAGATTTGAAAATCTCTCTCTTTTTAGCTATTAGAGGAAAACATTCACAATTGGTTTGCCAATTTCACATAAACGGAACATGTTTTGGTAAAGACAGCTTCCTGTACATACCGGGATTAAAGCCTGAATCACTGATGAAGCGATGAAGAGCATTAATCATTCATTGAAATTACAGATTCACTTTCTAGTCACTTTATTTGTAGTTTTACATACACTTAAATTCCTGTTAAAATCCAAACATTTAATCAAAAGCCATTTGTGTGGTTGACAGTAAAGACAGTGAGCATAAAGCATGAGCATCTCAGGCCAGCTCTGTGGCAGAAGATGTTTAAGTATAAAGAATTACCTAATTTTCATTCTCCAACAGGATCTTCTGCATAATTCACAAGTGAACACTTAAAGTGTTTACTAAACTTAACTTTCACATTTACAGATGTTTATTTTTCTTACAGACTTTTCAAACAATTACAGATTTGACATGAAAACTTTGCAGGTATTATTTCTAAACTCATGGATGTTTCCCTTTTCACTCTTTTTTTTGCCGTCTGTCTGCAGCAGAACTCGACATTAGTGAAGCGTTTTTCACGTTCTGGACAGTTGTGATGACGTGACATAACTGTACGCACGTGCTCATCTGTAGCTTCTTGTTAGTGTGACTGTAATTATCCACAGTTGTCCTTTCACATCTGACTTCCTGCACGAGACTGCATTCATTTGCTGTACATTCATTTAACATATGCAGTCAGGGACTGTCACAGTTAAGAAACCGAGTTTGATGTTGATAAATGAGTCACATCACTGCAGGTTTCTGTCGCTGTGAGCTTCTTCTGTGGAAACAAATGTTTGAGATTTCAACTTTTGCATGGATGACATTTAAAAGAGTCGTTGGAGCCCAACATGAAAATGTCATACATTTATATAATATGAATTTAGAAAACATTTCATATAAAAATATTGAATATATGTACACTCATATATGAAAACTCATATTTTGGCATGATTTCATTTATGAAATATGTAAGTTGCCTCTCAATATGTTGGTTTAAATATGCAATACTTGGCTATGTAATATATAGCCAAACATGACCAATGAGAGGTTTTTGTATTGTATTCATTTTCTTTAAATAATCCCATAAAGATGAAAGTAAAGCAATAGTTAGACTTCCATAGGAGATACCTTACTTCTGGGGGAGAAAAATGTCATCAGTGAAGCCCATATTTTATGGACCAGTTATGTTTTCCCAACCTGGAAAGGTTTATTGCATCATATGCAGATTGATTAAAACTGTGTCTAAAAAAGTGCTTGTCACCACAGACACTGAAGCGCTTAAAAAATAAAGTGCATAATTGTTGTGGTCTGATAGTTATTTTTAACATAATCATGTCATCATTAAAACATTTCCCTGGAAAAATATGGTTGCTTTCTCAAAAGTTGGGAAAATATCAAATTTGACTCCAAACATTTGATCATCTGAGATTATAGGAACTTAATATTTAGCACTTTGAGGATTTTAATCATATTTATAGTCAAATACTTGGTTATAGGGAAGAAAAGGGAAAATAAAATAAACTGGAAATGCAAAAGTATCATTCATGTAACAGCTTTAGATATAAATAAGTCAAGGTTTTGTCAAAGAGCCTATGTATTTGGGTTGATGGATATTTAAAGAAACATTTTACAATTCTAAATTACATTGTCAATTTAAACTAATCAATTCCCCCCGAAAATGATGCAAGGGTTAAAGCAGTACAGTTTTTACTATTAAAACATTTCTATCTCCGGACAAATAGCTGAATTTACTGCAGATTCCAGCTTTATCATACTTCAAATCTTCATTATTGTTTAAAATGATCAAGCCCAGTTTTATAAAGTTTACACTGAGAATGTTGGCCTTTGAATGTTTTGTTTATTTACTTGACAATGTGTGCCTACTGCTGCCCAGTTGTCCTTCCAAGCGTTGGAGCTGGATGTTTTCCACAGTCAAAGCAGCGAGAATCAAATTGTCAGTCCACTGGAGCTCGATTCATCGTGAGCCTCTCAGATCCACTGACTTTAAAGTGTTAACTTATGCTCAGCTAATGTTCATTCTCCTTTGCATAAGCTCTAGATGCACATGGACGCAGATCGCTGAGTACGACCTGAACATTCAGCGCTATGCTGTGGAGGTGTGCAGCACCATTAAAGAACATGTGCTTCTCAAATCCACACTGTGAAGCGCAATTATCATAATCTCTTTACGTGTCAATGAATGAAGGCTGGAATTTGGGATTATGCTGGTAGTGCACGTCTAGTTCACAGCTCGATGCTCCACATTAACAATAATTACTGAAATGCTCATTGTAGCATATATTCTCAAGGCCATATACCCTCCAACTCTGCAGCACTTAATTAAAGTCTCATAATAATGAGTTTATGTGACTCCTACACATTTGGTTTGGCACTGGTTGTCCTGCTTTGATACTGTTTAATAGACAAATGTTCAGGTTTTAAGGTGCTTTGAGCTTTTGTTTTTATCAACGCTGTTAGCGTTTTAATTGACACAAATAAAACAGGTGGACGAAAATGTAAAATACAGATCAAACGAATCAGTGGCTGTAATCCAAAAATGACATTTGAAACAAAGTACCTTTTTTAATAACCCAGAATTTTCAATGTCTTGAACTGATCAGTTCACCACTGCCATCTATGAAATCTTATAAGCCACACTTATAGATGCACTACTAGACAAAGATAACTACGAGTTTTGCTTAATTAGATTTAAACTAGGCAGCAACATTTAAATAAAAAGGAAATTTGAGAGTCTTAGGAACATGCTCCGTTCAGGGGTCAAAAGATTTTGGTAAAATTGATTTGTGATTTTATACCATTTGGCACAAACTTAAAGAAGCATCCATACCATACCAGCTTGATTTATAAAGCACTTTAAAACAACCACATCTGAAACAAAGTGCGGCACATAGTAAAGACGAGCATTAAAAGACAAACGTGCATCTAATTCACATGGGGTTTTGTTATTTATTTCAAATTGTTACTACATTATTATTTAGACCTCAGTTTCTCAGTTTCAAACTCCTCTTTTTTCTTAACCTCTTTATTTTCTTTCTTTCCTTTTCTCTTCTTTTCATCTCTTTTCTTTTCTTTTCTCTTCTTGCATCGTTGACCACCCAGTAACCTACTGCATGTCACACTTTATTAAACAAACATGTAGTGTGCACAGAGGCAGCTAAGCGCCAATGGGTTTCCACAGCTTATAATCTTATAATCTTCCTAAAAGCCCAGCATATTCACATGTTCATCCTTCTGTGATGCTTTCAAATAACCTTTTAGGGTCCAGAGATAAAGATGAGATGCCAGTAATATTTACTAAAACAAAGGGAAACAACGTAAAAAAAAAAAAACACTCCTTAGTTGGAGTTGTCCTCCATATTTTGCAGGAACTAATTTAAGTTCTTTAGCAGAATCAGCATAAACTCTTTATGTTCCTGGATTCCTGTTATAATAGAAACTTTCCGCATAAACAATGAATGTAATGTTTGGTACACCTGGTAAAATTATTTCCTTTCTTGTTTAAGGCTAAACATTTTCTCGAAACAATGTTCATTTCATACACTCAGCTGAAAAATAATACGCATTTCATGAGTTGCATTTGTCTCTCCTGTTATTTTGTAAATCTTTTATGTGCTTTTCTGTGATGAGCCTGCAGCTTTTAAAGATTTATATATTACGCTGCATTCACAAGACTTTGCCCAGTTTTAATGCCACATGGAGAAACCTGATCCAAAATGACATCATCATGCTAACTACAGATTAAAAAGTGAAATATGGATTGTAAAGCTGAAAATTGTATGTGTAGCAATTTTGCGAATTCTCTTCTTCCTGACGGCTTCATCTGTTTTATTGTTCTTCCCTGCACTTCTGCACGTCTCCAATCTCCATTTTCACCCTGCTCTAATTTCTGCCTCTACCTTGCTGCGAGTAGAAAGCATGCTGTACTAAATCCTATTTTCCCTCTATCGCTGATAACCTCTTACCTTGGCTAAGCCAGGAAAAAGCCCTACGAGAAATGAAACATGAAGCCAGTTATTTGATGCCTTTCTACTTATCTGTGCGCAGTAACATTCATAAAACCCCAGGGAGACACTTGCAGACATACACATAGTGATTTAAGCACCAGCCTCTGCACTTGAATGACTGCGAGATTGACCATTTAACATGAAGATGATCCTGTGACCCTGAAGTAACACATCTACTCTTTCACACCGCTGGTCAATTCTGTATATTGATGTCTGTCTCTATCTGATGACTTTGAGGAAGGAGGGCCTGTGTGGACAGGACCTCTGGAGGTGGACGTCTGAGACGGGGGCTCCTTTCCCTGGGGGGCCTCTTCATCGGAGACAAAATGGATGGTCTGTCACGTTGTGCTGTGTCGGGCAGAAACGCAACACTCACTGTGACGGCAGCTCACTTACCTTTTCACAAAAGCTCATGAGCCCACCACATTCATTTACTGTTAAATGTATGACACTAGATGGATGCAAATTTGACATTTTAATCAAGCAGGGAAACAGCCGTAAACTGACAGACGTCATATTCACCATAATGAGGAATTTAGTCATTCAGCTAAATACAAATTACCACAGTTTCATGTTTTTGTTTCCCTCCTCCTTCCTATATTGAGTGACTGATTTTATGGGACTAAAACGATGAAAGCTTAAAATGAAACCAAAAAGAAATATTTGTAATTAAAGATAGAATTGCAACTGAAAAGATCAACATCGACTCTAAAATCAATTTACTGAAAAATATGCTTTTGAAAGTGGTACAAAAACGGATAGTGAAAAAAATATTAATTGAAACTAGATGTATACATTAAAGCAAAGAACTCAAACAATTTTCACACTGACATTTTGTTTTCAGTTTCAGTTCTCTGTTGCTGTTTTGGTGTTTGCAGACGCCCTTGAGGACAGCAGGCTTGATTCAGGCCAGCACTAGTTATGTTTTGTGTTTAACACCAGAACTTATTGAGCCAACAGAGATTCAATCCAGTGGAACAGCAAAGAAAGATAACAAGGTTACTTCCTATTGTTCACCTGAACTTGAAGCAGCTTACTATTTTGTTTCACATTCAATGAAAATGATTGATCACTTAAAAAACACCTGATAAAACCTTCAAGAAGATGATGTTTGGTTGTTCTCTTTATCCATTTTGCAAATTAAATGGAAACACTACATTTAATATCGGGTGTTTGAAATATCATAAACCTGTAACAGTTAACATATCTGTAAATGACTCGGGTGTCTTTCGTTCCTTATGTAAGTTTGCATCATTCAAAAAAACATGCAAAAGAAGAGCATTAATGTATACGGGGCTGTATAAGTCCCCTTGGGAGAGGTCACTTGGGCTTATGTGATGGCTGCATTAATGCAGGAAAGTACATTGAGATTTTAGAGCAACATATGTTGCTTTCAAATTGACATCTTCCAAGGACACGCATGTATTTTTTAACAAGACAGTGTGAGAACATGGCTGCAGAGGAGTACAGGCTCTGAACTGAACTGCCTGCTTCCCAGACACGTTCCTTGTCAAGATTGAAAAAAAGGACCAGGAAAAGAAAATTTGAATATATATAAATTAAGTGGGATAAATATCTGTAATATCTTTATAAAAATCACTATTTAAATGTAATTCCTTTACAAAACCTGGCTGTCTATTAACATAAAGGATGCTGCGTTTGAAGGCCGCATGAGATAAAATAACCACTTAAAATGCTTTGAATTCATCCTGGATATTTTACTAAAGCAAAAGTGACATTAAAAAGTGAACAATTTCTGTGTCACAGTTGTGGAATGAAAAGTTTGTCTGAAGCAGCAAACTGAAGGTGAGAAGACAGAACATAACAAATCTTGAAGTGACTCTGCCTTAAAATAGAAACTAGGGACAATTTTAACAATCATTTTCTTCCTGTTTTGAATCCTTTCCATTCTAACTCAAACAGAAAAAAAAGCAATTTTCCTGAACGCACAAACTCCGCAAATCAAAGTTTATGCTTGATTTGTCAGGCTGTCCTTGTCACCCCTGTTCTTTTCCTGCCCTCCCTGCTTCCGTACCGTGTCAAATAGATAATCAATAGCCTTGCGCCGCTTTGTTCCCCTGAATGCTAGATAATAGTTAGAGATGCCAGAGCACTGAACACACCTCATTAACCACTGGTTGCAGTAGTTTGGGTTTTACAGTGCAGCATCAGCCCCAGTCCACGCTTAGACTAATGTACCTGACATACGAGACAATGACACAAATATTTCAGCCCTGCTGCCAATACCTGGATGACAAGGAGCTTATCATGTTTGGTTATTAAAAACAGACAGACAGTCCTTGCTTATTTTATACCACTCTGGTACTACCTGTTGTCTTTTATAGCAATAATCAAGTATAAACAGGTGTAGTCGTATGGTATAGATTTTTGTGCCTTTGGTATGTGAAATTAGTCTGCCACAAACTCGAATCAAACACTAACCTCATGTAAACAGGCTTGCAAAGAATGCTGAAAGCAAAATGAAAACATTTATGTGGGAGGATGAATTTATAAAATGTGCAAGAGGGAAAAAAACAAAAGGAAAGTTAAGAAATGTAAGAGAGAGAGACAGCAATTGATGTGCAAATCATGAAAAAAGGGAGATAACCAAAGGATAGCTTTCAGTGGTTCTGCTTTTGTTGGTTTTGGTGTGTTTGGAAATTTTTATTTTATTTCCAAAGAAAATAAAAATAAGAATTATAGCAAAATCTAGACTTATTTCATGTGACTGAGGTCAAACTGTTGTGTTCACAGCCAAACAGACTTTAAAAAGAAACTGGAAGAAGAGTTAAAAGGAAATAAACAATATACAAAAAATCTAAGAAAGAAGTGGGAACAATTTATCCATTAGTTAATATGAACGAACTACTTATCATTATAATAATTCTTTTAAAAAACAAAGAATTTATCTACATATATGTGTGTCTTTCAGTGAGACAAAGAAACCAATTTATCTACGTATATGCTGGTTTTAACACAAACTCAGAGGAATAAATATCATTCACATGTGACACAGGATCAGTGCAATATCTCCTTTTTGGGGGAAAAACTGAGATCCTATTAAAAGTGGAAACATAGATTTAAAATATGGAATGTTTTATGTTCCTAGCAGTGGATGAAAAATGGAAATTCTCAGTTCTTTGTAGTGCCAACGGTTTGTTTACACAGTATATTGCACATTCATGGATCTAAAACCTCTGCAACATGGACAGCCAGGGAAAATAATAGCAGAAGGCTCAGTACAAACAATACGATCAACATGGAAACAGGCCATTACAAGGCAGAGTTAGCAGAATGGAACAAATAATAAGCAACTTGGGATCGTGATTATTATCCCCAGTTATGAGGATAAGTTGTGTGTACTTCTGTTTGCTGTTTCTTCCTGTGCCTCGTTGAGAAAAGATGACTGTAACAGAAGATATGATGAGACTAAGCATTGTGTGCATGTATGTATGTGTGTGTGTGTGTGTGTTACTCTCTTTTGCTGCTCTAAAGAAAGCGAGATCCTAAACTATTTTACCCACATCTCATATTCCAACCTCCTTTCATTGGAGAAGCCGCCGTGCTGGACTGGCTCAGAGTAACTCCGGGGTGAATACACAAAGTTATTCAATTTAATCAATGTTTTGCATGTATTATGTGTTTCATATGTACAATTAATCAAGGAAGCAGACTGGATGAAATATACAAAGATGTAAGACTCCTTAAAATCCAGACAATACAAATAATTTTCACCTTGTAGAACCTCCAAGTTCTGACATGAACAAAACACTACTGAAATGTCTTAGACAAACATTTTAGTGTTTCACATTTAATATAACTTTGTCAAATCATTAAGGGCTACAGATGTTTAAAACTTCTGCAGATTGAAGATGATTATGTTGTGAATCCTGTTCTTTTCTGAAAAAAAGATTTTAGTGATTTTCAATCCACCTTCCCAGATCTTTTGGTTTTGTTTGTTAAATTAAATTACATGTTCTGAATCTGAAAACCAACTATATTTGCAACAATGCTTAAACAATCTAATTGATTGGAGAAATGTGCAGCAAAATCAGAAGGTATAATTTGCTGATTTTACCTCCTCTGACACCCTTGACCTAAATTTGTTTGTGCCAGAAATGCTTTTATTCTCTTTGGCTTTTCCGTCATCAACTTACCACCTGCTTTCATTAGGTGGGAATTGTTTATTTGAATCTTTGTGATGGAAAGATTTAACAAGGAGCCCAATTTTTAACTATTTTATATCCAAATCATTTCTACATTCAGTTCCCCAATTTAATCACCAGTACATGTCTAAAAACGATTTTTTTTTTATTTCCAAATTACAGGTTTCCTTTTGATAAAATTTCTCAACTCACAAACACACTCAGTCAAATTATGCTAAAATAATTTTGAGAAATTTATAGACTTAAAGTGCCTTATCAGTTTAATTGAACCTCTGCAGGTTTATTATCAATGATTATTTAATTCTGTTTCAACCTGGTGTGGCAGGGAATTTACTACAACACATCATCACATCACGCTGCTGCACAGAAACACACACTGTCACTGGATATATTTCTGATAAAACCAGTCTGCACAGTGGTGACCAAGAGCAAAACATCAAAAAGCATTCCAGACTTTAGAAAAGCTCTGGGGATTTCCTATGATCTACATCTGTTAAGAATGTTTCTGCTGTTGCAGTTTCACTTCCAGTGGCAATACCATAGTGATGCAACAGGCAGCACACACCTGACAAATGATCAACTTTTTCTCTGAATATAACTCAATTCCTCAAAGGTTTTATTCAATTTAAAAGATAAATTAAAAGATAAGTCTTTTTTAAAGCGTATGGTTTTAACACAGTTTGATGCCTTTATCTAGATATGCAAGTTTTTTTTTTTTTTGTAATATCACTGTATGCAATTTCACTGTCACAAAGGAGTGCTTAGTTATATGGAGGTCAGGTGCATTAAAACTCTGCTTTGCAACAATATAGTTGACCAGAATGTTAATGACTTGTTACCACATTTCTGCTGTTTTTTGCCTATATTGCAGAATAAACAGCATTACAGCTGCCAAGCTAAAGTGCTCATTGCAATTAGTTTTAAAATGAGCATCTTTTAGTCAGTTCATAAATGTATTGAGAAATCCTGATAACCCTGTTCTATTCCTGTCATTTGTTGATTGGAAATAGTTTTGCTTCTTTCTTTCAATTTAAAGTTAAACAATTCGCACAACTTCAAGTTCATTAACTATGAATATCTATGCCTGACCCAACTATATTTCAAAACACCATGTTGTCTTCTGTTCACAATCACAGTTTTATGTGAATACTTCCTGGCAAGTTCTCTTGAGATGTAAAAAGATATTGCTCACATCTTATGTGTAATGATGAGACTGTTTGAATAAAAAGTACATGAGGACTGATAGAGGAGCTGCTAGTGAAACTTTTAATGAGACACAGCCTGGAAGAATGGAACTACATACGTATATATATAAAGGTATATACAGGATCCCTCGAAGTGCCAAAGACACTATGTGTTGCTCCAGGACACTTAAGTTAAAGTATATACAGCTCTGGAAAAAAATAAGAGCCCACTGCACTGAACCCCATTAAAAATCTCCTGGTTTTTCCACTAAATGTTGATTTCTGAACTCTTCCTGAGTTAAAACATTAGTACTGTTCTTTCTAAATGAATATGAACTTGTTTTCTTTGCTTTATGTCCTGAAAGCACTGAATCCTTTTTGTTATTTTGACCATTTCTCATTTTCTGCACATTCCAAATATTTGCTTGGAATTTTGGAGACATTTTGTTCACAGAATAAAAGAGCAGTGTTCATTTTACTCAAACATAAACCTACAAAGAGTAAAATCTGAGAAACTGATGATTTTTCCAGAGCGGTATATATGACGCAAAGAGTTGATTGACTTGCAATTAATTGTCAATTAATTGTTAGATTAAAATTAGCTAGAGCTTTTAACGTTCTAGTTTGGCCACCATCCAGCAGAGGGCGCCACTGGTTATCACTAAGCAGAGCCAGTTGATACAGGAATAAAGATGGAGGGGTCATGCAACAACGGGAAAGAGAAACACGTAAAGGATATAAAATTAATTTCATACGGTTATGACTCTCTTATGAACACATAATTTTAATGATTGTCTATCATTCTTCAGAACAGCTTTTAGCTAAATCTCACAAGTCTTTTTCCTTATAATATTTATTCCAATTTTTCTTATCCATATTTTTTTTCAACAGTATAATCAAAAAGTGTGCATGGCCTTGGAAAAATGCATTTCCCAGAGTTTTCTGGGTTGAATAAATGCTTGTTTAGGTCCACCTAACAGAAATATCACACACAGCATAAAGTGGACTGACCAGAAGTCAAAGCAGACTCCATTCAAATGTAGAACCATATATCAAAGCTTGACCCTGAAATGTCAAACACAATAATAAATTGAACATGTCTATTTTCAGCTGAACTGTGATTTTTGCAATTCATGTAAAAAATTGTGGGATACACAGTCACAAATGTGGAAAAGGAACAAAATGCTATATGAAAGGATGGAGGATTAATATCTTCTAAAATCCTGATGTTTTAATGTTTTTCCATCTGCAGAACAGTAGCATCTTTCATTCAGTTGTACATCAACCAATGCTGTTCTGAGCTACTCTGCATCACATTAACTTATATAATCTGCCTCTTTGACCCTTTACATTAAATACTCCCAGAGCTGACACTGCTCAACAGATAGAGGACAAATCCTCTGATCAGTTTGCCATATAGATTATGTTAAAAGAAACAAGAGAGACATCAGAGAGAGGCAGCCAGACGTGAAGACTGATTGAAAAGGAGGGGGAGCACATATGGGTTCAGAGGAAATGACTAATTCGGGTTTTTATGACAGATGAGGTAGAGGAAAAGAGGCTGGAGTGGAAAAAAGAAAGCAGAGAATTACATCAAGTAAAGATGAATGTTTTATCAAATTGAAAGTTAAATATAACGTGAATTTGAGCAACAATTACATAATTGTAGAAATTACTACAGAGCTTTGCACAAGCTATCTTGTCTCTATTATATTGTTTTCCTGAGTTTTTTTTTTTTTTGACATTGCACCAACCTCAAGCTCAGTCACACTTTTTTTTTTTTTTTAGTTTCCCTCCCCCTCTTTGACTCTCGCTGTCTTCACCTCTCCTCCCTCCAAATGAACAAAGGTTACCTTTTCTCACTTCTGCTCAGTCTGGCAGTTTTATTTTGGCTCCACATATCATGGTCGCCATCTGCATCAACCCCTGTTTCTGCTTCCCGCACTTCGCTATTTCTTACTACAAGCCAAATTCAATCAACGTTCTGATGCTTTTTTCTCATAAGATGGTCAGCTTATTTATTTCTCAAGTAAATTTTTCTCCTTTTATTTACTGCCTTCCTTGATTTGACTGCTTCTCCTCGCTTTGCCCATTTTAGTGGACATTTCCTCAGCAGAAGAAGGGAATGTTTGGCAGCAGCTTCTGAGCTGGGGTCCGTCTGTGCTAGAGTGCAAAGACTCAGCTTGAGAGGTTGCATTGGGGGTTACTGCAACAGAGGGTCTATAATTACCTCAGCTGTCAGTCAAATGGCAGTGTGTCCACTCCTGCACACACTCACACAAAAACAGAGGTGGGTAGGGTACCCAAAAATTGTACTGAAGTAAGAGTAAGAAGAAGCCATCTAAGAATTTACTCAAGTGAAGCACTTCCAGTGACAATATCTAATGTTTGTGCATCTATTGGACCTTTAAATGTCTCACCAGCTGCAGATAGAAACTAACGTCAAAACAGCAAAGCTTGTATTCAAAGCATGTTTAAGTTTAACAGGTCTGTGTTTGTTTCTGGTTTATTTTTGGCTTAAAACACTTATGTACTTTATTCAGTGAAGTTATTTAGCGTGGGTAAAGTATCCAGAAACTACTTGAGTAAGAGTAGTGATACTTCATAGTAATATTGCTAAATTATAAGTAAAAAGTACTGTGTTGCAAAGTTGATCCTACTTTATTTCCCCTAAAAGTTACTCAAGTAAATGTAACTGTGTAAAAGTAATCATTCACTACCCACCGCTTCTCTTTAACTCACGCAAATTTTAACTGCCCAAAATTTTTAGTACTTATATTGGACTTTGATGACCAATTTCCATCTAATCCATGATTTTTTTTCTAGTGTTCAAAGTGTAGATATGAGTTAATGTTTGTCTCAGTGCTGATGTAACAGATTTTTTTTTTTTTTTTGCATAGTGAATGTCTCACTGGAAATCTTTTGTCTTTGCTGAACAATAGAAGATGTTTCTTGGTAGCTAAAGGTCATCAATATACATTTCTAATTCACATCCGATATGTTTGCTTGCGGATGTCTTTGAATTAATTAAGTCCAAAAACATGACTGTTAGGTTAATTGGTTTGTCTAAATTGTCCCTAGGTTTGAGTGTGTGTGAGTGTGTGTGTGCGTGTGCATGGTTGTCTGTCTCTGTGTTTCCCTGCGACAGCCTGGCGACCTGTCCAGGGTGAACCCGCCTCTCGCCCAGAACGTTAGCTGGAGAGGCACCAGCAACCCTCCTGACCCCACTAGGGACAGGTGTGTAAGAAAATGGATGGATGGATGGATTATAATTTGGAAAGATATATAATTAAGGGTCTTGAAAGGAGAGCTGTGTATGTCTAGAGTCTTAAAGAAAATATCTGTAGGGGAAAAAAAATGTAGCCGTATATTAATTTAACTGATTTTACTGTGAAAAACATATTTTGGTTTAACACCAGAGACAGTAAAATAATCAGAAACTCTATCTAGAAGTGTTGGCTTTGAATTGGTCAGACTTGAATTTCATAGAAGAAACTGAAAATGGCAAGGAGGCGTTTCCAGCTTCAAAGAGTTGGAGTTCACTACTTTATTTTTATTTAGAACATCTTAGAAAAAATCTGCAAATGGACCATTCCATCCATCCATCCATCCATCCATCTTCTGTACACCCTTGTGCCTATCGGGGTCTGGAGGGGTGCTGGTGCCCATCTCCAGCGAACGTTTCAGGCAAAAGGCGGGGTCACCTGGACAGGTCTTCAGTCTGTCCCAGTGGACCATTTCCCTGCAGATAATTTGGTATCTGCAGGGAATAGGATTCTGCAAATACTGAATCTCCAATAGGTGGGGTCCGCTGTACTTTATTGTCTTGCTTCTTATCGGATTGAATGACTTTGACTTTAAGTGTAATGTTATAGATGGAAATTACAATTATTTTGAGCTGACCTTTATTTTTTTTAGTTTTAGTTTTCCTCTAATTGAGTCATTTGGTTTCAGAACCTGGAGAAGCAGAAGTGACATTCAGCATGGACTGTTTTATAGCGACATAAAAAACCCTAGTAAAATTATTTTTAACTTAGTTGTGTTGCATTCAGGTACCACTGAGGGATTTTATGAGAGTTATGTTTATATCAGAAAAATCTCTTGCATGACATATAGGGAAAAAAAAACAACAGCGTGCAGCTCAGCATGGGCATCATTACTCCAATAAACACCTCAATGCAAAGTATTAAGTTATAAAAATTCAGTGTGTGTGTTCTTTGGTTTAAACGACGAACACACATACTTTCAGCTGCAATGGTGCGTGAGTCAAAAACCAACCAGTTATGTTTTTGTTCAGTAACTGTCTCCAGTTGAGACAAATGCCTCAGATTATTGTTTACATTTCAGCAATGGATGCAGTCACTCTCACTGGAATATGCAGCCTGAAAATGCCTCATGTGTGAAATCTGTTATTTTGATTTTCTTCTTTGTCCTGGGGCTTATTTGACAGTTTCAAGATATCTAAGGTGTCTTTAAGTGAGAATTAGAGCTGGCATGAAAGAACCAATTAAAATCACATCTCTGGAGCCACATCCTGAACTAACATGAACATTTTAATATGGTAGCAGAGGCAAAACAGATGTGGCAGGAAAAATAAAAGGGGAAACACAGTGAAAAGTTTTCCTGCATTGGTATTTTGTGCTGTAGAACTACACAAACTAGTGTATAAATGTGTTGCAGGAGGACATTGATACATGGTTCGCAAAATGTTTAAAAACTGAAAATCTGCTGTGTGGTGTGTCCTTGTGTTTTTCCCCACTGAGTCGATACTTTGCAGAAACACCTTTAGCAGCAGTTTCAGTTGTAACTCTCTTGAGGTATCAGCTTTAGAAATATAGTCTAAAAGTTTAGAATATTTTTCTTTGCAAAATCGCTCAAGCTCAGTCACACTGGATGAATAGAGTTTGTTAACATGCATTTTTAAGTGTTGCAAATATTTTCAAAGCGAACTTAGGTCAGACCTGGCCCTTCTTACACATGAATATGCTTTGATCTAAACCATTGTAGCTCTGCCTGTGTGGAGCACTTCAGGAAGCTGAGTACCCCAGCTCAAGTTTTTTGGTCTTACAGGTTTTCCTCTTGCATATTCTTGCATTTAGCTCTCTCCATCTCCCTCAACTTTGATCAGCTTCCCTGCTGCCGCTGAAGAAAGGCATTCCCACAGCATGATACCACCATGTTACACAGAAGGGCGATGTGTAGTGTTAGTTTCCTCCACATATAGTGGAGGATCAGATGGTCTCATCTGATCAGAGGGACTTTTTTTCTTTCTTTCTCCCACAAACTTCATCTGAAGATGAACAATCAACCCACAGTCACGTGGTTTTGCACAAACTTTTCATATACATTCAGACCACCTGAGGGACATTTCACACTTTGGATTTTAGGTAGCTCCTCCAGAGTTACCATGACCTTCGTATCTACAAACCTTTTAGATTTTTATTTGTAAAGATTTGAAAGTCTGGTATCATTTTCATTCCACTTTGAAACGTGCACCTCTTTGTACTGGTCTAAAAGCTTGATCATCTAAAATCATCCAAAATACACTGAGCTATGTTGTAGTTATGTGACAAAATGCTTAAAAGTATTTTTACTCCATCTCTTTGAAAGACATCTTAAAAAAATGTACTATGAAAGCAAAATGACATGCTGCAGAGTTTTTCCAGCACCATTCAGAACCAGCATAATATGAATCCTGGTTTTACACAACTATCTGCTTTTATAGCAACAATCCAGTGATAATTAAAAATGCACTTTTTACGTTTTTTATGAAGTTCTTACCTGGAAGCCAGTGAACAACACAACACTGTTTGGATTACTGGTAATGTAGAGATGCTTGTGATGCTGAGTGTAGATTCAGGGAGAGATGTGCTAAATATTTCAGGTGATGTCCTCACAGGCATTTGCTGTACTGAGAAAACGAAAGCGAGAGAGAGAGAGCAGGAGAGAGAGACTATTCATGTGTAACAACTAAAAGATGGATGAGGACAGATCAAACTGAACCAAAATAGCAATAATAATGTGGCAACAACAGCTTCTGATCTTTGGTTTCCACAGAGGAACGATCACATTATGCTTTCGGTGAAAGTGCAAGCTGGAAAAACTCAGATGGAAAACTGAGCAGCTCCCAGAGAGCCAAGTGATGCTGATGCAAACTGACTTCTGCGCAACATTTAGTGAGGAAAGACAAAATCACCGCAGCTAATATTTATCTGAAGCATTCTTTTCTACAGACATTTATTTTTATTATCTTCTTCATCTAATTTGCTTCACTTGTTTGTCTCTCGGTGTCTCTCATCTGGCCACTACGACAACAAGTGTTTGCCCAGCACAAGGACTTAAACAAGCACAAATTCAATATTTGAAGACTGTCTTCTCCACCTTCTGTCTGTCTCGACATCAAGGTGCATCAGCCTCAGACTGTCACACACAGAAAACACAGAAAGGTTGTAGATGCCGGGTTATTATTTACAGCTCCCCCTCATGTTGTAATATGCACAGAGCTCTGTTCTGATACATACAATGCAATCACTAGAGGAACGCCGTGGGAGGTCTGTGCAACACTGGGAGCGGCACGGTGGGGAATGAAGCTTGGGAGCTTATGGACATTCAGCACAGCTGCTGCAGAACAAAGTTTCATGTAGAGCGACAATTCTGCATGTTGTTTACTGCCAAAGCGTAGTAAATCATGCCGTGCTGCTTTCATGTAACAGGTGTTTTATTAGAGACAGCGGAAGCAGAAAGGAAGAAATGAAGGAAAGGCAGTTCTGGTGAACAGTAGATTGAGACTGCAAAGTTGTAGTCAGAAGTTTGCATTATTAAAATACAATAATGTATTTTTTTCAGGCATAAATAAATGCAAATTTTAACTTTTTTCCAGGTGGAATACATGCATTTTCAAGCATTAAAAACAAGAATACTGTTTGAATTTATTGTTTGTAAACCTCCACTAACGTGGGCAAACGTTTCTTAGAGAATTTTACTTCAACCACATATTTTTTTATTGCCCTCATTAGGCATGATCCTGGCTGGGTATTTGACCACTCTGCTTGGTTGGCGTCCAGGAGCAAACATGGCTTTTAATTTAAGTAGTTAAAATTTTGAATGTGGTTGTAGCTTTGGGATCAGGGTTTGAGAAAGCATAATGTAAGCTGTGTTTAGGATTTTGCCCTGCTAGAACTCCTTTCTGTGTTCAGCTTTCTAATCCAAAGTGTTACTCTTAGATAAAAGGACATTTCTTCAGTTTTGGAAAAAGGCCAAAACTTATAATTTACTTAGAAGATCCTTGGACACAATTTTTACAAATTCACAGGAAAATACGTCTCAAATTAATATGGACTTGGAGGTTTCTGATTAAAAAAGCCTGCCCCTATGGATTAGGTATATAAACAAATAATCAGCTTGCAATTAATTAGATTAACATTTATTCCATTTGATTAGTTAATACCATAAAATTTAACTAATCTTGTTTTGTGACCACCACCCAAAACAAGGTGCTGCTGGTAATCCTGTTGAGAGCCAGTTGATAGTTGTATGAGAAATAATCAGGGGGGAAGCATCCCAGAACAGAAAACTGAAGCAGTCCAAGCCTGGTGTGGGGTGTAAAATGTGCTTTATGTATTTCTGTTTTGAAATACTTGACATATTTATTAAGCTAAAATTTTCTGTTTTGTTGCATTTTACAAAAATGACTACATTTAATGTGTGAGAAAACAAAATCTTTCTGTTTATTCAGTCAGTATTTAATACAGCTGTCACAAAAACTGTCAAAATGAAATGTGCATCTGTTTTTTATGTCAGCATGTAACAAGTTATCCCTTCATGTTATAGAAAAACCCTCTTGGTATAAGAGAAAACCCAGGTTTATGAGAAAATTACCGCTTATCATTTAGTTGATAAATAAGTTCAGTCAACTTTAGATTAACTCATCAATTGATAACTTGAATCCATAAATATGGAGAAACTAAATGCCTTTTGCAGAAGATTCTTTCACTGCCCATAGTTCTGGTTCATTGCACTAAATGGAAGTACAATGAAGATGCAAAGCTATTTCCAAGTTATTCAACTTTTACTTAAGTCAACAGCTAGATATTTAAAATCTGAGCATTCTGAGTGTTTAACAGCAGAGATCATAAAAAAAGCTTATCAATTGAAGCTTGAACATTTATCAGGATGTTAAAGGGAGTGTATGTATATATTTGAGCCTGCATGCATAAGTTTGACCTCATATGGATTGGAGAAAATACACAATAACTTTAAATCAATGCACCAAGTTTCTTCCTTTTTAAAAACTGTCGTATTATATAATCATCCGCCCCCCAGTAAAAACAACAGCACACATGCATGGTTAAACTTATGGAGTTAAAATGACATTTATAATTGCAGTATATAAACTTCTGACTGAACTGTGATGCCCATATCCTTTTTATATTAAAGTCAACACACATATGAAGGTTTTATTCGGCCGAAATGCGTCTATGGACTCCGTTGCTGTTGCTAGAAGCAGCTTGCTTATCCTCAGTCTGCTGCATCTGTTCCAATTATTGCTTCGCCTAAAAAAGCCCCGAAGAGCATTAAAACATTAAGAGATGGCATTTGAGTGTCCCACAGGCTGTGGCTGTTTCTGGTGGCCATGACTAAATTGTTGACCATTTCTGAGTGGGAAAAAAAAGGGAGTCGGTTCGGGAGCTGAGTAGCCTCAGTTGCTGCCTTGCAAACCGATAATATGAACCCATTTCATCCCTTCATAATCACATTCCGGCTCCTCTGTCAGGTTTTGCATCTCCATGAGGGAGAGTTTGTTTAGTGAAGGTGTGATTTTGTAACTACCACAAAGAAAAACTTGTTAAAAAAAATACAGCAGCATAATCTGACTTCAGAGCAGCACTCAAAACAATGAAGAAAACAAAGTTAAATGTTAGAGAATGTCACCAGGCTTTTCTATGAGTAAAGGACTGCCCAGACCTGCAGTCATCCTGAACTTGCAAAGAGCAAAGGAATTCATGAGTCATATTTTTTTTTTTTTTTTTTTTTTTTTTACATCTGTGTTGAGGTTTTGACTCATTACATGACTCAGAGTGTTTCAAATGCAAAGATTAATCCAATTTTTTAAGGAGGATAATGATTTTGCTCTCCAAATGGCAAAGCACCCGGGTGCAGCTAAGCATAAACAGGTGCTAAATGTTTCACGCCTCAGTCTTTCCCCCATTTACACTGCTGCCTTCACTAAACCCCCACCCCCATCCTCTCCTCTCTCCCAGTTTTACATCACTCGTCCTCTAATCGGACTTTCTTTTTTCTGTTATGAGCAGAGAAGGGAGAGCATTTCCAGGAGATTTGAGAAGCCCATAAAGTAAAGCGGCTCTTTTCCAAAGGCAGCTAAGAGGCTCAGGGGAGGATGGCAGTCACTGTCTTCTTCCAGAACATGTGCCTCAAAGCAGTGACATGGTGTCACAGTGAGAGGAGAGCACATGCGACAAGTGGAGAATGTGAAAGGAGAAACAAGCGAAGGAAGAAAGAGGGAGACAGAGAGAGAAAGAGGAAGATAGAAGGAAAAAGAAGAGGAAAAAAAACTTGGTCAACTTGTCATCCATTATAGATGGCGTATTATTCATTCAGGCCCATCCAGCCATGTGCTGTGTTTCTCTGCAGCTTTCATCTTTACTCCCTTACTCAATCTCTCTGAGAGTGTGTATCTGTCTCTAGGCAGAAAGCTCACTGAGCTGTATTTTAGGATCTCCATAAGGGCCACTCTGCCATGCAGAATGAAGCAGGGAACTGTGCAGGTCTCACATGTTACACAGAGGTTCTCACACTTAAGACTCTGAGGCCAAAGGTCAACAACAAATGATGAGCAAGCGCTCTTTTATGTTTTTTTTTTGTTGTCTGGAGTTTACTTGAAACGCGTTTAAAATAATCACTTTTCATGCTCAAGCAAATGAAGTTTGCACACAGAATTAATAAATAAATAAACTGAGCTTTTACGTAACATCAAAAGAACAAAGGTAAAAATGTCAGGTATAATAATTAGCAACCTCCACCAAAAACATTCAAGATCCATTTTTATGGGTATTTAAGGTTCTCATGGCTTTTAATGCTCAAAATGTTTCTATTTTACGCTACAGGTCTTGCACAATTTGGCTAATACAAAAACAATAAAACCCAGCCAGTTTGATGAACCTCAGCTATGTTTCATGCAATATTTAAAAATCGATATATGTGCCAGTAAAGTAGATATTGTTTTTAACTTCTGTTTTCCAGCACCGCTGGCCTCGATAAGAGATCAGTTTGTGAAGCGTTCACAAAAATGCTTGTTAAAACGTTGGTAAATTGAAATGAAGAGCTTAGGTCTAAAAAACAAAAAGATATCATGATCTGGGTAGTTAAACTCTGTTCCTCCACTATGGTTGCACAGAATAAAACAGATTGGAGGATCAGTCATTTACTGAATGGGAGATTATACTGATGCTGTGGTGTGACTGTGAGTTGGATTTCAGGCTGTGGAAAAACAAACTGGCTCTTCTGTGCGACCAGTTAAGAACTGGCTTTATCCCCAGTCTGATTAAGAACTGGATTCACGTCTTTTTCCTTTCACTTTTCAGCCATATTTCCAGGATCTAAATTCCTGTTTTCCTTAAATACATTTTCAGAATTAAATCTTTAATTTATTTTAAAGGTATATTATCAGAGAGTTAGTATATAAAATTTCTACTGTTCAAAACAAAAATAAACATTTGTTTGCAACTAATATGCAAATTTTTCTCTAATAACCTAAAAAAGTAGCAAACATATTTTGTTAGGATGTAAAGCAATCTTCTCGTTTAAAATTAAAACTCATCAGATGTGACCTTAGAGTTCATTCCACATTTCATTTCATTTACTTACTGTTAGGAAGTCTTTCAAATTCAATTCATAGAATATTTTTGTTGCACTTGTTTTAGTTTTTCGTCAGTTTCACAAAATAGACATTTTGCTTTGCATGTTATTATTATTAATCATCAGTAACATACTGATGAGGAGTCTGGATTGATTTTCCATTCAGATCGTGATCCGAGTCCAGACTTTGTGAATCACTGCATCAGACTTAAATCTCAATAAGATTAAAGACACATCATTAACTACCAATGACAATGTTCCATAGTGCAATCAAATAAAATGAATTAATCCAGTTTTGCTTTATTATTGAAATGGCTATTTTTGCTACAGTGTCAAAGTATACTAAGGCTGATGTTACAGCTAATGGAAATCTACATGAAACAATCATTTTATACCACAACTTCAACTAAATCAGCTACGAAACTGTGACCTCTCACCTTAAAATTCAGCATATAATGAAGTTAGTCTGAATAACCTTTGTGACAGATGTATAAATTACTTTTGGAGGTTAATTGAAAGCAACTTCCTGCCACCTGTGAGAACAGCAAACCTGTTTGAAGTCGTATTCTGAAATGGCTTTCAGAGGCAACAAATACTTTCAATCTCAGCAGTAATTCCAGCAGTTCTCTCTAATTAGGTAAAACAAAAGGTGTAGTCTGTGCTTAAAGCAGTGTTTATTGTTGTTTTTATTCACTAAGGACTTGAGGCTTTTTCATTTGACAAATCCTGAAAGCTGCTTAGTTTATTGCTTAAAAAATGGCAACAGAAATTAAGCACATGTAAAGCTGATGATGGGAGTGTTTTTGTTTTTAAAATTAGCTGCTATTACTGGGCCGTTTTTTACTCTTGGATAAGTTACCTGCTTTATACAGACAAAATCATACAAAAGAAAAACATTTCCTAATGGATAAACAAATGTTTCAACACTGTCCTGGGACAAAATGTCCACTTATTTAATCTAATTACACTTTTTGCTCTGGATAATATTGCTGTTCTATAGAAAGAAATAAGCAAAATAAGAATTTAAAAAATTCTTATTTTACTTAAATAAGATTTTTAAGTAAAATAAAATGTATTTAATTTAAGTTGTTATTTAAGTAAATTAAGTTTTTTTTTTTAAATCTTAATTTTTAAGAATTTAAAGCTCCTCTTAAATCAGCTGAGTCATCAGCATCTGGCATTTATAAAACAGTCATGCTACATTTTCATAAACACCAATTTAGTCCTAATAGATCACTCACACTGTGCAGGAATTTCCATCTAACATATTTACGTAATTGAACAGATTTAAAACTGCATATGGTTTTACACCATAATGCAAAAACATATGCAGTTTGGGATTAACAGAAGACAAAACTGCAAAACAACATTTCACATGCCAGAAATGGGAAGCATGTCTGTTTTCACTGTGTATACGGCAACATAGGCATAAAAAACTATTTGTTTTATGTTAGAAATGAAATTTTAACACTTATAATAATTAAATATTACCCATAAAAATAGCTACGGTTTAAAAATGTCTCAATGAAAGCTTAAAACACTCGATGAAGGTTTACTGACTTAGTCTAATTAGAGTCAGATTTATTTCTCAGCTAAAAGGTGACTGCTGTTAATTATATTTAAGTGTGGGGGAAAAAACACTGACTTGGAGATCACTGACACTCACCCACACACAAACATGTCAGCAACAACACAGAGCAGGCAATTACCGCCTCACAAAAAATAAAACATTTCCCAGTTTCTGTCAAAGTTGAAATCAGTCAGTCCTGCAGCACTTCCAAAAAACAGTTAAACCTCATGATAATAAGAAAATTCTTAGTTTTTACTTGTGCTAATTTATTCTAACACATCCAGACTGAGACACAACTATTTCTATTAATCTTCCTCTTATTTGGTCCATCAAGTAGAAAAGATCTTTTACCTTAAAGTGAGCCATTAAATGTGCTTTTAGTAGGTGTTAAAGTGGTTGTTAGATTAATTATCAAAACACTTTAGTTTGATACCATTTGAGAGCTCAGGATGTCTTGATGTAGTATAACAGATGTTAGGAAAGATGTAAATGATTTAGAGAAGTTTTACTTTCACTTTCAAGACTAAACTTGGACAAGACAAGTTGTAAAAAAGTTAGATTTTCTACAAAATGATGTTTATAGACATTGAGGGTGCAAAGGGCTTATGTTATCATCATTACATTGTTTTTGTCTTTGCTTTATTTTGAATTATTTCTGGTTTTTCACTTTCCAACATTCAAGAAGAGGTGTTGTTAGAATGTCAAAACAATAAGGTCTTAACCAAGACAGGGCATTTATATTGTTTAAAAAACTGAAATTGTTATACAAAGTGTTACATCAACCAACCTTAATAGTGCCAGCAATGTTGCACATGGCTTGATGACAAGCATTTGAAAATTGTTGGTAGCAGCTTTTTCTATTCAAAGTGTCTTCTCATATTTCAGCTTTTTCGCTCATTTTGTGTGACAAGTGTTGCTTTTCGGTGTTGACAAACTGCGATAGCTCTGCATTTTATCAGCACTTCCTCGTCCTCTTCACCTGTTGGGAGCTTAAGCTTCCTATCTGTCTGCTACAATCTGGTTCTCCTCTCCAGACTGGAGTCCTGTTTCTGGTCTAATGATTAGAGTACTTCCATAAACTATTTATCATTCTTTTATTGTAAGACAAAACTCTGAGATTCTTCCCCAACTTGAAGTTGTTCAGGAAACTTTGTCTTCACAACAGCAGGAAAGTTTTCCTTCTCATGCTGCCCTACCACTCTTTCTTTGACTTAGAAAATAAATATTTTTTTATGTCCATAACTTTCAATGCTGCCAAATACGGGTTTGGTGAGCCAGGTGTTAGGCATAGCTTCGCAGATGTTTCTCACTTTAGACACGGAAGATTAAACTGATTTTTTCTCTCTCTTTTTTTGTCAGATTTGCAGCACTTGGGTTTTAATAAAATATATTTGTTTTTATAATGAGTTTGGTCCATGACTGTTGAGAAAACATTCAGAGGTTTGGTGTCGGATGCCAAAGCATCATCTAAGCTTTAATTTCAGGGTTTTATGTTAGTCACAAGGGTGGTTTATTTTCTGTCTTCCTGTTTTAAAAAAAAAGAAAATAGTGGATTTTTCAGTTTTGCATTCAGTGTTATCTTAGAGATGAGTCATATTTTGCTATGATTTTATTTCCTGTTAAATTTATTTAAGGTTTAAGGTTTCCTAATGAACTCCTGGGTTGCAGCTAAGAGGGGATAAAATCACATTCACATGGTTTGCAAATTCAAACTTCACAGAACTTAATGCAATTCTGCTAAAAAACACATTGTTATTGGAAATGAGACGTACACATTTTAAATATGTAACCTCATGTTCTGTGCTCTCCCTGCTATTCTGGATGTTTTTATTGTCCTGATCTGAACACTTTTTTTTTTTTTAACTAACTAACTAAGTTAGTCCTACACACAAATTACAAAGACAAAACAAAAAAAATATGAATGATGTTATTGAGAGACATTTCACTTAACTCAACAGTTAGCTGTCAGCTCATACTGTCATCATTTCAAGTTTATTGGCACTTTTTCTATAAATACTTATCTCAAATAAGTGAGGGAGGGTCACAAATTAGCCATGTTTTAATATATTTGGTAAGAAGAAACTAAAGGTCAAAATAGCTTAGATGAAAAATACCAGGCACTTTCATGTGTAGCTCAAAAGTCTGATATTTCGTAAGGATATAACTCTTCTTTGTGTGTTTTCAAAACACTGCTCACACTAAAGTAACTGGAATTACATTTCCCAGCATTTCAAGTTAACTAGAGGAGTGTATTAGTTAATAGGTGGAAAGGGAACATTTTGTTCGTAGCTTAGCTTTTGGCATGCTATTAGCCTGCACTAGCAGCTAGCAGCTGCTGGTAAAATCAGCTTGTGACAGCTGTCATTTCAGACGACAACATCTGCTGTTGACGGATTATTTTGTTCTGTTCAGGGTGAATAAAAATCTGCACAGGAAACCACAGATGTACGCAGCACGAGTAACATGCTTGACAGGCTTGTCTGTAACTGGCCGGCTAGTCTTGCTCAGTAATTAGTTTAATTGGAACATAGCCTACAATCGTTTTTGTAAAGGGTAATGTAATTTAACACAAAATCTGCTTAGTTTTAGCAAAATGTAATTACACACTACATTCATTAATTTGTGCATCTATCTATATAAATATCTATATCTGTTATTGAACTTCAGCTACTCTATCATGCACTCCACATAGTCCTTGTGCAAATTTGTCTGTGTGGTTTGTCTTAGGCTCTCAGCGGAGAATAATTCTAGTTAATTGCTTTGATGTAAAATGCTGTGAGGCCGATCCTCTGGCCTTATGGGAAGGGATGTAAACACCAGCTAAATACAAAAGGGAGTTTTGTGGATACACCTGAAATGGGCGTGTTTGTGTGGTTGCCTCAGAAGTGTTATGCATCAAACTGTAAATGCATTTTTAGACAGTTTCAGAGAAAGACAATGCACTTTACTACAACTTGTAAATCTGTGCAGTAAATGCACCCAAGAGAGACATGTAGTTTAATGAAAGCACAAAAAAAATCAAATGTTTTTCACACTGGCTCAGCATGCACGACAAAAAATAGAAATTTTGGTCTCCGAGTACATGCGTCACACTAGATTCATAAAACACAGTGACGTGTCGGATGGAAGACTGAAAACATTTGTGGACGTTTCATCTGAGAGCTCACCCTTTCTGTATGCGAACACGACTGTGGTACAGTGAGCCTATATGGCCTTTGAATACATTAGAGGGGATTTGTGAGGGTTTGTGCCCATTCTTAGCTCTGTGCGAGCTCAATTAGGGTTTCTGAGACATTTGTTTTTTAAATCAGCTTCACTTCAAAGGGGACACATGGAGAGCTGGGGGCCTCTAGCATATGGGCTCTAATTGAAGGAGAGACAGAAGAAGAGATACAGAAAGACTAAAATTTGGAATGAGGTGTGTGTGTGTCTGAGGTGGGAAGGTTCAGCCACATAGTTTGTCTCAGCGCAATCGTCATGTCAAACTCTAGATGTAGTTTTTACAGATTTTGTGTTTGTCCAAAGGTGCTGCTTTAATGATGAGAAACTCTGCGAGCAGAAGGAAAAACAGGAACATCCAGCAAAGTTTCTTTACCACCATCAATATTGCAATTTAGGGCCTTGCAGCACCGGTCAAACCCAGCTCAGGTAAATAGAAAACACATTATGCCAGAGAGGTGGTGAAATTTGTGGAGGGGAGAGGGACTGAGAGATGGGATAGCAAGGCAAGAAACAGATGACTACAATCAGTGTCATCAAAATGTGAAAACAAAACAAAAGAGAAAATCAGGGGCTTAAAGCGAGAGTGGATTGACTGAACTGTGTGCTAGACATACCTACATAATTCATTTCAACCCGGTGTGTGGTTTTATATTTGTGTCAGTGAATGATATTTTTCTCAAGAATGTGTTGGTAGGGTGGCTTGTGTTTATGAAGTGGTGTGTGCTTCTTATAATTAAAATTTTGTTTGGAGATTCTGCATTTCTATACTTTGGTTAAACTTAAATAATGGTAGATATCTAGATTGGGAGAAATGCCCATTTGTTGATGGTGTTATAATCTGGCGTGTCCTGGTTGTGTCACACTGGTTGTGTCTTAAAATTATAAGATTTAGTTTCACTTAGGATTGTTTTCAAGACAATACATATTGATAGGGTTGGGCTGTTGGTAGCGAAACGTTTTCAAAAAATGACAAATTCAATAGATTTAGTTTCGATGTGAGACTTTCTCAACTCATATCAATGTTTATTTAATCAGACAAGTTCATTATCTGGAAAATGTACAGATCGATGTCGGACACAGCCGTATTCATCGCAACACATCACTGGTGAGAGATATAACTCAGCTGCACCACAAAGCAGAAAAACAGTTTATAGAGAATAAACATTAACAAACAGAAAAGAAGAACAACAGTAATGCATTCAAACAAATCTCTGGATGGCTAACAGCCAAAGTTTTACAGTATTTGTATTATATCTTAGTTTTGTAAAAGAGCCAAAGCCTAATTGATGGACCATAAATGTATTAATTTAGCAATAAGGTAGTAACTAAAGAAAGCTTTTCTCTCATTTCCATGTGAAATGCTACGATAATTTTTTATGAATTTGGTTTTAATGATTTATGATCACTCAACCACAATCAGAACAAATTACTGTAAGAAAGTTCCAATTCTTCTTAATATTTCATTGTTTCTGAGAATGAAATAATAAAGATGCTCAACTGACTGCACATTGATTCTGTTTACCTCCTGCAATTATTTGATCGAAACCTTGGTGGGGTTGTTTTTGGGGATGTGTTTGTAGGGATGACTGAAATATGTTTCTGTTTTCACTTGTGTGTGCATGAGTCTGAAAGTGCTGAGTGCTTCACGTGTGGCCTTGAGGAAGAAAAGCACAGCGTTGATGAAGTTGTGATGAGTGCAGGGTGGCCCCTGTGCTAAAGAGATCGGGAACAGGCAGCACTCTGGGCACAACGCTCTGTCTTTGGAGAGGAGTGAACCCTCACTGCCGAAAATAAAATGTTTGATTTCAATTCAGAATAATCCTTCTGAGGAACCCTCATCCTTGTGTTTGAGATGATAAATATGATTGGAATTTAAGATCTGAAAAAATTAAATATAAATGTTTTAATGTAAACCCCACAATGCATGTCTTATGGATTTTAATTAATTCCGATTATTTACCTAGCAGGTTAGTATAGATTGTGTATTCATTTAAAATGCTTTTAAAGTCTTGATCTCTTCTTGAATATTCTGGTCAGAAACTTTGGAGTAAGACAATGAGAGGGATAAGAAAACAGCAGCAAATACATGGATGTTTTTCTATCTCTGCAACACAGAGAAAGAAGGAAAGTTATGTGAGTTCGAACAAATAAGATTGTGACATTACAGCGAAAAGTTACTCTGTTCTCATGCTGTTGCGTACTTTTAACTTTTTATCCACTGTCCCAGTCAATGTGGATTTCAAAAAAGGTGCATCAAAGACAATACATAAACCTCAGGTAGTTGATAGGATGTCTCAGAAAATGAATAATTTGCCAACATTAATTTATCTCAAGTTATTAAATTGATTTTTATCAGGGAAGCAATAGTACACTGTTTTCTATGTGTTTTAAGAAACAAAAGTGTCACACCTTTGTGTTTTTGCATCAAATGTAGTTCGCTTGCTTAATCAAATCTGAACTTTGACAAATGTGGCGCTTGGTTTTGAAGATAGACCAAACAGCCTCCTGTTTCCTTTTTCCTTCTTGAATCTCAGTTGTTTGTCGAGTTCAGTGTGAGCTGTCTGCTTTCAAATTATATAAAGTGAAGACTCATTAAAGAGTCCAAGCTGGGTTACCACAAAAGAAGTGATACCCAGACGGAAGAATAGTTGCAATTCAGTCCTTTTTGTCACCTAAAACCCCGCTAACGTCGTTTTGTGTCTAAGCACCGTACACTTGAAGAATTATTCTTTGCAGGCTCTATAAAAGGGTTTGATTTCAAGTTTTGCTACCCATGAAATGTTTAAGCATGAACACTATTTCTTTCCAAACCCCATGTCAGCATTGCTCCATCATACTACCCTCACAGTACAGTGTTATATTTAGTGATTTCATGGGGAAAAGTGAGCATAAAGCTCACCAGCAGAGATTATGATTGTGTTGCCAGAGTACTTTGAAAGGTTTCTCTAAGTGTTTTGTTATGTTTGGAGATATTTTTCATGCTGTGCCTGAGTCATCGCTGGAATCTATTGCAGCCACTGTGATTTCAGCAGCTTTCCTCACTGCAGGAGCAGGTAACAATTCTTCAGTCACTTTTTTAATCTTACAGATGGTGAGTGCTTTGAAACTCCGCCACAGTCAGGAAGATCAAAAAAAAAAAAAGAGAAATAAATAGGCCTAAAGTTTATGTATGGAGCAAAAGATCAGACACTTCAAAGTTTGCAGAAGCTCCACAGCAGTCAGATGCCCTGACTTAATCGAGAGCTCGACCAACAACTCAGATTAGCCAGAAGCCAGCACACTTTTCTCTGGTCATTAGACTTTATTTTCCTGATTGAAACAAAGTGTTAACCCCTTTTGTTCTCCCAATTTTTCTTCCTTTATTGAAAGATCTCTGTTGTTTCACCCACAAGCAAAGTGGACTTTCAATGTGTTGCTCCCAGATGCTCTCCATCCAATCTGACTCACCTTGGAATATTTAGCAAAAAATAATGAGAAAAATCAAAAAGTTAGACAAAATATTCAATTGATGGGTGAAATTAAATAAGAAAACCATGTATAAGTTTCTTCCACTTCAGAGTTATAAAGTACTTTGAGTTGGAACAAAAAAATCCCAACAAAATACATTACAGTTTGTGGAAAATGTAAAGAAGTTCAATAGGTATGATTACTTTAGCAAGTACTTCCAGCAGAGCTCCTGTAATACTAACGATTTTGTAAAAGCGTCACATTAGAAACAACGTGTCGGCAGAGATTTTGATTGAAAGTGTTGATCCAGACATTTCATTCCAGCTCAGTAGACTGCTTTTGTAGTTGCGCTCCCAAGTCAATCATTTTGTCGCTTTGGGTCTCAGATTTGTCAGCTGCTGGATAATGTGATTTGGAACGTAACTGATTGCATCAACAGCTGCCAGTTCTGTAGTTGTTAAATAAACGCTCCATTGAGGGGCTGTTTAATTGGAGACCCGAAGCTGATATCTCGCAGTGGTTTTGTCCAACTGTGCTGAGAAGCGGCCAGCTTCTGTCTGTGACTGGCTCTTTCAAATCCAAGTGTCCAGTGCAAGCCTGTTAGTCTGGTGACAGATGATACCTGAAACATGTCACTGTGGTGAAATGTACACATTTCAAATTCACATTCTGTGTATTTGTGTTAGCAACCCTTTATCTCTTTTCTTAAATGTGAAGCCAGCTGGTTTACAGGTGTAATTTTAGTGCATGACAAAACATTTCCTGCTCTGAGAGTCTCCAAAACAAATACCATGCAAACAAGGTGGTGCACGCAGTCACTGTGATAGAGGCCTGTGATAATAATTTCTGATGTACTTTTAACAAGCTTTGTAATAGAGACAGATGGGAAACTAAACGAACAAGAGGGAGGAGAGTAGAGGAGGCCGACAAAGGGTGATTCATATCTGTAGAGCTGAGCGGATTGAAGGGAATGAGATATCTTATAAGTGCTGGGAGACAAACAGCTATTAAGAGGAGAAGCAGTTCGCCCCCTTGCTGCACTCTCTCTTCCTCTTTTCACTGGGTTTTGGGAACAGCTCATTTCTCACAGCTTTCCACAGAGGACATCTGCCAAAAAGCATTTCAGATCCAGTGATGGTTTGACATAGAGGGCGACCCGCGCCTCCCTCCCCCTAAGCTGCACCACTTGCACGTGTCGATAAATGCACATCCAGTAAGTGTTAAAACTGCACTCGTACTTTTATACACATGATATTTCTCCACACACAGATTCCTACTGCCAGATCAGCATCAGCGCTGAAATGTCTCCTTTCAGAAACTGACCATTGGACTGTGGAGAAGCGGAAGGGAATAAAAATGTCACAATTGTCCCTAATTCAAAGTCATGAGGTATCTAGAATGTCTATCTCAACCCTAAAGGAGAATATGTTTCTATGAAATGAACATGTACTCAAGAAATGTTTAAGCCAATGATTTAGACCACAAAATCTTTAAGGAAGAAGGTTAAAAATTAGACATTTTGTCAAAACACTGTGCTCTAGTATTAGTTGTGCAACCATAACGAAAAAGCTTCAGAGATTTCCAACAGTAAATATTGCTACATTCTCAACATAAGATGAATTTCAACATTTGTGCACAACACCCAAAGATGTAGCTTATCATTGAAGGAAATATAAGAAAATGGGGCTCGATAGAGTCCGCCCTACCAAAACCAATTGGCAGCGTGATGCAGTAATTCCTGAACTGGAACTTTTAAGGGAAAAATCAGGTTGGAAGATAAAGCAGGTCTGGTACAGATTGACAGAGAGTGAGGCAGAGCCAGAAAGATGTGTGGATGTAGACCAACGGTCCCAAAGAATCTGAATAACAAGCTAATTTTTAACTCATTTACAAGTTCACACGAGTCAGCATTTTTTTTCACAATTACAGAGCAGGTTGTCATTGGCTTTCTGCCTGTGTAAATATCCGTTTTAGCACCATTACAAGGTGATGCCACACCTTCTCATAATATAAAAATGTCTTTACTTTCTATGCACAAGTCACCTTGCTGGTCCACATTTCCTCTAAGATGCAGCAAGACAGAGACTTGTGCTGGTTGCCAGCTTACATTTTGCCACTAATAGGTCAAATTTAAATTGAGAAAGCTGTGACCTGCATCATTTGATTACACATCTGGTGTGTGTGTGTGTGTCTGAAGGAGAGAGAGAGATGAGGCGTGGGCGAAGTTTTTCTGTGTATAATTAGAACCTGATTAGTGTTGAGATAAGCTTAGCCTTTCAAATGACCCAATTACCGCATGTAAATAGGGTAGAGGTTATTTTGGCATTTGCTCTCATCTTTTCTGTCTCAGTCAAATTTACACACGGACACACACACACACGCATACACAGCAACATATGCAGCCATACTGGTCAGAGTTGTGTGCGCGCGCGTGTGTGTGTGTGTTTTTAATGGGCCACTGTGTTAAACCTTGAAGGGATGTCAGAATGGCAGGCTGCTGGGACCAATGGAGAACCAGCAGAGAGTCAGACCACTGAGGCTGTCACACAGTCGTAAATGGACCACACATGACCAGTTATTAAAGGATACCTTAAAACATGGCTGTCTAGCAGGTCTTTCTGAATTTGTCAAATAAACGAGGAACCAGAAAAGGTTCTTCATGATAATGAACATATTTATTTCACTTCTCTTTTACCACTGAAGAGAGAAAGGCAACATTTTTGTGCTGACTACCAGATAAACGGACCTGCTATTAAATAGTAGTATGATAAATGTATGTTATGTGGATATATTCAAAAGAAGGAGGTTTGGTTGGTTGTTAAGGATTTAACAGAGGAGAAACATTAAAAAGAGAGAAACGATCAATGGGAAAATCACAGAGAGCAGCTGTAAGACAACAAAATATTATTTGGTGCTTATAATCAATAAGATTTAGACTCTGCATCAGTAAACAGCTCTTTTAAGGAAACCATTAAACCATTTACTACCTGTGCAAGTGTAAATAAAAATATTTCCTTTTACTGAGAAGCCATTTGTTAAGTTGGGCTGCAGACTAGAGCTGCATTGTTTTAAAAAAAAAAAAAAAAACATTTTAAAAAAGGATATTATGTGAATGTTTGGGATGTCCAGACAGAATGGCATTCCTAGATAATACAGTTTGGTTGCTGCACAGGACACTAAAGGCTACTGAGGTGAAAAGGGTAAACTTGTGAAACAATACTGTGTTGTGTCTCCCAAGTATTCGGCCTTTAAAAAAAAGAAACAAAAAACATATGTATATTCTTTGAGATTAGTGTTAAAGAATCCTTTAATGATGCTAGTCCATATGGAGACAATACATCAGGTAGCTGGGCTCAATAGGACTTAAATTTGGTGACTAGGGCGGCCATTAGAGTAGAGTAGTCTTCCAACATTGTCGTGAAGTAACCAGTTTGAGATGATTTGATGGTTTGTGGGATGGCGCCTTAGCGAGTTGTCAGAAGATGAGCGCACACTGTTAAAGACCAAAATACATCAACACAGTCAGTAACAGTTCTTAAATGGACTGTGGTGTTTAGATCGATGCTCAGTTGGTACTGAAGGCATCCAAATGTCTCATTTCCATTGAGCAGTAAGGCACAGGTTGGTGCAGTAAGGCACAGGTTGCAGTAAGGCATAGGTTGGTGCAGTAAGGCATAGGTTGGTGCAGTAAGGCACAGGTTGGTGCAGTAAGGCATAGGTTGGTGCAATAAGGCATAGGTTGGTGCAATAAGGCAGAGGTTGGTGCAGTAAGGCACAGGTTGGTGCAGTAAGGCATAGGTTGGTGTAGTCTGGTATGCTACTTTCTTTGTTTCCATTGTAAAAGTAACCGACCAGTACCACACTGTTCCTGGGCCACATTCAGCTGTAGATACAGAGGACAATGGTAAACTAGGGTGGAGCTACTGGTGTCACACAACACAGTCCATTGATAGGGGATAGAAAAACATCACTGCTTCCAGTAAGAACAAGACGTACTACAGTACTGAGTCACATAAGTCGTCACATGACTCATTAGGAATTTGGGTTTATTCCCGCCTGCCCAGTGAGAGTCCAACTGACAGTGGAAATGTTCTTCTGAAAACATTGGACCGTAACATAAACTACTCAGTGGATATAAGGCAAGTATGCCAAAAAATACCCCCCACACTATTACACCACCACTCGCAGCCTCAGTTTTTAAATTCCAAATTAAAATGCACAATAATTATTACATAATGAAACTTCATTTTGATGCAGCTCTGCTAGTTCACATTTTCTAATTATATTTCTGTTTTTAAAACTATTGGCCCTAAATTTAGATGAGAAAACTAGCTGTGTGGTAATGCCAGAAGTTTGGCCATTGTAAACTTATCAAGATCACATTTGAAAATTCAAACTCTGGTAAATTATGAGCATGCTGCTAAAGCAAATAATAATGATGATGGAAAGGTTTTTTTTTATAATTCTCATCACAGAAATGCCTTTTTAATCTATTAATTGTGTAATAATTCTATTCTTCTGTCTCAATTTGTTTTCCAAAGATGCCAGCAATGACACACGTAATAACTGATTCACAGCTTAACATTTTATCTTGATTAAAGTGTGACTGATGTTAATCAAGCATCTAAATATACACATTTGCTATACAGTAGATGCTGAGAAAGATCCTCAAGATAAGTGGGTCGCAATCTGGTTCTCAGGGCTCACTTGTCTTTGTTCCAGCACACATGATTCAGATAATTATATCATCTTCTCATCATATTGTTGTTAAACACATTTAATTGCTTGTTCATTTAAGTTGTGTGTGTTACAGCTGCAACAATTCTAAAAATTGCAACAGGTCCTGTGGGTTAGGATTCAGAACCGCTGCTTAAGACAAAAGAAATCCGTACTGCAAGGGTTTAACTTCTAACACTTGAATGTATACATTTCAACTATTTTCATGTGCTCTCCAATCTCTGGTTCTGCCACCATGTGGTGTGTTTAACAACACATTTTACATGGGTTCATGAGAAATTAAGTGGAATCCTGTACTGTTTCTCCCACAGCGCACAACGCAACAGTTAGCATCCTGAGGTGAGTGAATCTTAATCAGGATTTTCAAAGTGTAGCATATGATAAAGCTGATATCTGATCGATTGGAGTAATTTCTGCATGCATTCCTAAGCAGCACTTCCTATGTCCTCTCTGATAACTTTCTAAGTTGTAAAATTAATCCCACTGATTTTTTATTTTTATTTTGTCAGATGTAAACATTTTTTGTAGAATGGCTAGGTTGGAGGCTGTTTTGATATTTAATTGAATTTTAAAAAAAGAAAAGAAATGAAATAGAAGTTTCCTTGTGGCAATGTTGGAGGGTCAGGTGAATGGGAGGTGATTTCATCCGTCCCTGTCACCGTCAAAGGAAGATGACTGTGTGCAAAATTTAACAAAATCAAATTTTTGCTAATTTATATGTAACAGGTACCAGGGTTCCAGACCCGTTGGCAGCAGATGATGAAGCTAAAAAACAGCATGTAAATGAACACACGAGTGACACAGTCTGTGTTACTCCAATTTCGCTCAGCTTATTTATTAAACAAACCAGCTCATTTTACTATCAATACATCCCAATTTATAGTTCAGTAATTTACTGTATTTATAGTCTATGTAGACATATTGCATCATAAACATTAGCTTTCTTAAACCAGAAATAATCCCATCAACATCATATTTTGTCACAATTCCATCAAGTAACATGTAAAGTCTAAAGTCCTACAGGGTTTAGAGTCCCAGTTGAAGGTGTTTCAACTAAAAACCTAGAGGTTGGAGTCCTTGTCAAACAGTGTTTTTGACTAAAGTCCCAGAGGGTTAGAGCCCCAGTTAAACGACATTTAACTGAAGTCCTAAAAGGGGTGCGGGTTTTAATGTTTTCATCTTTTTTAATCATTTTCAAAATGTATTTCTCTTTCTCACTGTTTTTTCAATGTCACATGCTGTTTTTATTTTAATTATGTGAAGCACTTTGAAATGCCTTGCTGCTGAAATGTTCTATACAAATAAAATTTGATTGACTGATGTACTTTCAACTCACTGCACTTTATATGCATACTTAATCACACACAGTGACATTTTATGGGCATGTACGTTAAGCTATTGTAAATTGGCATAAGTATCTTTGAATACAAACTACTTTAAGTGAATGCATTAAATCACATTTTAACCTTCCAAAACTGTGTCCAGAACAGAAATAAACCATGGAACCTGAAAACAGTACAATACTCATACCATGCAATATATATACATATCCCCACTTCCTTTACAAGCGATTACTGGTAGTAATTCAGTGGTTGCACCTACTAGCCCGCTCTTTGCCAACACTACAGTGTGCGCTAACCAGCTAGCATCATGGCCTGTTGGCTACTTCCTCTAGCCGCTGACTCCGAAACACAACAAAATTTGTCTTATATCTTTAACACATTAACACATTTCCTTAAACATTCCTCGACCAGTACCAAATAATAAAAGTACTCCGTTAAAATAAACTTGAGGGTTATTCTCACCTGAAAAACAGCATGTAAATGAGCACACGGGAGACGCAGTCTGTTACTCCAATTCCTCCCAGCTTATAAGAAACGGCAGAGCAACAGGCAGCTCAGAGTCCCCATGCGCCACCTACCGGTGAAACACCGTTACTGCACCCATCGTCATTAACCCCTGTTATAACAAAAATATCTTCTTATCATAACCCCATAAACATTTAAAGAAATGCATGCTCTTTTATTTTCACTTTTGTGGGCACACACCAGTGGGCATCACATATACTTTTCTATTTATTATAATTTCTTCTCATAACATGATCAGGGTTTAATGACAAACCATGTTGTACTTTGAGGATTTACAAAAATAGGTAAACTGACACCTGTGATTGTTTTCTAACATGAACAGTATACACAACAAAAGTGGATATAAATACAGAAGACTGCTTTATTATTTCTTTAAAAATAAAATCTCAGTCCTTCAAAATGTTGACTTTGGAAATCACTTTATAGAAAGGAATCTCAGTGGATGAAAGGTACAATTACAGCAGAATAAATGCGCTAGTGTTGACAGGACAAAAAAGTAGAACCCAAAGTGTGTCTTAAATGTCCTACAGTACAACTTTACCTTCTAGGTTGCTCTAAAACAATCTAACAGAACCAAAAATGAAGACAAATCTGTTGTTTTATCTTCTCAGTAAAGAGGTTTCTTCTTTCATGCTGCTTGAATGCTTTTGTCTGGGGTCACAGGAGGAAGACTTTGAACAAAAGTACCTATGAACAACACCAAACAGTAATTTGTCGGCCCAAACAAATCAGCGATGCAGAGCTGTTGGTATTGACCTGATTTGTCTCCAGTATGAAGATGGATGTAAAGGTTATGTACTGTGATACATGAGAAGGGAGGATTATTTGCTGCAGACATTTTTCAGCTGTGTCGTCGAAGCAATGGCGCCATTTAAATCTCTCATTAACTCTGCTAGAGATTTATTATCATTTGAATGAGCAACGCTAAATGATCTTAGGGATTATACTAAGCTAAATCAACCACTAACAAGAGGGAGTAGCATCTATATTGAGCATCTGAACTATAACTGCACTTCTCTCTTCTCGCATCCCAGCATATTCTGTGCTATTTTACAATTTTTTGTATATTTTACATCTTCTTTTGACTTCTGTTTTGCTGCACTTTTTTTCTTAAACATCCCACCACTGCTGCTAATTAGTGTTGATTGTCTATATCTGCTTGTGGGTGTACTTGCCTGCAGCTTGGATCTGTGGAAACCTAAAGAACACACATTTTGTTTCCATTAAATGCTTTTTCCCCTTGCTTCTGTGACAGTGCAGCTTTGCAATGACTGAGAGCTTTGCAGGTGTTTATCTGAATCACCCTGCAGAAGGTCACAGTATTAGATGCCAATTCATCGGAAGTCACAGTTGTGTTGTTCACCAAGCAGACAGACATTCACACACCTACCTATATAATGGTCTCTGCTTCACAGTACATCCCTGTCATCCTCGTCTTCTTTTTTTAGCTACAGTCTCACTCGATCTGCTCTTTTTCCCTCCCACACCGCTGCATTGTGCCTCTCTCCTCCTGCCTATGCTTTCATGTTATAAGAGTTCCTCATTCCCTTTGAGCCTTATATTGCCTGTTCCTACTCTCTCCGGCTGCTTTCCCTTTACTTCTTCCTTCTCTTACTTTCTCCTTGTGTTTACCGGAGTGAGTGGCAGGTGTCTCCTGCAGATGCCAAACTGTTCGTGGAAGGCGGTTGTGTCGACGGCCTGACAAGCAGCGTGTGTGCTTGTGCTGCTTTGCCCCCCTCCCTGTGCTCTTCACTCTGTGTGTGTTTGTGTGAGCACATTAATGACTGGTGTGGAGGAATGAGAGTAAGTGAAAGAATTGAACCCTAGCTGTGCTTGACGAAGCTTTTAGCAAATATCTCTTCAGGAAAGCTGAGATGAAAATTTAGACAAAAAAGCTGAGGGGAATGGACTCTCGGATTAGAGAGAGTTAGACATGCCAGCCAGGCATGTATACCACATAGAAGATGAAAAGACGTCATGATTTGCTTTATTGTAAGAGGACAGTTTTTCTGTTCCCATTATGCTGGGAGATTGTTTAAATCTTGTCATATTACTACCAAAACCTGCAATGCTGGGATTATATTTGTCAGCACAAAGTAGTGGATAGTTGTGAAGTAAAGAGGGAAATGTGTGTTTCTCTAAGATCTTGTAAATAAGAACCTGAACAATGCAGGGTGTATATTTTTTTCAGTCCCATCTATCCCCTAAACAAAATCCAGTGCCATTAAATGTCGGAGAATAAATTAAAAAGTTTAAAGCACGGTTAGGTTATAGCAAAACAGTTGTAAGAGTGTGGTATAACTGCACATTGCGTAAGACGTAGCCGTATGCATACAGGACAGTATTAGATAAGACACATGTTCCTGTGCACTACTTTGTGTTCGTCTGTAAAATAAAATCACAATGGCCTACATGGAAGTTTTGTGGTTGCAATACGACAAAATCCAAAAAGAAAAACTTTTGCAAAGCATTGTGTCTGAAATTAGCTGGTTTTATGTTGTTTTGATAACTCCAAACTGCTTTCGAATTTCATGCATAAAATTTCAAGTTCTTCCAGAAGGCGTAAACAAGAGTGTCATCGACTCTCCTTTTAACAAGACATGGAGTGTGAAAAATTAGCATTTTTGGAAAAAATGTGTTCTTTTTCTTCTAGTTTAATATAAGAACATTCCTCCTACAAATTAAACAATAATCGGAAGGTTAAATATTCATTTACTGTAGGATTAGCATAGCATTAGAAATTCCGAGCTTTTTGTAGCCAAATCTAAAGTTAACACGGCTGCTTATAGAATAATGTCAGAGATCTAGAAGGTGCTTTATTTTTCCATCCTATATGTTTTCAATGCTGTAGTTGCATCTGTGACAACTTAATTGAAAAAAATGGTGTCAATGACACACTGTAAGGTCTGCAAAGAGAAAAACGGTTTCTGAGTAGGATTGACCTCACAGTTTTTGATCCAATCCAACTCCTTTGAGATGAGGTGGAGACTTCCAATGAGAACATCCAGCATGAGTGTCCGACCCCACTAATGCAAATCCTCGCAGCCAGGCTCATACTTCTTATGAAAAGCTTTCCAAGAATAGGGAAATCCGTTATAGCAGCAGATTATTTTCTCCCCTCCAAGTATTTTTCTGGGCATTTTAAGCTTTAATAACAGACAGCTGAGAGAACACAGTAACTGAATATGAGAAAGATGAAGCATAGCAGCAGACTGGAGCTATTTCCTTCCTTTACTGCCTCCCACACCTGTTTCAGGGAAACCGAATTGCAAATGATTCACAGCAAATATAAAACAATAATGTTGAGTCACAAAATGCCTTTGATACAGGACCTGCTTCTGAAAATATTTTAGTTTAAAGTGATTTTCAAAATGAGCTGTCAAATGAGCATCTTTACCAAAATATACACAAATCACAAAGTGAATCTAACACCAAGTTGTTTGGAAAATGTGCTGTTAAATTATCAAAGCTTGAGAGGTTTCTCGTGTTGGAGTAGCATCAGCCTAACGATTTCAGGTGCAATTAACGGTGTGTCTTCACGGTGGAGATGAAGAAAATATAAAAGTAAACAAACATATTCAATTTATTTACAAAAAAGTTAATATCTTCTGGGATTTTTATTGCTTATCAAACCTCACGTGTAAAGGTAATTACTTCCAGGTGGATTTTTAAATTGATATTCAGCAAGCTGAGGAAAATGAAGAGCATATTGAGGCATAGTAAAAGTAAACATTAACTGCAGGAGTCTTTTTGAATGGGCATAGTCTTCTCCTTTCTGATGATTGAAGTTGATTTTAGACTCAATTAGGGTGCCACTAGCTGTGCAGAAAGTACAGGGGAGAAAGGTTGAAAGTTATTGCATTTCCATCCATAACTTTCAACTCACACATTTTGCAAGGAGCAGCTGTTTTCTTGTTGTCCAGCTGGAAGTTCATCTAAACCAATAAAACAATCTAAGGGACTGTTTCTGAATCCTCATCCTCAGGGCCCACTGTTATTCATGTTTCAGATGTGGCACTGCTCCAACACATCTGATTTAAATGGTTGCATTACATCCTCAGCATGCTATCAACTCCTGCAGAAGCCTGATAATCACTCACTTATTTAAGTAAGTCATGTGGCAGCTAGGGACTTATGGGCCCTACGGATCAGGAATGAGAACCAATGAAGTGAGTCGGGGATGTCATGCAACTTCTTGATGTGTCCCACAGCCAATACAGTTCTAATAAATGATTGATTATTTTCTCATGGACTACAGAGTCCATCTAGTTAGCTTAGTTATTTATTACTTAGACGTAGTTATTTATCTCAGGTGTGTTTTCAGGGAGAGACTCATCTATAAGTTTACTCTAATGGTTCTTAGTAACTTCTATTTGGATTCAACCCAAGTCTCTTCTGCTTCTATCAACTCTAAGGTTAGTCATTTTGTCACATGGCTACTCCACATTTCTGTTTTCTATTTTTAACCACGTTCACATTCGTCGCAGACTTCCTGCAGCAATTCAATTTTCTACAAGAGAAATTATTAATGAACAAATGTTTTAACAACAACATGTTGGCACTGTTCTCGATAGCAGAGCCATGTCCTATGAAACAGCTTCCATGACAAATATCGCAATCTCCGCTTTCCATGTTTAAACATCTGCAGTTAATTTACAAGAAGAGATGAACATCAGTCAGCAGACGTTTCCTCAGATGGCACACAATAACTTTGTAATGTCAGATTAAGAAAGCAGAGAGATGTTCGATATGGAAAGGATGAGTGGGACAAAGTGGAAGTCAGATAGAAATGATGAAGAAAAAATTCAACCAAAAAAAAAAAAAGAAAGCATGACTGCAGGGATCAACAAACGACAGTCAGGGACTGAAACCAATTGGAAATGCAAACTTATGTTTAGAGCTCTTACTATAAGCATGTGCCAAGCAGATTTCCACTGGAGACAATTTATTTAATAATTATAACAGATACAGTGGAGAAACTGTCTTCTTAGATCCAGTTTGTAAAATCAGATGATGGATGAAAAAAATGGGACACGACTAATATAGAACCCACTCGGTTTAGATTACATTCCTTACAATATACGAGTCATTTAAATAAAGCTTTTTCCATGAGAAACTGAAAGACATATGTACACAATCTATGGCTCGTAGCCTTCTGCACACAGTTCTGATACAAACAGTGGTTTTACACCTAATTAGCAGACACAGCAGGAGAGATGGAGCAGAGGATGAAGATAAAGCGGGAGAGGAAGACAACTGTTTTGGATAATGCAGTAATAGACGCAAAACAAACAGGCACACAGGACTGAACCGGCTAAACAAAAGAGAAGAGAGAACAGAGTGATTAAACCCTGACAGCCTGCAGGGATGAATACCTGCTATGTATTTATTTTTCATTGAAAGCAAATGATCACCTAGCCAAGAGACCCATGAGACTAATAAATATAGGTGTGTGAAACCGATAAAAGAATAGAGTAGCAGTAGATGATATGAGGCGTAAATGGTGTTTCACTGATTATATTCCTATTAATCGCCTATCAGTCCGTTTTTAAGCTTTCTATTAGTCTACGAATACAAAAGCATCACATGTTTGTCTTCTGATGTGTCCTCGAGGCATTTGTTTGATTTGCATGAAGTCGGTACATCAATGCACATGGCATGGGTAAGCTGCGCATCTGTGCAGAAACCATTAAGGCTAAATGATTTCTACAGGTTTTGGAGGAAGTTGTTCTACAAACCAGATGGCATCTTTTGTCTTCCATGTGAGATTGTGGCAAAGTACATCTGCAGCTATCACAACAGCAGTGTGGCTGTACTTCAGCAGCAAGTACACAAAACATGTTTCACTTTCAAAACGCTTACTGCCATCAGTTCTCAAACATGAGGTGGTGGTCCAGATCCTTGATGAATTTTACTTGGTAAGCAGCTATTAGACATGACCTTTGTAGCACTTCTGTAGTCAGACTAACAACTCCAGGTAGTTTCACATTATAAGACGATTAACAAGCTATTTGAGTTTCATGGTCTTTGTGCTAATGTCATAATGAAAAAATGCACTAGGAAGCAGGTTTTATTGACTTTAGATGAGGATGGAGGACTGTTTTAGCTCCACTCATTCAAATGTTTTCTAACTCTGGTTGGCATTTAGACTTCTTATGAACACAAAACAAACAACAAATTGTGACTTTTTAAGTTTTAGCTCAGATGTTTATGGAGTATTTATTATTTTTTTGTATTGCCCTAATTTTTTTTGAGTTAGGGCAATAAAAAAGTTGGTTACCCTGGAGATTAAATGAATGCTAATGGAAATTTGCTTATCACTGACTTGTTGCTGCTGGTTGAAAAACAAACCATCCGAAGATGAGAGACCATTTTGATTCATTGTAAATGTTTAATATTTATATATAAACATAGATAAATTATTTGTTTGCTTACTTTGTGGTTGAGTATATATAATATTTTGTTTTATGTAAACTTTAAATTGAAATGTTCAGCAGATAGACAGCTGAAACTGACACACGCTGTGCTGAAGGTTTTAAAACAGTTTAGTTGTTGGAATTATTTATTGTTAACTCTAAATAATTCATTAATATTCCAGAATATGCTTGTCCAAACACACAAATAATTAAGTAGTTGTTGTTCGACCACCCTAATAATAAATATTCATTAATTCATGCAATAAGAAAGTGTTGAAAAGATGTTGGCAAAAAGACATGGTAAAACAATAAGATTATATCAAGACTGCAGCTGTTGTTGTTTTTCTATTAACTTCTTCTGAGGAAAAGGTCATTTGTCAAACGCAACATATGCCTCGTCACAGACGTACTGACAAACATTACCACATACACATTATGTTACCAGGTCACGCATTTGTGGGATTATACTCTGGAGTCCTCTCCTGACATTTGAGAACATGTTGTTCTTTAATACAGCACCACTGTGGCATCTGTCAATCACATCTGCCGATTACTGAGGATGCTCATTGATATAATGCAATGGCTACTAATCCGAGTGCTATTAGAAAGACCAAACATGTATATGTTTTAACTGATAAAAGGATCTGTGCTGTGGTTTCAAATGAAATAGGGCGGACAGCGTATGCCCCCACGGAGCTGGACGAATGATGTTCAGGTTGGATTTTTATCTCTGGCTCAATCCAGATCTTACTCCCAGATCAGTGTCTCTCCAATCTATGCTCTTTCCACCCACTTTTTTTTCTTTTCTCACTCTCTATTTCCAGCTCTAAGAAACATCAAACACTGAAATGATCCAAGGCAAGCAAAAAAAAAAAAAAAAAAAAAAAATCAAATAAATATAAAAATAAATGAGTGAGATGAGGGGAATCTGATAGGAGAAAAGTAATACCCACTTCAGAGGCCTGCTGCGGATCATTTCTACCCCCCTCCTAAGCCTTCCCAGGCCCCCTCCTTTCTTCGCCCTCCCTCCTCGTTCCTTCTTGGTTTCCCCTTATTGTGGGAACACATTACAGGTGTGCTGCGTGTTCACTTGTAAGCAGGAGAAACATTGATTTCCTGTCAGTTTTGGAGGATAACCAAAGGATATAATGCTGTGCATGTTAGGCAGCCAGGTACGCAGCGCTGTCACGACTGTTGCAGGGAATGTGAACATAGAGATGTACGCACCTCTCTTATAACTGTACCACCAAACGATGAAATTGAAAGTCTGGAGCATATTTATATTTTTCAAGGAATGCCTTGTATTTTTTTTAGGATTTTATTTTTGGAAAGGTAGGCAAACCCATTGAGAATAGTTGAAATGCTGAGTGAAAATCGTGTCAGGAGTATATCTTTCCTCCTGCATTGAACAGTCTCCATTTAAATCCTTGCAAACCAGCATTATCAAGTGTTTCATTCAAAATGTGCCTGATAATAGAATCTCTGCTGTCTGAATTTCATTAACTCTCCTCTCTTTCCCTTTTGTTCGCTCAGGTTATGGCGGGGTGGAGTTGCTGCTGGTGCTGTGGGGCCTGGATCTCTCTATGCCCTGCCCCCGCCACTGCATCTGCTACACTTCACCTAGCACCGTTTCCTGTCAGGCTCACAACTTCCATGCCGTGCCCGAGGGCATCCCCGCTCAGAGTGAGCGTGTCTTCTTGCAGAACAACAAGATCCAGCGGCTGCTCCGCGGCCACTTTTCGCCCACCACCACGATGCTGTGGCTGTACTCGAACAACCTCTCCTACATACAGCCGTCCACGTTTCACGGCTTTGACCGGCTGGAGGAGCTTGACCTGGGGGATAACCAGCACCTGAAGGCTGTCGCCTCAGACACCTTTATGGGTCTGGGTCGGCTTCACGCGCTGCACCTGTACCATTGTGGCCTCATCAGTCTGCCTCCAGGGATCTTTGCTGGTCTACATAATCTTCAGTATCTCTACCTACAGGTGCTTGGATAACTGCCCATTTTTAATCTCTACGGCTAAATGTTACATCTGCATTCCTTATACTGTAGTGTTTTATGGACCTACTGCATTTGACACTAATGAAATGCTAACAGCAGATAAGTTAATTTACCCACAGAAGCTTGACCATGCAAAGCAGCACCAGGAAGAAACAAGATAATTAAATACACAAATCATTGCCTAATGTCCATGACATGTTTTCTGTTCTATTATACTAACCTAACTACTTTTTTATGTATTCTCCAAATTTTGATGAAAATATCTATCATTCTGTTTTAACCCTTTCATGGATGAATTATGATCCTTTGTGTCAGGATTTTTTATTTTTCCATTTTTAAAAACAAATTCTAAAGGCATAAAAAAGGTAGCAAAAAATGTTTGTAATTTTTAACATTTTTTTAATTTTATTTTATTTTTTTAGGTGATCAATTGTAATTTTCTCCAAATACAAAGTTGTTATTTGAAAAATACATCAATAGTATTGTTCTTTAGGGGTCATCTGATGTCTCAATATTTTTTTTTACCTGCAAGAGTCGTCTATAGTAGAAGGAGGGACCGGGTCAGTCAGCAGGCGTTTTTGTCTGTCGGCCATATTGGATTTAACAAAAATAATTTCTTGCATTAGCAGCTGATGGCCTGTAGTTGATAGTGTATTTTATGATGCACTTCATAAAATACACGTCAGTGGTCTGTGTGCATTTATAACATAAAAATCCACAAGAAGCATAAGAAAATGGCTTTTAGATAGCTGTCCACTATCCACTATAGTGACAACTATGCATGAAAGGGTTAAAAATATAATTTAATCACCAACATTGTTTAGTAAGGGAAACAGCATTTTAATCTATCAAGCACCCAGCAAATAACAGGATTAAAGTCAGAACCTCATATACAAATGTTTACACTTTTGTGCAATTGGTCATGAAATCTACAAAAAAGTCAAACCAGTTTATTTGACATGACTGTTTTTTACCGATTCCTCAAACTGAAGCAAGCACACAAAGACAAGCAGCAAATCATTTTAGTAACCTCCAACACAGCTCAGGATATTTTCTAGCCTCTGTGAGCTGCAGAGATTACCAGTAATCCTGCAAACCTACAGAGTTCATCTTTTCCCTGGAATTTATGGAGTACAAGTTTGTGAATGTAATCTGTAGAACAAAACAAGCATTTATGTTGTGGCCTAATCCAGAAATATTATGTTACTATAACACGTGAGGTCAGCAGACTGCTAAAGATGAATCTTATTTCAAAACTTATTCCAATAAAGAATATTACTCATTACTGGAATTAACATAAAGGCTATTAAATGATGAATGAACTATAACTAATTTCAGATTCCCTTTTTGTCTTTCTTCCTTCATTATTTTCCAGGATAACCAATTAGAGTTCTTGGAGGATGATTTATTCATCGACCTCCTGAACCTAAGCCATCTCTTCCTACACGGGAATCGGCTTTGGAGTCTTCGCCAGAACACTTTCCGAGGATTGGGCGTCTTGGACCGGCTCCTTCTGCACCAGAACCGAATCCAGTGGGTTGATCGGCAGGCTTTCCATGACCTTCGTCGTCTCACCACGCTCTACCTGTTCAATAACTCCATCACTGAGCTATCCGGTGCCACCCTGATGCAGCTGCCAGCCTTGGAGTACCTGCGTCTAAATGACAATCCCTGGGAATGTGACTGCAAGGCGTTATCCCTCTGGGACTGGCTGCGAAGGTTTAGGGGCTCCACATCCACTCTGATCTGCGTTTCACCGCCGGAGTTGGCAGGAAAGGATATGAAGATGGTGAAGAAGGAAGAGCTACCCAGCTGCTTGTCGAACGAGGGTCACAGAAGAGGCAACTCTGGAGGGGAGATGGAGCATGGAGACTCTTTAAACCACCTAAACCGCCACAGAATCCATCACAACCATCATCAGCGGCCGTACCTGCCGCATGGGGACCAGTACAGCTTGCCTTCGCCCTCACCCCTGCCGCGTCCACCGAAGGGAAGCCGCAAAAACTGTACCCGCAGGGGCCGCAAGGGAAAAGGGGGGCTCAATGAGGTACAAGTACTTCAGGAGGGGGATGAGAAGGACTACTCTCCAGATGGAGGTAAATACGATATGTCTGCATCCTCAAGAAGGAGAAACAAGTGCATCCCCAGAACTTCTGTTGGTCCACCAAGTGGAGTCCAGAGAGCTAATAACACTGGGTCCCACACAGCAGCATTTATTCCCTGTTTGTCATCAGCTCTGTTTCTGTCAATCTATTTTATGATCCTGCGCTGAAACAGAACCCAGACACTTACGTGCTAATGATGCAACCTTATTATTAATGCTCCTAAAAAACAAAAAAAACAAAAAAAACCACCCTGTCCTGGCTATTTAAGGAGACATGTGGACAACCAAGTGTGTACTTGACACTGTTTTGGGAACATTGTGAAGTATTCCTGCAGTAAAAATGCAGGGATTCTTATGTGTCAAAAGATGGAAGTCAGGGAGCAAAACTCAGCCCACTGTTTTGATGATGTCAGCATAGAAACAACAGGGAAACTTCTGTCTCTTTGGCATCAGTCACTTCATCAAATTTATGTACTCATGAAAACTGTACAGCCTCATGAAATAATGAGTCAATTATTCATTCAAATTACAGTGAGAGCACACAGTAAGTATCAAAACAGTTAACCCTCTTGACTCAGTAGTGCTCTCACAGCACAGCCTTGATCTGTCACTCACACTAGGACAAAGACAGTCATTTAAAGCTGTCTCTTTGCTCACTCAACAGCACCTTAAGATCAAGAAACAAAGTACCGCAGACACTGGTGGCAGGAAAATGAGTCATTGTGAAGAGTTTCAGCGGTAATAGCTGTAATCACTATCAATCCGCCGGCAAATTGGCTCTGCACCCACGTCTCACAGCAGTTTTAATGCACATCTGTACACTTTGGCATCTAAATAATACAGCTGAAATTGTCACACAACAATATAGCTGTCAGTTCGTCAAAGCAGTCCAGTCGAAAGCTATCATTTGTCCTCAACTTTGCATACCAACCTAAAAGCCATTCCAAGCCAACAAATCATTCTAAAAGCCAACTGGTCTCATTCAGCATCCTAGAGTGAGTGAATATTTCTGAGAAACTGTTGTGTAACTGTGGGTGTAAAGTGGAAAAGGAAAATAAATACTCTAAAGCCATGTGGATACAACAAAGCTGATAAAAAGAGTGCCTAATGGGAGCCAGTTATCCTATGAACAACATCTGGAGGCAAGAGACAATTTCATTCACTGCAACTTCTCTTGGTTGAGCACCTCTCTGCAGGCTAAGAAAAAGCAGGGGATTTAGTCTCAGTCATAAAACTTCTGATTCACTGAAAGTGATGTGCACTTCCCTCTGTAATGCAATGGAGGTTTGTGTATCATTCAAAAGCACCATTCAGTCCAAACTGTCACAGGAAACAGATTCTGTGTCAGAGGTTTGATCAGCCTCTGTTGAGTAAAAAGCAAGGTCAGAGTGTGTGACGAATGAAGGAGCTTGCGGACTGCTCCTCTCTGGTTAAACAAGGACTTGTTGATCTTCAAGCCTGTTTGAAGAGTTGGATTTTATCGCTGCTACGTCTGAAGAGAGGAAATCCCTATGACATGTAGAGGCTATGTGCTCTTCTCCAAGAATTACCCATGAAAAATGAACAGTGGGATACAGCACACCCTTTGATAACAGAGCAGTTCCACAGTGGTCTTCCCCTGGAAAGTAAAAAAAAAAAAGACCAACCACCTTCACAGCTCACTTCAAACCCGGGACTCTCATTTGTTTTTTTCTCTAGACATCCTGTTTTTCTGTGCAGCTCACCTAAAGTCTCCACCACTCAATTGAAATAGGTGGAAACTGGTAACACAAATCATAATTTCATAATTTTCTACAGCAAAACAAAGAACTGTTGTCTTTATTTGAACTAGCTGCTCCTCATAAGTAGGGATGCACCAATAAATTGACACGTGACAGGAAGTGGACAGTTTTCAGCTTGAATACCTCCAGTAGGCTACCAGCCATTTGGAAACTCAAATTTGGTTATTGCTCTGGTTGATCTCCAGAGATGACTCAAAAGTACAAAAGACTCAAAGTTAGCTATTCTCAAGATCAAGTTTAAAAATAAGACAAGAACAAAAAATAAGAGTAAGCACAAAGATCGAAGAAGCAACACATTTTCTGTAAGCAACACGTCTGTAATTATTTCTTTTGAAAGAGGGAGAGTTTGATTTTCAGCTGATAACAGAAAAGCTGAACAGAGACCAGAAAAACTGCTTCATTTTATCCTTTTGAATATTCTACCCTGGTCTGTTATCTTGGCTGCCTTTTGGAAATCTCAGTTAAAGGGACAGTTTGGATTGTTTAAATTAGCAGTAACAGCTGTCTTTCCTGTTGTAGACAGATTCACCCAAGGTGAATAAATTCCCAAAGTGAGTCAAATTAACCATTTGTTTTAACTTATTTTCTGAGGTTAAAAACAATCAAAACTAAAAATGAGCGAGAGAAACCTATGTTAGCAACTAGATTGTCACATTACACTGTTGTTGATGGCAGTGAACTGGGAAGAAGTAGTTCCTCATTGACCCCCTGGTTCATGTCGGCCAGCAGTCAATAGATGAGAGGTGGAGTCCATTGACTACTGGAGTAGAAACCCTTCAGGTGAGCCAGAGGTAGTAAGTGGGAATTGAAGATGTATAGACTGCAAGGAAGAACATTACTGCAGTTTTTCTATCCTTTTGTTCCTGAGAGATAATTCATCCACATCAGGAAAACAGCAAGCCTGTTTTCACTGTACATCCGTAAAAAATACAATCTTGCTTTAAAAGATACCTTTGTGCTCATGATCTGAGTACCATTCAAAGAAACATGAGCTGACAGTAGCATTGAATAAATTTTGGTCTAATATATGTTAGTGATCCATTCATTGTGTTTCATAAGCATGTGGAGCTGTCCACTTTTCTACTAGTGGAGGGAACCTAATAACTTACTAAAAACTATCTCTGTAAGGCAGTTCACTTACACGGAGATTTTTGCTTTTTTCAGGGTAGTCATACTAATTGGTAATATCAGATGCTAAACACAGTTTAAAATGTGAACTCCATTATTATTGTGTTACTTTGGCCCTGAAGCGCAAACCACTTCAACAAATCACTACACACAACAACCTATTCAAAAACATGACATTAACTAAGCATGTTATTCTAACATTCATTCTCTGTCTTTGTTTAGATTAGCAGACAGAGTCACAGTGCTATGCATCGCCCAAACTGCAGAACCCCCCCCCCCCAAAGCTTCGCAGTTTGCCCAACTCAAAATATTCTTGGATAGCTGTCGCTACGTAGACATGAAAACAAGTCTCCTGAGTATTCATGTCTATGGGTAGCCATGTTATTCTTCTTTTTTGTTTTATAATGGCGGATCACAAACGCCTTCAAGGTGCATACTGCCACCTACTGTAAGTGAGTGTGCAGCATCATTAACATGCATCAGATTCAGTTTTTTCTGGTATCTTGTATAATGACGATAAATGGGTAATGTTTCCAGTAGCTATATTTGCGTCATTGGTAACATTTGTATTTTCAACAAATACGAATGTTCTGCGCTAAAACCAGAATAATTTCCGGTTCTAACGTCAAAAGAGGAATCACCCAATCAGAGACGTCTTAGGTTTCCCACTGGGACCTATCTCTTCAGTTTTGTTAATGTGATTTATATATATATATATATATATATATATATATATATATATATATATATATATATATATATATAAAAAATTCCCCTCTCACCCTCCGTGGGTGGTCTCTTTCATCCTCTGAGCTCGGGTCCTCTACCAGAGGCCTGGGAGCTTGAGGGTTCTGCGCAGTATCTTGGCTGTGCCTAGAACTGCACATTTCTGGACTGAGATGTCTGATGTTGTTCCTGGGATCTGTTTGAGCCACTGCTCCAGTTTGGGGGTGACTGCCCCGAGGGCCCCGATGACCACAGGCACCACTGTGGTCTTCACCTTCCAGGCCTTCTCCAGTTCCTCTCTGAGGCCCTGGTATTTCTCCAGTTTCTCATGCTCCTTTTTCCTGATGTTGTGGTCACTTGGTATTGCTACATCCACCACAACGGCTTTCCTCTGTTCTTTATCCACCACCACAATGTCCGGTTGGTTCGACATTACCATCTTGTCTGTCTGGATCTGGAAGTCCCACAGGATCTTAGCTCGGTCATTCTCCACCACCTTTGGGGGTGTCCCCCATTTTGACCTCGGGGCTTCCAGTCCATATTCTGCACAGATGTTCCTGTACACTATGCCCGCCACTTGGTTATGTCGTTCCATGTACGCTTTCCCTGCCAGCATCTTGCACCCTGCTGTTATGTGCTGGACTGTCTCAGAGGCCTCCTTGCACAACCTACACCTTGGGTCTTGTCTGGTGTGGTAGATCTGAGCTTCTATTGCTCTGGTGTTTAGGGCCTGTTCCTGGGCGGCCAGGATGAGGGCCTCCGTGCTGTCCTTGAGTCCAGCTTTCTCCAGCCATTGGTAGGATTTCCTGATATCAGCCACTTCAGTTATTTGTCGGTGGTACATCCCATGTAGGGGCTTGTCTTCCCATGATGGTTCCTCCAGCACCTCGTCCTCTGTTCCCCATTGCCTGAGACATTCGCTGAGCACATCGTCCGTTGAGGCTTTGTCCTTGATGTATTTATGGATCTTAGATGTTTCATCCTGGACAGTGGCTCTCACACTCACTAGTCCTCTGCCTCCTTCCTTACGGCTCGTGTACAGTCTCAGGGTGCTGGATTTGGGGTGGAACCCTCCATGCATGGTTAGTAGCTTCCGAGTCTTAACATCCGTGGCCTTTATCTCTTCCATTGGCCAGCTAATTATTCCGGCAGGGTATCTGATTACTGGTAAGGCATAGCTGTTTATTGCACGGATCTTGTTCTTGCCATTGAGCTGGCTTCTCAGGACGTGCCTTATTCGTTGGAGGTATTTGGCTGTGGCTCCTTTCCTTGTGACCTCATCGAGGTTGCCATTTGCTTGTGGTATTCCCAGGTACTTGTAACTGTGCTCTATGTCTGCTATTGTTCCTTCTGGGAGTGAGACCCCTTCTGTGTGGACGACCTTCCCTCTCTTTGTAACCATCCGGCCACACTTCTCTAGTCCGAATGACATCCCAATGTCAGTGCTGTAGATCCTGGTGGTGTGGATCAGTGAGTCGATGTCTCGCTCGCTCTTGGCGTACAGCTTGATGTCATCCATGTAGAGGAGGTGACTGATTGTGGCCCCATTCTTAAGTCGGTATCCGTAGCCAGTCTTGTTGATGATTTGGCTGAGGGGGTTCAGGCCTATGCAGAACAGCAGTGGGGACAGAGCATCTCCTTGGTATATGCCACATTTGATGGACACTTGTGCAAGCGGTTTGCAGTTGGCTTCAAGGGTGGTTTTCCACAGCCCCATCGAGTTTGCAATGAAGGCTCTTAGAGTCCTATTGATGTTGTACATCTCTAAGCCTGACATGAGCTCCCATGTTGTAGAGAGACAGGTTATAGTAGGCATGGATCATGTCAGGCCCTGGTGCCGTCCAGTTTTTCATACCCGAGACTCTTTCTTGGACATCTGCCACAGTGATGGTTACCGGGGCTTGTTCATATATATATATATATATATATATATATATATATATATATATATATATATATATATATATATATATATATATATATATATATATATATATATATATATATATATATGATTTTTCCTTTTGTAGTTGTATTTAGGGATTTGTTGATGTGTTTTGCACTTCACAGCCACCATAGTTTGTCTTTGGTTGAAAAACAATCACAAATCTTTTAAGACTGTGACACAGACACAGTCATGTCTGACTATGTCACAAACACAGTCAGACATCCCCAAATGTGCTCCAAATGTAAATCATTTTCACCACTCTAGGCAGGAAGACTAGAAAAAAACATTTTAAACGCTGTTATCTAACTAAAAATAGGAATGAACTAAAATCAGTGTCAGATTTTAGCTCTACAAAGGTGGAGATCAGATAAGCCTCAGAATTATGACTGGTGCATCTCTACTTATAATCAAACAACAATTAAGCAAAAAATAACAGAGTTATGACAGGTCATTTAAAACAAAAAAGCACAAAAATTGAGATCTGGTTTACAGACTACCCCAAAACAAACAGGCTCGTATTGGACTCCAGAGGCAGGGGCCATATTTGTACCCCCGCTTGTGTGTGTTTCCCGCTGAGCCCCACCTTTTCGTGTCTATCTATCTCGATGTCGGGAACATTGGGCGGCCTGTCACTATAGTGTCACTGTCCTGACAAATAGGATTATAGGTCCCTATACCAGTGAACTTTGTTTGTGCTGCTGTTAACCAAGAGGTGATGTAAATTGTGTCCGTTTATTCCTGTGAGAATGACTTTTGTAATAAAACAAAAATGAGAAAAAAAAAAAAGAGAGAAGTGGAGAAGCGAGACTGTTGTGTCTCGCTTGTTCCCATGAAAAATGTACAGGGAGCTGAAGGCTGGAACTTTGTTATTTTTTTAATATTCTTATAATTGTTTTCTTTTTGGGGTGGGGGGACTTTCAGTCTTTTTGATTTGCTGAGTCACTCAAGATAAACAGCACACTGCAGTGTCCTATGTGCTTCTCCTCCTTATCTTTTTCCTTACTTTCTATTCGTCATCCTCTTTCTCCATCTTTCCTCCTCGTTTCTCTTTCCCTTCTCATCTTCCTGTGCCGCCATTCTCTCTTTTCAATAAGCACACACACACACGCACACACACATCTGTGTATTATTTTTCTCTCTTCCTTTGTGGAGCCCAAATGTTTTCTATGTGGTTATCAAACAATGCCAGACTGAAGCTGTTTATAAATAACATTAAACAGATAGTGTCCTCAAACGGCTGAGGTGGTCTCTGTTTGTTTGCCTCCTTTTGTTCGAGCAAGCGTGCACATCTGTCCGGGTGTGTGGTTAATAGACATACCTCTAAATGAGCCCTGAGGCTGCATGATAAGGCAATGAAAAGAAAGAAAATCATCAAAAACTAAAAGGCAATAAAAAAAATCATAATTGAATATGTGCATTCATCTGCTGCAAAAGAGGAAAAATACATCCGCATTTAACAAAGATAGATGTCGCCCCCCTCATGTCCTACTTTTGGCCACACACTTAGCAGCCTCATATGAAATATGCATCAAAGCAACTGTCAGGACACACACGCTCACATAATACACACGCCTGTCGAGGTGTATCAGCTGTGACGATTAAAGGGCGGCGTCCCGTGTCAGGTCAAGGTAAGGTCACGTAAGGCACTGGGATGTGATTGTTTCCTCATGCTTTATATTCATGTGTTTGTCCACCATGTAGGCCCGCCTGTCACAGCACATCCAGCCTGACAGCCGGTCGGGCTGCAGAGTGCAAGTGGTGCGCCTCTGAGAAAGTATCACTGCTCCGTTTGTAAAACAAAGCTGACAATGGGGAGAGAAGGAGAATGAGTGAGGACATAAAGACAGAGGGGTGCAGTTATCTGTGGAAGAAGTCTGTGAAGTAGTTATCAGTGCCAAACAGACCAGCAGCAGCCTGGGGAGAGGAAGTGAACCTAGCAGGGCAGTGCTTGGTTGTATGCACTGAGTGTCTGGGTGAGTCTCTGACCAGAACAAGGTGTGCAGCTGACACTCATTAGTAAAAATACATATTCATAAAAATAAATCATAATCAACATTTTTAAAGCACACAAGTAATTTTATAAACAGCACTGTCATTTCATAGCAACATTTTACTAACGGCATGAAATGTACTTGCCCCCATTGGGGAATTTTACTGTTTATCACATCCAAACGTTTGCGATCAAACACATTTTAAGATCAAAGATAAAACCAACAGAATGCAAAAAGGAATTTTAAAATGATTTCATTTATTAATTTAAAGTCTCACAGGGGAACAGATGACTCAACCCAGCACAGATTCAAAACATTTATTAAAAATCAGAACGGTCACACAAACGTCCAGGAGAGATCAGGTCGAGAAAAAGAGATTAGAGACTGAAGAGTTAAGTTCAGACTGTCACCAGGTCAGAGGTCTTCAAATCCAGGCCTCGAGGTCCAGTGTCCTGCAACCTTTAGATGTGTTCCTGGTCCAACACATCTGAATTACCTCCTCAGTTCTCCAGACTCCTGCTAGCGACCTGATAATGTGACTCAGGTGTGTTGAAGCAGAGACACTTCTAAAAGTTGCAGGACACGCGTCCTTGAGGACTGCAGTTGAAGAAACCTGCTCTAAATGATGAATCAGCCACTTGGCTACTGAACTTATGAACCTTGTAGAAGGAAGTTCCAGGATCGTTTCTATAAATCACTTGTCTAAAGACAAATCCATCCTGTTGAAAGGGCAAAGATGTGTTTCTGAGGGTCAGAAACACAGAAATGGCGAAGGAGATGGCCATGCATGGAGAGAGCTGAGGGTAAAGGTCAAAATACATGTCTGTGGTCTGTGAAGGCAAAATTAAATGTTGGTAAACATTATTTTAAGCCTAAATTTACCTGATGTTTTAATCATTTTGTGCTAAACTGTAAAAGTGTTTAAATTAATAGACTGAGTTTAGTTCAAAACAAGTAAGTTGTATTGGGACTGAGTTTAGGTCAGAACATTCAGCTTCTGAACGGTGTAAATAAATTCAATTTTAGAGTATAGAAACTGAACTAAAACAAGCTGTTTAAAGGGTGAACCCACACAACTGTGCACAGTAGCATGGGCATTTAGAACAGCATTACTGAGTTACAAATAATTACTCAAAATAAGTGTCGAAACAACATTGTGTGAACTGATTGTATTTGCACATGTACTGGTAAAGGTGTGCAGGCATCAACATTCTTTAAAATGAGCAGCTATCTCTTGGTAGACTTGGATTGACTCAACAACTTTATAGACAATGTTTCTGACATGTTAAAAGTTTCCTTTGGAGCCAACTGTCTGAAGGCTGGAAGCCATTGATCATCAAAGAACTACTTTCTTTTTCTGTGATGCTTTGCCAGAGCTTTACTGCAGCTGTCTTCAGCAGGATGGTTGAGAGTCTGCCTTTAGTTCACCTGTCTGCTGTTGCATTCTCAGAATAAACACTTGGTGCCATTGAGAGCATGATTAAGAGATTATTTAATTTCCCAGTCACAGCATTGAACAGTAGCATAAAATCAGGATATTGATGGATTTTGTATCCAAGACGGATAATCTGGCACAAAATAAGATATTTTTATATTTTTGCTTGGTTAGATGATAGTTTTCAGGTGGAAGAACAGCATAATTATACAATGACTCAAAGCATTTCTTTATATCCACTTTGGTACATTCTGAGATAAGTACCTTCTGCTCTATTGGTGATTGGTCTCGTGGTGGTATCATTTGTCACTGTAAATACCAAAGTTTAAGTCTTCTTTACTTAGGAACAGCCTTTACACCAACTAGTTTTGTTCTCGCTGTGACCTGGCAGTGATGGTGTGTTCAGTGACAGGACAGAATAATGGATGGCTGAGTTTCCAACCGGCTGATCACCTGCCAGGGCAGATCAAGGGAAACATCTCCTGATTTCACCCACCAGCAGATTTCTCACAATGTCTCTAAATGAAAAGACATTCTATAAAGTTCTTGTTCTGATGTTGTTTACATGTTAAAATACCCCAGTGACCAGGAATCTGATGGTATAACTATTCAGGCTCTGGGGAACATTATTGCTTATGTTTCCATTACTATAATAAATTAAGTCAGATCAAGCAGTCTGAACATTTTGCAAAACAATGTTTGTTCCTCTCTTTCCCTGCTGTTGATCTCCTTTAATACATCATATTAAACAGCTGATGATTCCTAAAAATAGAAATCATTGCTGTTTATATAAAAGCAATAGGAGTCATGAATAAGACTCAACACTTTGAACTTTTAATGTTTTCTTATTTCCAAACAAGTTAAATAGAATTGTTAAAGACTAACAGGGATGGAAGAAGAAAGAAGACAACAGAAAAAAAGAAAGAAAAAACTAAAAAATAGGTGATTAAAAAGCCACATTAAAGCTGTAAGAAAAAAAGGCAATGAGGATTTGGAAGCCAGTGAGGCCATAAATGTAGAAGAAGAAAGGTAAGGAAGAAAGAAAAATGGGATGGATGTGACATATAATAAATAAAATGTTTGGACAAAGGGAATAGCAAAGTGAGTAAAGAGAGAAATAAGAACAAAGCAAAAAGGAGTGAGGAAAATACTAAAGATAAATGACTGGGGTGGTGAGAGGTAGAATAAATGCATAAAAAAAGAAATAAACATAAAGGAAAAAAATAATACATAAACAGAAGTTGACAGGAGGAAAGGGAAATCAAAGGGTAAAAAGGCTGGTGTTAAGAGTCAGAGCACTGTGAGAGTTTACGGAAAGAAGAAATTAAAGAAGAGAGGGATGTGAGGGGAAAGTGAGAAATCATCCAGAGACGCATGTACGCAGTCTCCATGATCAAACACAAGAACAGCTCATCCAGTCCCTAAGCTGAGTATCTGAAATAGCCGCATGTGAATATTTATATATGCCTGTGTTCCCTTCCAAAGGCAAAGGGGCCAGGCAAAATTGATTTCTCTCAGTGTGAATCCCACAAGAGTTGAGGCTCAGTAAAAGAAAAGCAAAGCAGGAAAGAGGAAGGGAAATGATAGAAATGAAGCAAAGTCTGAAAAAGCAAATTGTCTGTGTTTCTGCACAATAAGCTGAACTATGAGACACAATATCCAAAATGTAGATGCTTGCTTTTTCCACCACATTTCTGTTGGACCCCAGAAGAATGCAGGAAATTGCCTGAGAGGAATGATTTTGATATTATTCCCATCACCATGCAAGCGCATTGCTTGTCTCACGCACCAGCTCATATTGCTCACAGTGCCCTCTTGTAAGCGCCATTTAACACCAACCCTCTTTTGGCTGCCATAACTCCATCAGGCTACATTACACTCATTACAGACGGATATCTGCTTCAGATTGGAGAAAAGATCAAAGTGCGGCATCATGCAGAGTCTGCGCATGCAATGCATGAAACCGTGAGCTTACGCCGTGCTCCGTGTTGTTTCAAAACTTGCTGCTGTACATTTATATTTATGCAATATTCTGACTTATATGTTGAATTTTCCTAGGGGTGTCACTATGTCAAACCATATTTTCACATCATAAAATTACAACCAGAGGCAGAGCTGGGTTCAGTCCAACAAGCAGATTTTTATCACCTTGCTGAGCCAAGGCTTTGTAGCCAAAACCATCATCAATATTTTTGGATGAGTGCAGAGCAGATGGATGAACTTCTGCCCCTCGCTGGCTCTAACCTCACCAGACAATGAACAGCAGCCAGAACTACAGGTCTGAGTGCAACACTGCCTCCTGTGCCACCTTCTTTCAGATGGCCATATTTGCTGAAAGAAAAGATTTAGGGCCTGTCAGTCTTGTAGTGTGTTTTTCTTTTCGAGGATATGGATGACTGGCTTATTGACTGGAGACTTGAGGGACGGTCTTGTGAATGACTGAGTGGAAAGCTTGTAAAGGTATTTACAACCCTTCAGCTTTTACACGTTTTTACACCATAACGTTCACACAGTAGAACAAAATAAGTGGTAATGGAACAGTACATGATTTAACATTTTTTACAGAAAAAAAAAAATCTGCGCCCCTTATTCGGATTGATTCTCAACCTTAAAATGAGTCCTAGCTTAGAGGCGATTCATTCAGTTGGTGAGATCAACTCTGAGAAAGAAGACAATGGAAACTCTGTGCTTCTAATTGTTCTTCTTCTTATTTAATTGCATTTGGCAACCAACTTAATATAGCATTACCGCCACCAACTGGTAAGGAGTGGTGACAGGTCATTGGTCTAAGAGTTGATGCTTTTGAGAAGGTTGACAATTAAGTTACTGCTTAAGAACAATTGTTGGACTAGATTTTATTTAGGGTCTGTACATAAATGAACCTCTCATTTTTCTGATTATTTTTCAAGAAAAAAAACACACTTTATTTTCTTCCACTTCACAGTCATGCTCCGCTTTGTGTTGGCCTGTGACATCAAATCTTCAGAAAATACACTGACCAGGGCAGCCGTAATGTGACACAATATGGGCAGTGTAGGTTGTGAAAGTACAGTAATTTTAACGTATCTTTCCTTTCTCAAGGTTATGTAAAATGCTCAAAAAGCTGGATTTGGCTTGCTACCTCATGTCTTTGTCTACTCTGGCACAAGCCGTAGTACAACACAGTTGGATTCATCATTCTTCATCTTGTGTGAGTAGCAAGGGAATTGGATCTCAGTAAATGGACACCAGCTTTTCTCTGTCCTCTCTGGGACCCGTCTATGTCCTTGGATGTTTTACTTGTAGGAAGAAATGTGCAGCTGTTGTTACAGTCATATGTGGAGTTATAATTCTGCCAATCTGCACAGGCTATTCAGGATCAAAAACTTATTTTCCACCTTACTCTGCTTCTCTACACTACTGGCATATTGAAGAACCTGACCATGGAAGGAAGAAACTGGAATACAGATGAAAATCCTAAAATAAAAAAAAGACATTTAGACATTCATACAAGTTGTCTGAGTAAAAGTACATGGTTTTTCAGATTCAGATACTTTGTCACAATCAAAGAATCAAATCTTCGTATCTTTACCTTGCTGAGTTACGTTCTTGAAAAATACAATGAAGCAAAGTCACAAAAATCAGACATGGAAAGAAAAAAACTTTTATTGCAAAATAAAATTCCGGTTTAACTAATTATTACCAAACCTTTAGAATGCAATCAATATTTTACACTACATTCAATTTTGAACATGACAAGTTTCATTTGGAACATTTTTGCTATATCTGGATAAATCTGCTCCTTTATACATGAGTAACGTGTAATGTTGTGTTGCTGCTCTAGTTTTAGCTCAGCTTTAATATTTTTACAGATGATTCAATATATTTCTCATGCAGCATCTAATACATCAAAGAATTGATGGAGAGCTCTGTGATGGACAGCTGGTCATGTCCAGGAAAGCATCCCCAAACTATAATGACTGTAATCCCATGCTTCACAGTTATTATGACAATTTTTTATTGGAATGCAATATTTTGTATTCAATTGTAAATTCTTCTGTCTAAAGCATATTTTTTCAGAGGTTCTGGTCTTGAGGTTCCCTCTGGCTGACTTTAGTCTTAAGTTTCCCTCCTTACGCAGCAAATATAGAAAAATAAATTGTGCTGCATCTCTCTGTAAATCCTTTTCATGCCAACATTTGGAAGAGCCTGTTATTGGTCCCATGTTGACATTTTAGATTTTTGGAGACTCCGTTCAGCATCTTGCGGTCTGCTGTCATGGCGAACTGGCTTGAACGACCAGACTTTGGCAGTTGTTTCGAATGTCCTTCACTTATAGAATATGTTCTGCAAAGCAGAACTGTAGGTTTTAAATTGTTTTGAAACATCTTTAAATTCTTCCCCACATTTATACACTGTTACAATGTTCTTTCTGAAAACCTCGTGCAGCTCTTTTGATCTCGCCGCGGTGCTTTCTCTCACTTCAACTGCTTGGAGTTTGTTGTTTTAAAAAATACAGGAGATGGTAAAGTTTATCTGATATCCAAAACATCTGAACTGTATTGTTCAGACCAACTCAATTTATAATTTTAAAGTAATGTAAAGGTTTATGGATTTTTCATTTTTCCAAATGTCAGCTCACAGCAAGAGACATGAGGAGGTGTCATGTTACTACTGAATCCAATTAAACTGAACTTATAAATACAAGAACAATATGCGTTAAATATGTGATTAAGCCACCCTGCAGCCTGCTAGTTATTAAAAGTGAAGGCAAACATTAGTTTTCTTGGTTGTATTTTTATCTCCTTCCTTAAAAACGATTAGCATACCTCAATAAGACTTCTTTACCAATGAGCTTTTAAATAAAGAAATTCTGCGTGCTCAGCTGCCCTGAGTGAGCTGAAAGCATTCCTACAGGAGACACACTGAACCAACAGCCTATCTGCACTCTAATTTCATCATTCCCAAGTTAGACCAGACTCAGCTCTGCAGAGTAGAGTAATGATACATTTACTCAAAATATATCAGATTCTGAGCTCCAAAACCCAAAACATGCATCACACGGACCCAGTGGATTCACTCCACATATAGAAACAGAAGACAGTGAAGGCGCTGGGATATTTCGAGAGCTGGCATGGATGACTTTGGCTAAGACTATTTACTACAAATAGAACAAATATTGACATAAAAGCCCTGGAATTTCATGCTTTGTCATGTAGTGATAAAGAGAAGACCATCAGCACACTGGAAATCTGCAAGTTAACAATGACTGCAGCTGTAGCTGCAAAAGGCGAGGAACAGCAGCTGCTAAGATATAATTATGATAAGGAAAGGACAGTAAAGAAAGATGTTAGGCAAACCTTTTATATTCATTTAAAATATGTAGCTGATTATAGTTCAATACAAATAATGTGGAAAAATGTTAATGTGACCACGTATTCTATGAGTGACAAAAGAAGTTATCTTGATATTCTTCCAACAATTAACCTGTGAAGAGATTTAAATGTAAAACCAACTGTGTCCTTACGAGTTATTTAACTCAAACTTAATTCTGCACTGCATAGATTGTAATTGTTAAATAGCTTTTATATGGCAGCCAAAAAAGTGGAATGAAAGTAAATAGAAAGTTTTCTTTGGCATTATAACAGCGAGACAAGAAATTACTTCACCCACAACCAACCAGCGATGAAGTTAGGGCTGAAACGATTCCTCGAATGATTCGAGTACCTCGATTACTAAAATTCCTCGAGGAAAATTTACCTGCCTCGAAGCTTCGTTAATTTATGTTTTATTAGTTAGCGCACCGTGTTCCGGCCGGGACTTCATTTGCGTTGCGCGGAGCTCTCACTTCCGCCTCTGAGTTGTTGACAAAAGCTAAGTCTCAGCGGCATAAAGTCCAATCTTCAAGATTGGCCCGTGGAGATTTTATGGATTGATGATAATGCCCGACTTTTTATCGTTTTTGGGGAACCAATAAGCATCCTTAAAATGACTGGGGAATGCCTGGAGTACGGCAGCATTTCTCCTCCGGGGCTGCTGGTTGAAAGCGAACGGCGGGAAGAGCGCTGAGGTGAGCGGATAGCCTGAACAGGGCGGGCGGCTGAGTAGCTGATGCTTACCGTGTAAATGTAGCTTTACCGACGAACCGCACAATAAATTTCATATCCCGGTCTGAAGAAACGGGTGGCGGAGCGCATCGTACATGGCTGGTAGATGAGTTTCTGAGTGTGACCAGTGAAGGTGTCGTAAATATCCCGTATTGCTTCCCCCCGTGTTCGTCCCCCGGTCTAACGGTTCGTCAGTCCGCTGGTCTATTTCCTCCCCTCCACCCCATGTTCGTTCATTCACCCTCTCCTCCCACTCCAGGCGCCATTTCCCGTATTTTCAAACCCAAAGCGTGACAGGTTAGGTGGCAAGGTGAGTTTAATTAATCTATTAAACTCACTGAAGATGAATACATAAACTAAAAGCTGGATTGTAGACATTTTTATAAGCATATTTGTGAGCCTGCCTCTTTGTTATTAAATTCAATATAATTTCAGATTTTTCTGTAACTTTTCTTCTGGTTAACTTAGAAAGTGAGCTATTATTGTTACAGGTTAGTTTTCTAAACTACAAAAAAGCAACTGTTAGGGATGCTCAAATATGGAAAATTGGACTGATATTGATATCTGATAGTAACACCGGTATTATGCCAGATTTACCAATATTTCATTTTATAATTTTTTTTATCCGATTACTCGATTAATCGTAAGAATAATCGATAGATTACTCGATTACTAAAATATTCGTTTACAACAGCCCTAGATGAAGTAGAACCAATGTTTCATATTGAGTCCGACAGATAACTGTATGAGAATTTAAAAAAAATGATAAACTGAAAGGTCATGAAATAGTTTGTTTCTGCGGGGAAATAACTCTTGGACTGCAATAACATTCCTACAACAGACACGATCGAAACAAGCGTTGCTGACTGGAGGCATAACCTCTGCCCCTTCAAAACCCTGGATTACATAAGACTTTACAAAAAACTGCACAGCACTTTTGTTTTTGAACAAGTTACCAATCTTGTAGTACTCAAGATCGGTCTCGTCTCGGACTCGACCGCGTTTGGTCTCGGTCTTGTCTCGGTCTCGGGCGCTGAGGACTCTGCATTTTATTTCAAGACCAGTCGAGACCGCAACTGTCCTTTCACTCGCATGCGGCGCTCTGAGACATGCGCAGTTGTTTTCTCTGAGCGGCAGAAGATGTCTGTCTAATCGTCAGTAATAGAATAGCGCTGCATAAATCATAAGAAATCCGATGGCCACCGCTAACTCAGCAGCGCTTTGCTTTCACAGACGGTGGAGACAACGTCTAACTTTTTTCGTCACTTAGAAAAGTAGCTCAAAGAAAGGTAAACTCCGTTGACATGATGTTAGCAAAGCTAGCTGTACAGAGACACATAAGCATTTGTAATGAAAAAAAAGTCACTCACTGCCTGAATTATTGTGCGGAGGTGTTGACTGACTTGTCACATATATGGGACAACGCTGTGTCCAAAAGTCTGCAATATAGTGAGGTGACATTCAGAAACAGTCGATTCTTCTCCACGGCTCTTTACTTATTAGATAGGACTGGAGTGTCACTCACTGAGAACCGTTGTTCTATCAGATTACCATACGCTGTCAGAATAGCATACATGCAGTGAGTACCATGCCTGCACATGCACATTAAGAAGTCCGACTGTCAGAGGAGTTGTCAGTTCACCATATGCAGCAAGTTATGACAAAAATAAGTCATTAAATTGTTTACAATGATAACTCTATAGATATACATGTGTTGTGGTTTCAAAGTGTATTTAAAGCAGGGTCTGGCTGCAGCTGGAGTCAGCTACAACAGCCCGTGTAAAACTCATTAACCTACTTAACTGCTATGTCAGGATGCCATACAATTGTTAATAACAAAGTGTATGACGATCTACGTCATGATTCTATGTTGCTGATTAAATGAAATCTTATGGTGTGTGACAGATATAGCCTTGAGTTCGTGCTAAGTGTATGACGATCTGACCTGACAGAACACCCATTCTTTGTTCTTGTAATGCTCTGTGTACACTGCAGTATCTATCATTATTTTATTCAATTATGTATGTTGATAATTTTAAATTAACAAATAACTAAAACACAAGAACGAAAGAGCATGCAGAGCATGCACATTGCTCTTTGATTGTTTTCGTTCAAAGTGGCAGCTATAATGTGTGCCATTGCGCCTTGTTCTTGGCGCTCACCGTGCTTGTTGCTCCTTGGTCAGTGTTCAAAGTTGAACATTATTTACCATCAGGGCATTGCCTCAATTGTTATATTTAATGGTGCAGAGAGTGGTGGTTTCTGACATGATCAATACGGGCAAACGCCCAGGGCATTATCTTTTTAGGGATGGTACGAGACCACTGTGGATTGTAGCACAGATGGAATATTTAATATTGGTAAAATGTATTAAATATTTAATATCTAGGTGTTTTTATGGGAATATGGATCTTTCAGATTAAGTTGAGAAGCAATTTTGATCACATTTTACATTTTATTGTGTCATGTAGCACGGGCCGCTGGTCTTGGTCTTGACTTGGTCTCGACTTCACTCGGTCTTGGTTTTGTCTTGGTCTCGGGTTAGGTGGTTTTTACCACAATACTGCAAATTACACAACAGAACAACATCTTTTTAAAATCTGGATTAGGCTCACCTAAAGCGCCATGTTATTATTTTTTTCTTTAATATATTTATTGCTACTTATTTGCCAGCATGAAGAGGAGTTAGAAAAACAGATCATTTCTCCAAAGCATTTTTGCAGCTCTCCAGCTGTCTCCTGTTACACTCTGCAGCGGTGACCTGCCTGCACAGCCTGATATAAGTCTGTCCTTCTCCGGAGATTTGAGGACATCATCTGCTTAGTCCCCTCCTCACAGAGGTTCAAACCACAGAGGTGTAAATCACCTCTGTGCGGTGGCTTCACACGTCTCAATGCTTGCCTCAACCTACAGTTAGTTCCAGCAAACCTCAGGTGCTGTGGTTCTGCCTCAAATACTACATCACAAAACCTTCAAGCCTTTAGAGTTTCAGCATATGATGCACCCCTACACTAAAGTCTAGTTTGTAGATTGAAGTGCCCTTTAAGTCTATTTTTGGTATGTTTGTGACTAGATAGCGGCTCTGGAAGTAGGAGAAGGAGGGTACATGTTTTCTGTTTGAGAGCATGGTCCTTTTCAGTTGCCTGGTGCTTGAATTTGGCTTTCCTAAACCTTGTTTTGAAGTTTGTTTATTTTTTTATTTTAGGTTCCTATTATTTCATATTTCTTGCTTTTGATTCATCATATTGACAGTTATTGTTGCAACCACTTCAACACTTCCTAGTGAAACGTAATGGTCTCAATGAGCACCAGCAAGTGTGTTAAAGTATTGTGGAGGAAAACAATAACAATCTATATTGATTCAACGACATAAAAGTAAGAGCCAAAGTCAACTCAGTAGATGGGGGATTTGTGGTGTAGTGGACACTGTCACAGACACTTTCAGATGCCTGGATGTTTGCCCAGTAGGGATTTAAAACTCTGAAAAGTACAAATCTAAACATCCTGATCAGGTCAGAGATAGAGGATCCTTCAGGTCATGTCCATTGCTTTTTCACTATGTCTCACTGGTTCTGCAGTCCAACTTTTTACCCCTACACTCCATAGCCTGTATTAGTTTTACCATGTCAAGTGTAATATTGATGGGTTGACATTAATCCCTCAATCCATGTTAGGATCTTTCAGTTGATCACTTGCAGTAAAGACCATGTAAATCCCAGATCTAAAAGGGGCTAATGGCAACAACTTGTTCAATGCAGGGTAACAGTATTCTCTTTCCTGCAAGTTTTAGATGTTTTCCTGCTTCAGCACAGATGATTTTCTTTTAAATGTATCTCCATGATTTAGCTGCAGAGCTGGAGAGATACAGAAAATAATGTAATAAAAAGTGTTGAAGCACACAAACAACAAACGCAAGCAGAATTGTGTCCCCCTCATTATGGGAATTGGAGAGCTAATAATAAGGTTTCAAGAACATCTGGAACATTAGCGAACATCTGTTTACATTATTTTCACGCTGATTAATGTATGAATAGCAGAAATTGTTGGATAGACCCAACAAACGCTGGGCTAACCTGTGAAAAACATCACTAGTTGATGGTAAATAAACTTCTTCTGAAGCTTTGATATTAAATAAAAACATTCATAATAAAATTACCCACATAAATGAAATACTTTATATTAAGCTAAGAAAATTTGTCTAACTAGGTTTAAATTATGTCAAATGCTGAAAACTGAACTAATAATGGTTTGAATTTATAGATAAACTCAAAATTTAATATTGTGTGCATTTAATTAGATTATGTGACAGAGAAGAAGAGAGAATGTCTACATGTGGGTTGAAGTATAATTTCTTTGTCCTCAAATACTTCTGCATTGAGAAGAAACAGACAAATGTCCATCATTGTAGTATGTTTTATTAATGCCAGTTTGTTGCAGAAGAGGTTTTACATGACCCTTTGCATGGGCGATTAGCAGCTGTTTTAGTATGAGGCAGTTGTTTCTAATGCATAGGAAAGAGTGCTATTGCAGGATTTTAACTCCAGCTGCTATAAGACTCCCTTTTTAAAAGATTCTATAGCATCACTGGCCTTTATTTATCACTTGATGGGAATTGAGGCGAACAGAGAAGAGCAGGACATAGAGTAAATGGCCTGGAGTCAGGAATTAAAACCAAATTTTAGCCGCACCCTGCCTTTGCTGTTAGGCTCTTTAACTCAGTCATGGAAAAGAGTCATGGCTGTTGTCCACAGTTTAACATGTAAATAATCCAGTCTCCTTGCCATGATGTGTGTAAATGTTTCCAATCTGTTTTGTGTTTGTGAACATGCATTGTTATCCTGAGCTAAATAGATCACAAATCTGAGGACGGCAAGGCAGAAATATACAAAAGGAAAAAAAAAATCCAATGAGATGAATTAAATAAAAGAGCCATACCATCTGGTGTCTAGGCATAAAACGTATTTCAGAGTTACTTCATTGAATGTTGGCAGATTAGTTTGCATAAGCTATCGCTGCTTTTAGCAGAGTTTGGCAGAGGCTGAGCTATCTTTCTGTAAAGCTGCTGGATACCTGTGGCAACACAGATGCCGTCTTCTCAGGAGCAATCAATTCATACTGCTCACAGCAAAAGCAGCTTTAGAACTACTGAGAACATCTTGACAAGAAAGCGTTTTTCAGCCGATGCTGAGTAACCTGCAGCGGTTCATTTTAGTGGTAGGCGTGGGTTACACATAGTTTGAGGTCAATGACTTGTTGTGTATTTAAAAATAAGTCTTTGAAGCTGAGAAACTAAAAATTCAAGATTCAAAGGTGAATGTTTTTAAAGGTTTTCTGCCAGCTATTTTGTTTCCATAAAAAATATAAATAAATAAATAAATAAATAAATAAATAAATAAATAAATAAATAAGCAAACAACAAGTACCGTGAATACATATTTAAAATTTTGATGAGTTTGGAAAAGAAATTGGAGTCACAGACATATTTTGTAATCACATTTCCAGTGTGATGTTGAGAAAGCTCATTCTTATCATATATGACGTGAAGTTGTGGGAAGGTAAGATCTTGGTTACTTACAGTGAGATTTATGGAGAAGTTGTTTTTTTCATTACAATCCACATAAAAAACATACTTTATTCATGCTAAAACAATGTTCTGCCAAGTTGTGCGTGAACATTAAAGAATAGCATGAATATACCAAAAAGTATCAACAGTACTTGTCGCTTTCTGTGAAGACAAAGCAGAGCTCCTCCGCTTTCAGTGTTGATTCTGGTGTCGCCCCGGTCCGGATTCCCCAATCAAACGTGTTCTCCCAGCCGCTCCACACTGCCTCAGCGAGCGAGGAAAAACACCCCTGCTGTTTTTTAGCTCTGAGATGCCCCTCGTATCCATGTGACACAGAGAAACATGCTGCGAGCATATTTGGAGTGGTAAACAATCCATCCTGTTGTGCTCAACATGAACATTAAGTAGGGAGATGAAAGGGCGAGCTGACACGGAGCTGCACTTGCAGGAAAAAGCATTGCAGTGTTTGAAATTGGCTGGCTAATGTTTTTTTATTGTAAGTTTATTTAGAATAGCTAAAATCTGTAACAGAGGGCAATAATCATTTAGCGTTTATTCCAGTTTTAGATTTATGTACATGATGGAGAGATTAGACGCATGCTGCTCCAGTGGAAAACCTGCAGTTTGTTTGCATTAGCATACTTCGATAATTGTATAATAATAATAATAATAATAATGAGGTGTTTAAACCAAAGAAAATAAATAAACACTCTGAATTAACCAAAATTACTGCAAATTCTTTGGTGACCTCAGGTGAGTGGGATATTTGCATTGTGTTGTGTTAACAAAGACATGAAATAGTTTGTTAGTTGTTGGGGTTTTTTTGGCGTAAATGACAAACATACTGTACTTTTATTTAATTGAATTGTTACGTTTTCAGTTTTATAAAAATAATTATATTGATTAAATCTCAACAGTTATTGCTAATCTCATAATCCATGAGCTGATATTCTAGGACAGCTAAAATAGTGAGAATAGATTGAGCGAAAATAATCATACAGTTCAGTGAACTTACATCTCCAGCTACTGCAGCAGCAAGAAAAGTGGGGAGCTGTCACAGTGAAGAAGGCCAGAGCACAAAAGGGTCAGTCTGGCCTCAGGACAAACAATCCTGAAACTGTCCTTCTTAAAATCAAAAAGGACTTCAGTCTGGCCTCAGATGGCTGATGATGTTCAGCTCTAATCCTCTTAGCCTGAAGTGGAGGTTTAAACTTTGCACTTCTCAGTTTTCACCAATTTCTGCAGAAACTACATGTAGAGTTGTACAAACGCCTTTCTTCATAATCAGCTTTTTGAATAAGGTTACAGATATCAAATGGGGTTAGGAACATAATTTGGTTTTAAAAGTCGTTTTTTTATCATTACATGGAACATTTGTTTTAACAGCGTCTGTCCCATAGTATGCTTTCCTATGGTCTGCAGGGATTTCATCATCCCACACTTTTGTAGTTTGCTATGTGTGACTGACGAGTGATGGTTTTATGTAACAGTCCCTCCATGTGTCGAACATAAATAAATTATGCAGTCAGTCGGACTGAGTGACATGAATATGCTTTTAAAATTCAGTCAAAGGCTAAAATTTCAGATGCTGTCAGAAACTTTTAGCTTTAAATATTATTTCTGAGAAAACTCATTTTCAGGGTCTTGAATGGGGGGTAAATGTTAAAACTTTAGAAACGCAAAGATTTGGTTGGGCGTTTTTCTTTTTTAGATTTTTCTGTAGTTGTGGCTTATCTTCTTGACAACGCTTTCAATTAAAGCTCCTATTAATTAAACACTGAGTGTTTTGAAAATTAAACCCACATAGAGAGAATGAATGGGAGAAAGAACAATAACTTAAGTGTAGGTGGCATTTGCCTGGAGCTTTTGAATATGTCAGAAGAAGAAAGAGTGCTCACATAATGGCGGCAAAACAATGTGAAAGCAGGAGCGGAAAACAAAAGCGGAACAAAAGAGGTCTTTGTCATTCTCCTCCTTATTTGTCTCTGCTCTTCATAACCTCAACCTGTTTATCTGACTCCTGCTGTGGGTTCCCCCGATCCATCATGGTTTAATGTGTTTTTATGAGTCTAGGACACTTGGGACAAAAACAAATACCTTACAGTCTGCACACTGACTTCAACAGCATAAAAAAAATGCTTTTGTTCTTTTATAAGTGTCTGTTGATTTAATATTTCAAGACAAGCCTGATACAGATGAGTTCCCATTATGTTTATGTGACGCGTGTTTTTGCAGGCATGTAAGCCATGATATATATTTTAAAACATAATAGTGCTGATAGGCGGGGAACTAACCCGTCCTCCAATGGGAGCACATTTACAGTGATAAATGTTAGCATGCATTAGCACTTATCACTTTGTTTATGGACTTAGTTCACAGAGCTGGGCATCTATTCACATGCAGAGGTGGCATTGTAAAAATTACCCTGTATGCAATATTTGCATTTTTTTCAACCAGTAAAAGCCTCAGATTAGTTCAGTGTCAGGAATGTGGGTCAGGTCAGAAAAGTTGCATATTTATCTCCTTTTGTGCTTGAATGTTATTCATAAAACAAATAATAAGACTTTACTTTAAATTCTATAGGTTTGTGTTTATGAAATCTGTTGATTTTTTTACATTTTCGTACACTAGCAGTAAATATTCAGAGGCGGTTTTAAATGGAAGTGTTGCACATAGCGCTCAAGGAGGAAAAACAATGAGCAGCAGCTTTAGTGCAAAAAAAAAAACCTCCCAAGCACTTCCTAATGAAAATACTGATGCTTCGTTCCCACATCAAGGTTTAAACTGATGGTAAAGGTCCCATATCCTCCCATGTATAAAATAAGTTTTGCAGATTTCTAGCACAGAAGTGATGTCAGCAGTGGTGGGTTTCTGTTACAATAGCCAATAAAGTATTGGAGGAAAATGTGAGAACTAAGAGACTCATTTCAAACAAATTTTCTGAATTCGCAGCAACCGAGTGGATTTTTTTTTTGACATCCTGACATGATCTTAATGTAGTCTGAAGAAGGAAGGGTAATGCCTGGGAGTATTTTGAAAGGGAGAATTTTGTCACTTCAGAAAAAAACTCAAATTTACCTTCAGAAAATGTTCAATACGAATCATTAGACATCTCAAATGCAGAACAAGAGCTGGATAAGGAGACTAATGAGCAACCTTTAATACATTTTAATACCAATTAGTGATACCATGGTAAAACTAATAAAAAAAACAAAAAACAGAAAGAACAGCCAGGGATTGTGCAAATTACAAAGACACATATGTGCTGAGTAAATAGGAGCTACCAGGGAGAGGAGGAGGAGGAGGAGGAGGAGGAGGAGGAGGAGGAGACACCTTGTACCCGAAGCTCTGCTGTGTCTAGATTTTTCACGAGTTTGGTTTGCTGTCAGTGCTGTCTTGAATTACTTTAACGTCCACAAATGACTGACAAATTATCAATGAAGGATTTCTCTGGGTGCATAAGATGTTTCTCAATACAGAAAGAAAAAGGAATCCGACACCCATTGTCACTCAGAGTGTGTCTGTGAAAGCCGAATTGTTTTTTGGTGGACGCCGGAGATGTCAGCTGATTATGTGGGAGGACAGCGAATTGACAGGATTTGTCAGTTTTTACTCTGTGCCTCCCGCATTCCTCGTTTGTCCCAACCACACAAACACGTCCAGCAGCATCCAAGCAGCTACATTCAAGAACAAAACAAACCAGACAGCTATGAGGACGTAGACATCCTGATTCGTCTGGATTACTCTGTATTTGCACCTAATCGGCCCCACCTTCCTTCCTGCTTTCCTTTTTCTCTTTCAGACCATTCATGCTCCTTGCTTCCCTCATCATTCTGTCCTTTTGTGTCACACTCACCCACTCCCTAACTCTGTCACCTCTTATGTCTCACATCTCCGTCTCCACCTCCCTCTCCTTTGCTGCCAGATGCCTACAATTCACATTCAAAGTGTTTATCCCTCCCGCTGTTCCTCTCCTTCCTCCCACCATAACACTCCTCATGGTTCCTCCTTCTCTTTCAGCTTGGCACTTTGCTTTTTCCTTTCCTAGTTCACTCTCCTCTTCATGTCTTCTCTCACTGTTTTTCTGCCTCCTCCTGTGACTCTCAGATAACCGTCTTTGCCGCTGACACTTTCAACACTGTAGGAGCAACAGCGATGGAGGAGGGTGCAACAGCCCATCCGTGTCGCCGTACGGCTCCCTCCACATCCACCTCTGTGGATTCCAACCATCGTTTGTTCTGCAGCAGCTTTCTAAGATTCATCGCCTTCTCTATCTGTGTCAGGAAAATCCCTCCAGTCTGGATTTAGGCTAAGGAAGAAACTTCTAAAATCTCAGGGAATTAATGCTGTGCCTTGCCAAACCTTTCCACATTTTAACAATAGACCTCAACAATTGTTACAGGGATTTTCCTTTATGGCCCAGCACAGATGGATATTTGTGAAACACAAAGAAAATGTGCTTAAGTTTGTTCAATTTTAACAAAAATCATACAATCATAAAATTAGGAAATGTGTTTTTAGATTATGTAGAACCATGTTTTACTGCTATGTACACAGTTTGTCTCTACTAACTTGTTCGTTTAAAAACTGTAGAATTTGGCTTTTTCTGTTTTCCAGAACAGATGAAAACGTGTCAGATTTGACCGAGAGCAAATGTGAAGATCAGTTTACGAGTCCTGCCAGTGTTGGATTTAAATCTGGACTTTGACTAGGACATTCTAACATAAATCTGCAGCTGTGTAATGAAGACACAAGCAGCATTAACAGGTAATTAATTACTTTTAAATGTAGGAAGCTACTCTTCTATGAATTCTAACCATTAAATGTAGATTGTTTTAGAATATTTTTGTTAATGAGTTTGTTTTCCCATCATGATCTCCACACTTGTTTTTTCAAGGCCTGAAAACTGGGAACTCCTGCTTCAACTGTACTTTTTACTTCTAATTCACAGTTATGCCATTATTTAGTCTTAGTCTGTGACAGGTGTCCAAATAAGATACAGAGTTAAGGGGTTGGAATGGAAGCTTTTGTAAGTTTGTAGACAGAAAATAAACAAGTGTTTTATGTCACAGTTCTAAATTATTCCATTATGATGTGTGTATAAATGTAATTAAAGGACTTATTTATTTCCTTTATAAAATGTTATGATGCTCTTTCCAATAACAGCTGCTGTGTGTGTTGCCTTATTTTTTGCATATTTTTCCTGCTTTCCTGGTAACAGGCTTCCTTCTAATCTTTTAGTCCAGAGTGATCCTATAATACTTCTCCAGGCTTTCCGAAAGCAGCTGTTATTCTGCAGAACTGTTGATGAAAACCCAGACATTACAGGGAACATCTAGTTCATTCAATGTCAAACATAAAGAATTCTATTTGGTTTTTACCCATTAATGTGTCTTTATCCAACTTATATTTATTTATTTTTGCAGTGAAAAGAGTCCCTTTTGTCATCTGCAGAGGCTGAAAGTGTATTCTAAAAAAAAAAAAAAAATCTGAGAAGATTATATTGCTTTGCTGTTTACTGTGACTCACCAAAGCATCACTGTTTATTGGGTCTAGTTTGACTGAATTCCTGACAGGAACCATACTGAGAGTGATGAATCAAAAACAGCTTTGCCAGACACAGTAAAATAAGCTCAAAGAACTCCTGTTCCAGGCCTTGGCCTTCACCTGCCTTTATGTGCTGCAATCTTTGTGCTATTTCAGTCCATAGACTCGTCTGTGCAGCGAGTCAGCCGGGGTTGGCTCCAAATTGCTGGCGAATGTTGTGCTACCTGGCTGCACCGTCCTGGTTGGACCGACACAGAGTCCTTCCCTGCCAATCCTTGGACTGTCCTTGCTCCTGCTTTCTGTTTAAACACGGTTCACCTGTCATTCGGTTTGTTGTTACTTCATTCTCGCTTGGCAGATAAACCGATCAATAAAGCCAAAAATCACATAATCTGGCAATTTGAGCCGTTTTAGTGACTTTTATTGCAATCACTCTGTCCTGTCTTGTAAAGCATGTTATGTAAAGCCATCTATTTTCATGACAGGTGAGGTCAAATGTTCTGGTATTTTTAGCTATTTATTTTTGTTTCCTTTCTTTTTCCTTCAATTTCTGGAACATTTTTTTTTTTGTCTGGTATCTTTTTTATACTCATCATTCAATGTTTGAGCATAATTGAAGACTAAATAGCTCCAATTTCCTGCATACTACATGAGAAACAGTTTTTGGATTAACTTAAAAACAGACACAAACATCTGGCCACCCTTATGTGTCCCAAATGCGTCACAAAAGAGCAGTAAAACGCAATGGCAGTCCTCCATCATGGACATCATTATAGTGTTCTGAGAAACTGAGTTTTCATGAACATCAAAATTAATCCAGTAACTCAATGTCAGTGTGTAAATAATGAATCTGATGTATTAATTTAGCTTTCTGAATTGAGTCAATGAATAAATTGTCCTTTAGGTGATATTATTAAATGAAATCTACCTGTATTAAGGCATCTAACTGACTATTGTGTGGAAGTGCTCAGAGAAACTCCCATCATTTGTTTTATTTTTTATTTTTTCTCCACATGATTTTCTACAATGAGTTCAAATCCAAGTCCAAACACCCACATGGATGCATCCGTATACATTCACACACACAGGGGCGAGTCCACGCTCTGGCGGCAGCAGATTGGGGGGGTTACAGCAGACAAATACAGCTGGCCAGGCTTCTAACAAAACAAGAACCCATTTGTTCTGCAAAACAGATACGTGTCCTCAGAGCTTCAGACGCAAAGAAGAAAACAGAGATGAAAAAAAAAAACGGCTGCATGTTCTCGTTGCTTTGAGTCTGGGACACTAAAGCCAGAGCAATAAACACAATTATTTTAAAAATGCATGTTTCAGCTCAAATGTGCTTAAAGGAAGTTTAAATCCAAAGTAGTATATCAGCATTTTTTTTTCTTTTTTGCATACATGATATCTACTTTAAAATAATCTTAATAATCAGCTGAAAATAATAATAATAATTAAAAATGCAATCCCATCAGAGTCGCTACTAAACCATGAGCCTGTTTCTAACATTCCCTTGCATTGAATAGATCAGCATTATAAGCTTTGGATAGAAAAATCCTCTATTTTTGGCTTTTGGACTGACTGAGAGAACACTGACCCAAAGCTCTCAAGTTCTTCTTTCATACAACAAAATGCTCTCCATTACAGTTGAACAGAGTCATGCTGTGTGAAGTGAGACTCCATCTGGCTCCATCTACAGTCCTCATTATTCCTGCCTGCCCACTGGCCCAGCACCACACAGGCAGCTATTTACTGATGACAACTAACTTACTCCACAGGCTGGGGAACTTTTGCTCTTGTTTTCTTCTCTTGCTGGCAGAATCTCTCTCTCTCTCACTCACACACACACACACACACACACACACACACACACACACACACACACACACCCCCACACACGCACACGCATGCAGACGATGACACACATATAAAATACTGCTCAGGTTTTACTGTTTGGGTTTTTGCACACATGCATGGAAATACACACCCCTTTTTTGTCTCTGGTGAATTATTCCTGACAGATAGTTGTGCTTCCTCATAAATTCCAACCTACATCGTCTTTGCGTCCTACTTCTGCCCAGCGGTCTCTGAAATCCCAGACGGTTCGACTGCAGCACCACCCAGCCAAATGGCACACACAACAAAAATAACATTCTTATATAATATACTTTTAGCTATAATAACACAAAATATCCTAATCCTTCCTTTCCACTAGCTTCATCCCTAATGAGCTGTTCGAACCCATAAAGAGAATTATTCCTCTGTGTCATGCAGAGAAAAGCAATCGGCCAATTACAAAGTTCTTTTCAGATCATAGAACAAATTTTGATATTGGACTAAAAGATAAACTGATTAAGTACAAAAAGCTATATTCAGATGATGAAAATTTTCATTATGACAATGAAAATACTAATCAAACACAACACAGTACAGGAGAAAAAGTAACGGTCACCTTAGATGTTCCACCCTTGTCAATACAAGCTGCTAGCCGACATTTGCAATGACTGGTAATGACTTTAGCAGCACTGTGGAGATATTTCATCAAACTACTCTTTATGAAATTGTTCAGATTCAGCCACATTGGAGAGCTTTCAACCCTGAACAGCTTGTCTAGGGTCTCGCCACAACATAATTTTCTATGTTTCTAGCCATTTAGAGGCCTAGTTGCTACTGCCATTGCTCCCAGTTAACCCAACTGAGTCACTGAATGTGAGGAAACCATCTGATGGTCATCAGATTTTCTCCTTCAGGTTTTTTGGGGAGCAGAATTCATGTTTAGTTTTGCCATGGAACATTTCAAAAAGTTAAACGTTTTTTCTCAACAGTCTCCAAACTTTTTCCCAAAAGTCTTTTTTTAAACAAATGTAGGATTGTTTTCCCTTTTAGCCAGCGTTGGTTTTCACCTTTGAATTGGTCTGTTGCCCATTTTCTTTCTTATTGTGGAGACATATAAGTACTTACATTATCCTTTCTGATCTCTTGGATGAGTCAGTGAGGTTTTGGAGTAATGTTGGAAGGTGTGTCACTCAGGGTAAGCTTCACCATTTTTCTATGGTTGGTGGATCACTGTGGATCACGATGATGCAGTGCCAAAGTCTGCATCCCTGTCTAATAGATGCTTGACAGGTTGTCGCCCTGCCATGTGTATTTGAGCAACACGGTGAAGACCAAATTGCCACCAACTCTGCTGTTCTACTTGTTGAGAAATGTGATAAACAAATATAACAAAATGTTCTAACAAGACCTGATAGGAGACTTTTTAGTGAAGTAGGTCAAAAGTAACATAAGAAGTTGCTCTTTGCGGCTCAAGATGAAGTCAAAACTCACAGTTTGTCTTGGCATACATGCACACTTCCTAAGGCTGATGTTTTTGTGAGTTTAAGAGCTGAAAAAGTAACGAAGAGAAGCAGAGTGTTGAGAGGCTGTTTGATACCTCAGTAAGATTAAAGGAAACTAAAGTCAGCATCGTTTCTGCATTTCAACTGCCTGAAAATCAAAAAACTGTTCAGGGTTCATAGCAAATAACTCAGTTAATCCCAGGAAGAATTGTACCACAGACAATGAATATCTCAATTTGCTCTGTATGTCACTTTGAACTTTGTGAACTACCGTATTTAAAAAAGCTCGATGTGAAGGATTAGCACATTCACTTAACCAAACGATCCCAATTATAGCAGTTATCTTTTTCTCCAAAGGGAATTGAGATTATGAATTGCTTAAGTTTAACTTTATAGAACCGACCTAACAGTGCATGGGAATGTTTTACTGTCTTGTGTGAAAGAACTGAATGGCAGAGCAATGGGTTACGGACAGATTCCTTTATTATATTTCTGTAAACATGAACAGAGATATTTTTTTTTATTCTGTAGTTCACAAAGTAACTTGCAAAATATTTGAAGTTTTCCTGTTACAGCATTCTTCTCAGCTTCAACTCAGAAAAAGAAAAAGCTCTTTTTAAATTGTTAATTTACTTCCTAACAGTTACCAATCACTTTTATGTCTTTCAGTTTGGTTTCCATGCTCGCCCCTGTCAAAGTGTTTGATGATATCTACATAAATGCAGATTGTGGAAGAACCACAGTTGGTACTGCTGGACCTCAGTGCAGCATTTGACATAAAACTCTGATGCAGGCCTTGATCAGTTTGAGTTTTACTTAAAGAAAGTAAACCTCTTTGTGTAAATATAGCTTTTTATTTATTTAAAATACACATGCTTCCTCTTCCTCTGATCACAACAAGTTATAAAATTATCTACCGCAACTAAGCAGATTATAAAAAAGGTTGATGAAAACACGGTTTCTGGTCATACAAAGTTGACTGGTGTAAATAAAAAGGATAAGGAGGATGAATACAATCTAAGTTTTTATCTATCAATAATACAGGTCACTTCCAACATGTCCTTCCCAGAAGGCAGTTAGTGAGAAATAATTACTCAAAAAGTAATTGCTACCATTTCAGCAGTTTCACAAATTAATTTTCTTGTTCATGATAAGAGCTCAGAATATACAGCATCTAATCTTTTTAGCTGTGATTGTCTTTGCTCCTAAAAGGTGGACTGAAGGATTGATTAGATGACCATTATAATTTGTTAAAGATATCCTTCTGCAATCTTTCAGCAGCACAATAAGCCATTATCTCGATGAATAAGATGACTACAAAAGTATCATTCACAAAATATGTCATTACCCCTTTGTGAAGCACTTCTTCTAAAGTAAGATAACCCTCTCCCCAATCGCATGGTGAAAGCACTAATAGGCGAGAAAGTTCTTTGTGTGAAAATAATCCACGGTTACTCGTCCTTTTTTTAAAGTAAGTGAAAAATTACCCTTACAAATCTAAAATCTCCCTGTGAATGATTTCAGGATTTCATTCGTTTTCAAGTCAAATGGGATACAATTAAACTGAACTCATTAGCAGAAGGTGCTGGATAAATGAGACGGCAAAGAACGGAGGAGAGGGGGATTCTAACCAGACTGATGACAGAGAGACCAAGGAGAATAACTGTTGTTGTTCAGAGGACTGTTGAGTTTGATGAAGGAAAAGAGGATGAAAAACATTTAAGCTCTCACATTCTTCGGATTGCATTTGATGCATTTAATGTAGCATGACGGAAATATTTGCATCCATGTTTGGTTTTGGCAGCATTTATGTTGGCGTCGTCACTGTCAAATTCTACAAGCTTTCAAAATGAAGACTTGCATTTGTGAGCCTACCATTTAATGTGCACTTTGATTTAATTTGTGGTCAGAGTTCAGCTTGAACTGTTCCAGGATTTCAACACAATCTGAATTAAACATCTTTTGATGCAAAGGAACACAATTAGGTCAAAACTACAGAATGTACAGGAAAGTTCTCACAAAACACATGAGGAGGATCGTAGATTTTATCTTCTGCAGTAGTGCTCAAATAGTTTCCACTTTGCACATTAATGCACATTAGTGTACAATTGATGTTTTGCACTATTAAAATAAGCAGCTATGAATGTTGTCAGAGGGGGTCTCAAGTGTGGATTTTAGCTATTTGCAGTCTAGCCCGGTGAATATCAGAGGTCCACTATCCAAGTACTGACATTTAACGCCGATGCCTTTTCTGCACTAACAGCACATAATTGGATCAGACCTTCAGCTTGAAAGATCTGATTCATCTAATCAGACCGTAAGTAAGTCTGGACTTTCAGTCTTGCCTATCTTTCCAGAGCAGACAAATTTATTTTTTTAGATGTAGAAACTTCTAGCGTTACAGTTATTGTAGCGTTTAAACATCGAAGATGATTGTAGATTGATTTTGCACCAGATGTGCTGTGAAACAAGTTTAAAGAAGCTTAAATTGGTCACCGTGCTCTTCCCAGCCAACGTTACTTTATTTCACCCACCATTTGTTTACATTTTTGCTGGGGTCCGGCGTTGGTCGCCTCTCCCTCCTATATACTTTCTGGCCCACAGAGGAGCTTTAATTTTGTCGTCCTGGTTGCATGACTAAATGGTCTAACCTTACAAAAAGTTGTCCTCGAAACGATCAGTCTGATACTCGCGCAGCTCCAGGGACCCATTAGAGTGAGCACAAAAAGTAAGTGCAGTTTTTAAAAAATCAAAATAGCACAGTGCAGGTTTGAAAAGACAACAGATGAACGGCTGCAGAATAATGAAGGTAAAGTGGTGATTAAGCCAAGAAAGTCTGTCTAATTATGCAAATGAGGTCAGGGAGGGGAAAAAATCCACTTTGTCTGCACAAGAAACCATTTCTTGCCAAAAGACTACATGATTACCCACTCTCCTTCACATGAATGAATCATTTTTCTCAGGGAACAAAAAATGGAATGACATTTAATCAACATGCAATCACAACACATGCATTAAATAAAGGTTGCACACATCCCTTCTGGGTTACTTGTAACAGACCCTGGAAGATCTGTGATTGCAAAAAAAAAAACCTACAGTAAAACAACCAACATGTTACACCCACCTCCAAAAAATGTATCCTCAGTAAAAACGTGGCTGTGTTTTAATACTACGTCAAACTGACGAACTAAAATGTAGCTACAGGGAGAAGTGCTTAGGGTTTATAATGCAATAAAAATATTTTAAACATCGATTTCACAATAGCTCAAAACCTTTATTATTTTGCACAAAAACCTTCATGAAAAAAAGGATCCACCATGTCTTGGTGAGTGTATGGCTCAATGAAGTGAAGAACCACAAACACTTAAAGTTAGCACTGCATGATAAGTTGGCCCTTTTATTTGCAACTTTTGTAAATAAAATAAGTTGCCTTAGCATAACCCTAATATTTATCTTCTACCTCCAAAGTGGTGTAAAGGCCTGAATATAAGTTATCACAAATGTCTGATTTATTTGATTACAAATGCTACTCTTGGTAAAAGTAGCTCAAGTAGATTTAGATTCATGAGGCAGTTACTTTTTCGCAAAGGTCTGCGTTGTTTTGGATAGCTGCTTTCCTTTTAATAAATTACATATTTATCATAAAGTGCTTCTTGTATTTACTCTGGTTATGAGTTAAACATGAAAAACTTAAAAAGCTGAAAGCAGAGACGTTTTGGACACTTTTTTCCCACAATGAAGGTTTTATCTATTGAGCTCTCTGTACCATTCTGTTAATGCACAAGATTTAATAACATATTCAACTGGATGGTTAAATGTCAAACAGATTAAATAATTTTTTAAAATTTAAAAATAATTCAAAAACTTAAACTTGCATGTGTATTTTACACAATATTAGTATACAGTATTGTTTCTTAAAGTAATTATTCAGCCTCTTTAGGAGATAATGACATAAGACCAATAAATAAATAAAAAACATTTTGAAAGCAGAAATTTGGGTTTGATGAAAAGTATGTTTAATACCTACGAAAAGATTATTTTCAAAACACCATTAATCTGACAAAATGATCAGAACACATTCTTATTTTGTGAATATGACTGTAGTAGGGACTCTTACAAACTAAATAGGACACAAAGGGTAAAAAGTAGGGTTTTTTTCCAGAAAGAAAAGGTTTTAAGACATTTTCAATATGGCAGATTCAAAATCAGGACAAGGGAAACAAAGTCAGAAAGAACATTGGTGAATAAAATTATTAGTGGTGAAAACAGCTGGAGGTGCCTTAGCTTTTATAAAAAAAAACAAAAAACAATGCTTTACCCTTCCTCGTAGGGTGTGGAGCAGCTTCTTGGTAAAATTACTTTCTGACAAGAAACCCCTTTGTCCTCCAACAATGTGACTTTTTTCCTGATAAAACTGGGACGGTCAGTCAGCTGGAAGAGCAAACGTAATTTCTTTGGAGGACAAGGACATGAAGGTGCTATGATTGTGCTGTGATGTTGCTCATCTTAACTTCCTTCTGCTCTTGTTCACTAAAATATACAAACTATTTTTTAAAGAACTGCATCTGTTATGCAGAGTTTATTGTCTCAGTGTCTGGATTTAAAACTTCACAACACAGAAACTGCAAGCTTTTTAATAATGCAACAATAGCTGCAAATTCTGGCTGTAGATAAATACAGATTTTGCTCTCCCTGTGGTTTTGGATCTCACAGCTGCTTTTCACACAACAAATCTCAATATCTCCCATTGGAGTGAAGGAAAAACGCCTGTAGTGTAATGTACAGTATTAGAAAAACAAGCACTTGGAAAAATTACCCTCCCAAAAATGTTGTTCTCTCTTGCTGAGAGCTTCACTTGTACTTGTGTTAGCGTTACTGGTACTGCTCTTGCATTGTTCAGGTCCTACGTTCCTCAGCATCCCTACATGTTAGTCTCCACTCCACCCATTCCCTCTTGTGCTTCAAAGATCTTTTCTTGGGCTCACATTATTCTTCTGCAAGCTCTCCATCGACTCTATTTTAGGGACAAGGCATAGGCATTTTTAAAAGTTATTTTAGGATACCAGGAATTAGTAGTATTGTGTTTTTAATATCTGCTATTTGGTCAACACCGGCTGACCAAATAGCAGATATTAAAAAACACATTTTCTGCATATTTTCTGAGTAGATTTGATTTGATCTGAAATATAATCTTCATCTGTTTTCCTACCCTTTAAAATCAAATTTAATACAAGGCTGAGAAACCTTCAATTACCACCTTTTGAGGCTGTGTGTTTAGCAATGTGTTCTGCTGCATTGTGTGCTGAATACCCCCTGCACTGTTAATCTGGCTGAATAACTGAGCCACTGACATGTGGTGCATCTGTGATTAGCCACGTCCCTCTGGGAGGGAGATTTATGAGGTTCAAGCTGTACTGTTTTAGTCCAAATCAGATGCGAAGACCTGAAAAGCTCAGTATAAAGCAGCATTTTCTGTGGAGCTGGCTCTTTTAAGCGCCTTCCTTAACTCTTTGTTATCCCGATAATCCCGCTTTAAATTGCGTTTGAGGCCGTAATTAAATATTAAACAGCCTAGTGAACTTGGAGAAGCTCCCCTCCATAAGACTTAACTGATGTGGCGCACGTGTGATGAATCAATACACAAAACAGATGCACAGAAGAGAGCTTTTTGAGTTCAATATGAACTGCACATTCAACGTGTTACTTCTCATAAGGGCGTAATTATCTTTGTGGTGTAAACCGGATAATTAGCCACATCTCCACTTAGCTCACAGCTGGAAATACGGAGGCGAGGAGAAGAAGAACGCAGAAACATTGCTGCATCTGTTAACCGTGATTTTGCAGAAAGTCCTAAACAAATTAATACAAACCCCGTGCTAGCGGGATGAAAATGATCCATATGCTGTTTGAATGATTACCCCTACCCTAAGCACACTTGAGGATGGATGAAAAACACGTCACATTACATAATTACATGTTTACATACTTATATTTACAGATTTACATCATAATATTTTTTGTCTCCTTTTTAATTTTGTTAATCGTACAGTTAAGCCTTTTCCAGTAATCCTTCTAATAGTACCAATAACAAGAGTCGCCATAGGAAAAAATATGTTTCATTAACAAACAGAACAAAACTGTCTAAATTAATGTCCTACTTCATTCATACAGATTGTCTTATGCTTCACATCTATACATTACTTTGTATAGGTCGGCCACCAGTAATCCTTACAATGAGATAGAATGTGATAATGTTTCTGAGATGTAAAATATTTTACAAAGCATAGTAAATGTATGAACTAATTTAACATCTTAGGCCATCTACAATCAAAATATAACATTGCATTATAAGTTTTCATCTGAAAACTAAAAAACTTTATTATCAATGTGTGTCTGCATTGCCCCAATTTTCTTCTCTGGAAAATATTGCTGCCTAAAAAACTGTTATTTTGAAAGGATTGTCAATCTATATTTTCTGGTTCCCAAATGATGCTTTCGAAAACATTCACCTTTCATCTCAACCAGAATAAATAAATATATGCTTTTTGTTAATCAACCTTTTCCTTTTTGTTTAAACCAAACCTGGATGCACATGGGGTGTCATGGTTGTGCTGTAGAAACTCTGACTTGAAATTATTTATCCATACAACCATGTTTGGGTCTTATGACTCAGTATTTGTCCTCTGATTTTGCACTTACTATATGTGACGAAGCAATTTAAAAAAAGTTCTGCAAGAGCTAAGGATTTATGCCAGTTCTTCTTTTTTGTACTATTATCTGGTGATTCACTACAACTTTGAAAAAAAAAAAAAAAGCCCACAGTAATTAGGTTAAGGACCATTTTAATTTTATAGGACACCCCTAATTAAATCATACCTTTATAGAAGAAAAACCTCTATTTTCAGACATTTTTCTAGGAACTCTGACTCTTTTCTTCTCGCTGCCAGGTAATAGCAAAGTGGAAGACGTTATCTCACAGCTATTCCAGCGGGTGCATCTAATCCTGTAGATAAGCACACAAACAACAGGATCTATCACAGTCATATCACAGTGATCCGATTTGAGGTTATGAAGATAGAGGCTTAAGACGGTTATCGACTAGCAAATCCTAAAGACACTGCAGGTGCACAGAGATGCGGCTAAACGGACCAACAAAGCTAAGGGATGACTGTAGCATATAGAATCATTAGAAACTGTGAAATAGATTATCCTCCATTCAGATCCATGTCTGAAAACAAACGTTGCACACACTCTGCATTCTGCTCACACTCCCTCTATTTTCAGGATCATGGAGTTTTTAATATAATTTTGCCGTAATTCCAAGCGGGACCAAAACCCAAGCTGGAGACTTTCAGGAAAACAGACTGCCAGAAACATGCAGGCAGAATACAAAAGTAGACAAGGCAACAGGGACAAAAATCTATATGCAAAATATTAATTTTACACCATATGCTGTAGCTGTGAACTGAGATACTAATGGTGCAATGAGATGCAGCTCCGGAGCAGACAGCAGGTCACAAAGGACGATGAGGGAAATGGAAAAAGATATTCAGTCATGGCATGATGAGACCTGGTGTGAAAATGATTCTCCATTCAGATCCATGATACATATCATATGAGAAAAACATACTGAAGTTCTTATTTAAGATATTTTTTAAATCTTATTTTATCTCTAGAAAATAGTTTACTTTGAAATAAACTCCAAAATTTTTCCTAATTCAATATAAAACACAAAAGCATTTCTCACATTTTTTTTCAAACACTTTCTGGTAAATGACATGATTCTTCATGCGCTCTACGATGGTGAGTTACTAGTTATGTCCTGCTGCAGCAAGGCGTCCCTAAACCATAACCAGTCCTCTGCTCTGCTGGTTAGATTTATTTGTCCACACAATTTTCAAGGCTCAGTTCTTTCTTATTTCAGTCCAAACTTCAGACTGGCCTTCATGTTTTGTTTTGGGTTTTTTTTCTCAGAGAGCAAAGGGTTTCTCCTTTCAAGCCTCCCATAATAGTTAAACTTGTGCCTTCGTTCTCTGTTTTCTTCTGCAGGTCTTGTTATGATATTTTGGAGTTTTTTTTAGAGAGTTTTTAACATTTTTTTGCTCTTGGGGGGAACTTTGTCTAGAGGGCCAGCCTTTTGGGGGTGTTCACAGTTTGTTTCAAACGTGCTCTGATTAAAATTTATTAAATTGTTAAATGGATAAAAGCAGTTAAAGGGTCAGTAGAATGTGTTCGGCAAACATTTAGTGCCATTTTGTAGCACAATCAAGTAACTACAATGTCATGCATTATTTATTTCACAGGTAGTTGACTTGTGAGGTTCTGCACCACCAATGATCTTGTCGGCTCATCTTCCTGTGAGAAAAATGTAGGATTGAAAAACTGAATGAATTCATAATCTGTTTATTAAAAGAAGAAATGCAGAACTTTTGCTTTTTTACTGCTTTACTTAAATAACTGACATGTTATGTTTCCGGTATGTTTCACACAGGAAGATTATTGGTGGTGCAGAACCTCCTACAGTTTACTGTGCAAATAATTATTAACTTTTCTATTAATACCTACTCAATGTAAGCGTGTCGATGGCTTAAAGGCTCATAAAATACAATTCACATCTACCGCTGCAACGTTTTCACAATTGGAGTTAATTTAAGACAGCAGAAAGCCGATTTGGTCCTGACACCTTTCAGACAAGCTGTTAACCTCAGCCTCCAGGACTAATCTGTCTGACTTGGAAGTAAATAAAAATGACAAGCGTCAACCACTGTAGACAAGACCTGCTTATAACCTTAAGACAGAACTGCACCGCAAAAATGTGGCACCGTCCCTTCAATTGCTTTTTTGTTGTAGCCTGGAAAACTGCTGCTGATTTGCAGCAACAATTAGAAATATAGGTGAACAACAGTATATTTCTGAGCAATCTTCTGTATTCACACTGCTTCACCAACAGAAGCTGTGCACTGTTATGATATGTGTGTTATTTAATAAGACATGAGTGTAAAAACAAAAGTGCGAAAAAATAATTACTGCAGCTGTTGTTACTCTCTGCAAGCAGCAGGCATGTTGCATTTTGAGTTTAGGGTTGGTGAGAAACTTTTAGTTTTATTATTGAAAGTATATCCATTATTTTATGAATGGCTGCCATATTTCCAGATCTCGGACAGTGAGAAACACCTACCACTGAATTAAATGAATGTATCTTCTTGTTGATTTTATTTACGTGCAGCTAGAAAAGTAAAAATGTTGTAATGCTAAAAGTCAAAGTATAAATTCATAAGAAAATTTAATCTTGTGAATATATTTTTATATCTCTGTAGCTGTTGAACTCTTAGAATCAGGTTTAGGGTAAAAAAAAAATAAATAAAAAAATGCTTCAGTGTGTGGCCCGCACCAAGTGAAATCAATGACATCTTCAGACTTGCTGAAATCACATAAATGTTGCTGACCCAGTCTGGCTTTGTCTGTGTTTCTATATTGGAAGGAGCCAAAATGTCACATATTAAACCACCTAGAAAAATGGGTTACAGTTGTTATACTGGTTGTGAAGTTTGCCAGGATTGCAATTTAGCAGTTTCAATGGTGACGCCTTTTTGGGGATTGTTTTACCGGGAAAACACTCACAACCACTTGGAGCAAAATAAGCTGCTTTTGAAAGCTTCAGTTTCCTTCGTTTAAATTGAATCTCTGAAAATCTGCTTGGCAGGAGGCATTAATAGTGCCTCATTTACTAAAGTGATAGATTAACACAAATATTTATTGGAACAGTCATGCAAATATTGAATAGTTTGTTGATACATTCATTTTTATTAAGGTGGCATATTAAATTATTATTAAACTTTTTAAAGGCGTGAGACCTTTTCTTTGGAAGATTAAGGATTGAAACATTTTAAAAAGTTGCGTACATTTTGCTGAAAACAGTACGCAAAACAAATCTCTTCACTTTTGTCTAGAAAAAAACCAACCACAGATAATTAGAAATTACACACGGACTCGCAAACCATCTGCATGTTTCATGACTCCATGGAGCAGAAAACAATTTGTAATAGCAAACACAGGGAAATCAAATTTGACAGCCAATGATTGACACAAGTCCCTCTCACCTCCAAATAATATATTTCTCATAATCACAGCCTGCTTCCAACTGCGCTTCATGCCTGTAGCAGCGAAACATCTAAAAGTCAGCTGCCACAGCATGAGTGCATTTCTCTGCACCACCGACTCTATAGAACAGGGCCCAGAGACACCAATTTGTCAATTGACAGCAGTCACAAAAGACCACAATAATAGTGTTTTGAGTAATGTGTGCTTTCACACATTTTTCTCTTTCTGCTGCTCTCGATCCAGCTGCCCTCGTGAAACTGATGTTGCTTCTCGACACCCAAAGTGCAACAAGCTCTAATTTTGGCTATAAAAAAAGGTTATATAAAAACAGAATGTTATATAAAAACATGCTGTAACATTTTCTGCACACTTACACAGCGTTTTCCGCTCACTCTTGAAGTTTGAATTTACTACTATTATATGTTGTTTTTTTCCGTCTTTAAAAAATGTTTCAGCAGAAAGAAAAAGGATTTCAAACCAGACTGAGAGCATTTTTAAAAACTGAGCAAGAAATTAAGTTTACATTTCCACCACATAGAAATATGAGTTCGGCAAGATAGGTAAAAGTATCTGAAAAAGTCAATAAGAGAACTACACCTTCTTGTAAGCTATAGATACTATCTAATTAATTGGATGGCATGTCAGGGAAAAGGTTTCTGTTGCCCAGAATGCTTATAAAAATGCAGAGTTTGCTAAATGCTAAGCAGCTTTAACTCAATGTTCGTCAGGCAGAAAGCAGAGGAGGAATATTTAGAGAATTGATTCATGCTCACTGTTGACGATCTGTGATGCTGTGGTACTTTTTTCTCTTCCAAAGGTTCTGGGAATAGAGTGCCTTTAAAATAAAAATCTTTTGAGCACGACAATTAGCCAAAGCACACGGGCAAATCAGCCCTGAAAGGTTCATGATGCACAAAGTCATTCTTCTTTTGTGACCATGCCAGTCCCCAAATCTACATCCTGTTGGGGTGAAGTGAGGAGAGAGGACCCAGGAACTAAGTAGAGAGATTGAGCAATACTGTAACCTCCGGTATGTAAAATGTACAAAGCATAGAATGCTGTGATGCCAATAAATTCAGTTGAGATCTGATGTCATTCAGAAGTCTATTTCTTAGTAGTTAAGAAATAGACTTGATGCTAATTTTTCCCCTACTCTGAGTCACTGAGCTGCAAACCAGGAAGTTCCCTTTGAGGGTGAGAGTTTGCTTATAATGAAGTCTACGGTGACATTTCATGCACCGTCTTTGATGCCACTCGGAGTGTTCTTTAATTTAATCCCTAATCTGCTATGCATGCATGCTGCACCAACATACTTGATGTGTTGTACCTGCTGGGATCGACCACCTACGTCCACCTGCTGCTCTGTCACCACTGTACCCAATAATTCACTTAAAAATCCGTCACATATGCTGTTTCCAATTACTCACTGTGTTATAAATGTGCTTGCAGTTGCAATTTAGACCTTTTTACCTTTGAAGAATTATCATGCATAAGTACTAGCACATAGTGAGCAAAGTGCATTTCGTCCTTGGTGTCGGCGTGGCCTCTGGCTCTCCAAGAGCTGCAGAAAAGAAAAAAAAAAAAAAACCACACATGCCTTGAGGCTAAATGTGCTCATGATGGAGAGGGATGGAGTGCAATAGGGGAGGTTAATTTAACTACTGCTGGATAGGAGAGAAACAATGAAAGGAAGTACAGAGTGGGGGAAAAAAAATCAATGAGAAAAATGATAATAATTCTACTGAAAGCTAAATCTGCTATGGGTGCCCACTGGCCAGGAGGTTAGAGGACAAGACAGAGGAAAATAAAAATAAAATAAATACAATGTTAAAAGGGAATTATGTAAGAGTGAAAGTTGGCAAAAGGCTGCACCTACCGAATGAAAACCATGAAAGAAAACAGAACGCTGCAGAGCATCTGTATTTCTGCCACTGGAGTCCTTTATGAAATCTTGGATAACTAAGATCTTAGACACATTCATACAGCCAAACAGAGAGAGAGACAATTCAGAGCCTATAAATACCCCAGTGAGCATGAAGTGTCCTTGATTGAACAGAAACAGGCCTTCAGACGGTCTGTTAAAGTCTACTGTGAGGTCCACAGACAGAAGCTGAAAACCAGCAAGGACATTCGTCTATCTGCCACTGGTTTCGTGTTGTGGGTTAAACCAGGATTTTCATGCACATCAAAGCACAACATGAATATCGTTGATGGAAAGCTCTGTTCTGGCTAAAGAGGATCCGCTTTTTTTTCCTTTTCTAACAAATTTGAACCCATGTTTTGTGTTTGTATTCAGTCCCTCTGAGGACTGAATAGTTTTTATAGACACATTTTGCTACATTTACCTCTGTAAAACCTTACAGGTGCGTCTCTACGTTCTCTACCCCTCTGGTGAAATAATTTTTTGGTCCATTCTTCTATTCAAAACGCCCTCAGATCGGACGGAGAGCATCTATGGGCATCAATTCAAATCAAATCAAAGTAACGCCACAGATTCTCAGATGGCCCAAAGTGAAAATCTGAGAGAGTGCAGATCAATATCTTGTTATCAAACTGTGTAAATAGAATAAAATTATTTGCAGGGGTTATTAAGATGTTTTGATCTTTTGTGTTTTGGGTTTCTGAGTTTACTTTTGATTATTGTAGTTTTTATTTATCCTGTTTCTCTTTCATTTCCTTGGTCTTTTTCTGTTTCTTCCTGCGATGCGCATGTTCCCTCTTCCATAACCGTCCCACCTGCTTTGCAGCTATCTTTGCTCCCTCAGTATATTTAGTCCCTGCTTACTCCTTGTCAGATTTTTGTCTCTTGATCTTAGTAGATCTGTGGGCTCCTTTGTTTTGTTACGCTGCTCACCCACTTGTTATGGAGTCATGTTTTAAGCTTGCTTTTGGGTCTGTGTCACAACTGTTTCAACACAGAAGTAGAATATTATTTTTGTTCTGCTATATTTGTCACCTAACAAGCAGCTTCAAATTACACAGACTGACAGTAAGAGTGACAAGTGAAAACTGGGCCTTTGTGAGTTAGTTTGAAACTTCATATCTGAACTTCAAACTAAAACTCCACAGATTGTCAAAGTCATCAGTATTTTACTCTTCTATGCGTGTTTTGAACCTAAACGCCAAGTGTTCGCTGGTTACAGTTTACAGGAGTATCTGGGAGTAGAATATTATTAAAAAGTTAATTAATTTCAGTAATTTAATTTGAAAACTGATTAAACTTCTCTTTTTATTTCTGTTAATTTTGAAGGCTTATAGCTAATGAAAAACCCAAATTCCATTTCCCTGAAAATCGAAATCTTCCACAAGATTCATTAAAAATCATGTTTGCCTACAGACAAGCATCGCCGCATATTATCCAGTACGTTCACTCAAAACTGAACGAAGCTTGAACCAAGTTTCGTCACTGCTAAGCTGGAAGCTTGCTTTAATACTGAGCCTCGGCTGCATTGTTGGGTCTGGTGTCTCATCTCCATCCAGACGACATCACATTTATCCTCTGTGGAGTTCAGGTCAGGTAAATTTTCTAGCCAATCAAGCACAGTCTTATTGCAGTCAGCGATGCCGTTGAATGAGGTCACAGCTCCCATCGTACTCTGAGAGGTTAACACCAGCCAGCTCTCTATCCAAGAGATAGAGCTGAGATTTCTTCTGTAACTATGAACTTTTGTGGATCTCCCTGCTTGTGGGAGACAAATGTCAAGTCAGTAGTCTTGCTAATTTTTCTCATGGCCTTATTCTAACATTTTTGTACCCAAAAAAATTACACATATCTATTGTTTTAGTCTTATTATTAAAATGAAAGTGGATTTGGGGTTTTTGTTGTTTGTAAACCGTGATATTGTGTATTAAAAGAAATATATGTTTCAAATACAATTAGTGTTTTGTTAAGTTAAAAAAACATTTTGTTTATTGCTAGAGATGACTTCTCTTAGATGACAATTTATTAAGTGTTTTCCTTTTGCGAGGTCCGTCTCTTCACACACAGCAAAGAGTCGATTACGCACTGATGGACTATTTTATACAATACAGTCACACATAAACAAAATTACAAGTGGTTGGTGGGGTAACCTGTCACTGCCCCGTTAGATAGTTATTGATCCGTTATATTATCATAATGACATACAAGCCGGCTGCTTTTCCCGAGAAAAGCAGAATGTCAGAGAGGCTCTTTGTGTGCGTTTCTAGATGCGTGTGTAATAGATGTGTTCGCTTCCTGTCGGCCTTATCAGAGCGGCTCCAGCACATGAGCCTGCACTGACAGTAGCCTTCACCGAGTGTCAAAAATCTTGGCTCACACCGACTCTGTTACTCTGTCTTGGCCTCCTTGTGTGTAGCTCAATATAAGACGTATTCACACCTAAAACAATTGTCCAGAACTCCCTTCTTTCCTCTCTAGCGGTTTATTGAATCTTTGTGCATTTGGAATAAAATTACTGGTTTTAGACAACATTTTAATTTGCAGAGATGCATGTTCATGTGTTTGGTGCTCTGTTTCTCTAAAATACTCGTTTCCATAAGCTTCTTTCATCCTCCTCCTTCAGCAGTTTGAAAGACAGACATTGTAGGCAGGCTTAGGAGGGCTTGACTGAATATCAAGATGGAAGAGTGGATGGACTGATCAGGGCTGCCACCTCTGTGATAACAGAAGCCCATTTTCATTTCCTGTCTTTGCAGGTTTACACTCTGCAGACACAGCCACTGCATATTCAAGTCCCCACATTTCAAGAATAAAAAAAAAAAAATTGTCGGTCTTAAATGCAACCCAGTTCTCACCTCTCAGAACGTACAAAGAATAACTATTAAGAAAAAAAATCATTTTCCTTTAGCTTCCCTCTTTGCTGTAATGCCTGACATGTCTTCATCTTAAAATTCAATCACAGATAAGGCTTTAAGTTGGAAATGACTTTCTGATCTCATTGGTTTCCCTTTCAAAAATTCAATCACTGCACCTACACGATTTATTCCTCGAAGTTCTAAAATAATAAAGAAAACTTTCAACTGGAGTGAAACAGGCTGCTGTCACATTTTCTGCAAATGCCAAAACAAAACTTTAATAAGGTCGTCCATGAACATAAGAAATAAGTCGGAGTGAAATCATGGCACTTAGTTATAAAAAGAGCAGCACATGAATGTTTCATATCCCAGAGCTTCACACAGTGCCACAGGAAGTGGCAGTCATGGTGCATGAAGTGAAAGAGAAGGTGATTGTGGCCATCATACATCAGGGTCATGATCATTAGCCACACCACAGGTTGGGCATGTCACTGCCCCAGGCGTACGGTCAGAGTAAAGAAAAAGGTGCTTTGCCATGCTGCAGACTCCAATAAGTTTAAAATACCAAGCTAGTCGAAAGTGTTGCATACATGAGATGACAAATTTACCAGTGATCACATTGTTTTTAAAGTTTTTCACTCCAGAGTTGAAATTTTGTTCAAACTTACTTCCATCCCATAACTGCACTGGAATATAAAGGAGAAAAATAAGTAGAGATGCAGAAATGTAATTTTTACATAAGTTAGTCAGACTGTTGCTCTTTATGTCGTACTTTTGGGCAACTGAATTCTCGATCAATCCATTTATCTATCGGAATCAAAAACAAAACCACAGCTTCAAACAAAAAAAAAAAGATTTCCATTGCCACGATGAACAAAATAACTGAAGTAGAAAACAATTTAACAGCTAGGAAAGAACAGCAGGGGGAAGTGAACAACAGGTCATGGCAAAGGGTTTATGGTAGGACATATTAAGCAGCAAGAAAACGTTTCGTCTTAAAATTTATGTTAGAAGCAGAAAAAAACAGCCAGCTTGCGGATTTCAGTGAGCTTACCAAGCTCTACTTATGTTTGCTAAATGACAGGCTTAGTACCTTTCCAAAGTTACAGTGGATGTGCAGCATTCTTCCTCTGCATCAGTAAGCATATGTTGAGTGTGATTCAACAAAGGAACAATAGCAAACCTGAGCGCCGATGCTTGTTTGGGTCATATGGATCGATTTTACAGATGACTTGTAGCTAAAAAGAGGAGTTAATACTGATTCTGAAAGAAATCTGTCAGAATACATGGAGCAGTCAGGGGTCTCACGCCGACCTCTGCCTCTTGAAAGAGCCAACAGTCTGATGCATCACATTTTCTTTCACATCACCAGACAGCCAGATGCCGTGGGCAATGTTGAGGTGGGAAACCTAAGTCCTGCCGTCTTTGACACAAACCACCAATCAAAGGACTGGAGCAAAACATCCACGCTCTTATGTAAAACACCAATCCTCAACAAGCGAGACCTCTTTCAGCAGCATAATGCACCACACCACCAAGGCAGAAATATCTCAGTAAGGGGTTGAGGGACACAAGAAGACTGATATTTGATGCATTGATTTCGACTGCAAATCTGTTACAAAACCATCCAATCAAGAATCTGAGGGATGTGCTAGTAAAATAAATCCAATCCATTCACAAGTCATACAAGTTTGGCTGGTGATATAGTGTTGTTTAACACCTCACCTACAACAAGCTGCTGTCTAACACCTCACTTGTAGAAGTACGGACATCAACAAGTCGGGATTGTTTTGTCAGAATGGTAAGCCTAATCAGTAAATTATAACGCGTTTTCAATCTTTGGAGGTCAAACCCTGCAAGTTGGGTTTCTTGTTAAATTGAGCAGTGAGCCACTTTCGCCAAAACATGTAGACGTGTTGAACATTTATTTAAAGATCACTTGAGAGAATTCTACGTTCTTCTATAAGCTAACATGCATTTCTTATTTTGCATTATACAATCATTCAGTTAATTTCTTCACGCAACACGGCATAGTATGAGCAGTAAATGTCTGGACAAAACCATGTGCAAAATGCTTTAGAGAGCACAGCTCCCACCAGCCTCGACAGTGTTTGCAGAAGTGACTGTTCTGACAGAAACCCTGTGAAAGGATTTCTCTGATGCTGCGTGCAACTGAAGCAGACAGCAGAATGACAAATGAAAGCAGTTAGAAAATGCAATTAGTTTTCTAGAAACTAATTGATGTCAGTTACAGTAACTTTGTCAAACACTATTAAATGGTGTTTTACATCCCTCAGCAACCCAATTACATTCAGGTATTTAATCCGTCGATGCGGTTTTTGTTATTTGGGTCGACAGTTTTTGCCCAACTTTGTTTGTTGATGGTGTTTCATCCTTGGGCAAGACACCATTCCTGCTGGGGGGGGTTAAAGGTCACCACCATCAGTGTGTGAATGATGATTTGAAGTCATTCAGAGGAGCGTTGGCATCTGCTAGACTAGTTAAAGCGCTATACAAATACAAACCATTTACAATAAAATACAGATACTCTAAGTGATAAAGACAAAAACTGGGCATTTTCAAGTTATTTTAATCACAGTTTAGCATCATTTAGAGACAAAAACACCTTTGAAAACAACACAAAGAAAACATATTTTTACAACACTGAACATGGATCTAAAAGAAACTCTCATGCACTGGTGCTATGTTTATTTTACAAAATTAAGAGTAGGATTTTCCTTTTTATCTCTTAGTCAGCACTGAATATCAACATGCTTTAAATCAAAAGACTACTACTAAAATGTACAGATACACAAATCACTTGTTAACAGGAAAAATTTGAAATTGCACAAATTAAAGTTAAATTTCTTTAAAACAAAAAGCCTTGTGAATGTAAAAAAAAATCCCTTTAATGAACTTTTCTGTCAGTGTTTTAAGATATAAACCTGCTAAAGAGCTCACTGGTTGCTCCTGTATCAGATATAAAATCTGGAGGTTCGAAAAAGTCTCACCAGTCCTGGTCTGGTCAAAAACCAAGCAGACATATGCGTAATTATCAGGCAGCCAGATGTGAATGTGGCTCAGTGAGCCAATTTCCGAATGTTACTGAGAAGTCGTCTGCTGTACACTCTGTGGTCGACAGGAAGTACTTCCATTACGGTCACTTTCACCCGACTCTCGTCCTGAGGACAAAAGCAAAGACTCAAATTAGACCAGCTTTAACATATGTTCACTTAATGAGTTAAGGTAGAAAATCAATCAACAGCATGTTTAGTAACATTTAACAAATTTGACTGCTAACCTCAAAGCACATACAAACCATCCATCACAGCAGATTGACTATGTAGCCGTAGTTCACTGCTCTTTGCAACATAAGCCATTTTGCTGTTAGCTCATGTAGACGCATCATTATTAAGTATTTAACATGTTAGTTTTGATTTGTATTGCGTAGTTTCTCTGTGTCTGAGTAATGTTCCAAAAACCTTGCTAATGAGAGGGAAATATGAGAAGCTCACAATAAATAAACGATGAAGCAAAGACAGCTTGGACCACCCTTTGTTCATCATCAAAGCTCGCACTTTGGCAGCAACTACATACAAGCCAGCTAATAAGAATAATTAGCTAATATGGCAAACATCCCTCAATAAGCTGAATGTTTTAATCAAAACTCTGGGAGGACACTAGAATTTGCACATTCTATCTGTTCTGACTTTAGAAGGAAACAAGCCTGTAATTAGCAATCACAGCTTGTTTTAGAAAAAAAAAATCAACAAATGCAGGAGTCTGTCTGGCCTTTCAGTCCAAGAAACTTTCTGCAGGTAGAGCTGTAATGTTAACACTTAGTGAAACTTATTTTTCAGACAATTTTCTCCTTTTGTTTTGTCGCGCAGCAGACATGAATCATTTACCTCACCATCTGTTAGAAAGGATTCAAGTGGAAACTGCACTTGCTTAAAACAGTGAATGTTGACGCTCCATCAGCCACAGCTGATGGCTTATGGAGCCACTTCAAAAATAAGTCAAATAAAATGGCAATTTTTAACAAACATTCCATGTTCATTTTTGCAATTTAAGCATTTAGTTTTATATTTATGTTGGCTACAACAAAAACAAATTTTAGTGCATATGCAAATGAAAAAAAGCCCTTCCAACTAAAGTTCAGAGAAGTTATTTGGCAGAAATGGATTTTCTTTGATTAGTCAGCTACTGATATTTTTCACAGTTTGGTGACTCAATGCCTCGTGTTTTTTATGTAATGTGTTGACTTATTTTCTTGTTGTAGGTAGACATCAGCTCTTCACCAAAAACACTGTCTGCCCCACTTTAATCTGTCTTTACATTTTATGCTTCCAGCTCTGGAGCTGAAAACACAACCGGGTGCTCCTACGCCTTGTGCCACATTGTCCTGACATTATGGAAATGTTTGACTACAGACTAAATTTGCTCTGCTTGCAAAAGAATTACTTTTAAAAAGTAAATGAATATTAGTAAGCCTCTTGCGCAGCCCACATAGAGGAGACGGCTGAAAATAATTGGCTTAGCCGTCTGTTTTCTGGACAAAGCCATCAAAACGGCTATTGTTTAATGATGTGTATGCTCCTTTGTTTTTCTTTTCCCTTAAAGATTATTCCGGTTCTGTGTGTGTATAGCTGTGTTTCTTCCTTGGACAAAGCCATAGATAATGTTATTGCTGCTATTAGCAATGTGTAGTCTATTCTTTTCTTTCAAATAGAAAGTACGCCTGGCTCAGTGTTACATAATTGGCTGGAGCTCCATCATGTACAGAGCTTCTGCTGTCGTTAGCTGTGTGTAGTCCAGGTCCATTTTCATACAAGTTACTACCGACACACTTACTTAGCTGCCCAATCAAACCCCATTTTGTTGTGGAAGACGAATGCTTTATTGAGCCTGGTTCTGGAGGAGCTTTCAGAATCCATTGCCAGATCTAAGAAAACGGCTGTTGACTAGTGGTGCAATATTAAAAAGATAAAAAATAAATGCATACAAAAATATCTCAACACTTTCTCGTTATTTGCATATTGCAAACATGGATTTAATAAAAGACAAAGCAGATGCAACTCTTCAAATAACTTGGAAGGTGAAAAACAGATTGTAAGTATTTTCTGCTGTAATGCCTCATTGATAACCCTATAGATCTAAAATGAGTTCCTACAGAGTCTCACAAAGAGACGTTTGATTTTTTCCTCAACTGGAATAAAATGAAGATAATTTGAAAGTGACCCGACTTTGGTCTAAGGTGGCATTCAGCTTGTGAACTGTGAACACCTCAGTCATGACTACAATTTGTTGGGGGAATAGAGCGTGAAAGTGACATTTTCCATCTCTAACAGCGCAAAAGCAGGATGTCCGGTCTGCACGTTTCCTCCACTATAAATTAGACTAAATGAGAGAGAAACATGTTCCAATTTGACTTTCTTTAGGCATGTTTTAAGATGGAGGCTACAGACAGGGGATGCAGGGATAAAATGAAAAGACCAACATGCCATTCATCCACAAGGATTATTCTAAAATCACAAAATCAGAGATTTAATATGATTTTTTCCATTTGACTGATCATTTCCATTATTTTCTGAGCTGAAACAGCTCACTCTCCAATTATAAGACTTTCCTGTGAAGACATAATGACTGAAGTCTTTTCTGTTATGATCACAGTTACTATCACAGGGATTACACATAAAACAATTTCAAAGCCTTAAAAATATTCCATCAGCAGTTCAGCAACCAAATTGGGTATTAAAGCTGTTTAATATCTGTGATTTCACACTCCTGTCATTACTTTCAATTGTGTCCATCTAAAGAAACAAAAGTAAAATTAAAAATGGGTCATTTTTACTTGGCAAAAGGTGACATCTAGCAAAACTGATGTGATCAACATAATATGCTCTAATATTCCACTCGTGTAGAAAAAACATATAATATTGTGGCAGCTGAACGTTTTCTCTAACTGTATTTCACAGGTTGGTGTGAAGCCGGCATTCTCCCTGAAGAAATAAGGTCTGGACGCTGTCTGGCACGCGGATATAATGTGAAAGAAAACACACACTATGGCTCACACAAACGCAACACACCACTAACCAATTTATTCAGACATATGCTACAACCTCATGGAGAATTAATAAGTTTCAGTACTGTGTTAAACAATGTAATTACACAGCAGAAGGTTCCTGCAGAAAAACTGCCACAACCAAGCAGTTAATACTCCCTGCAGATAATACTTTGTCTCAGTATGTTCTGAGCAAAAGAATGGCTCCCACTGACCTTACTGAATCTTAAGTTTTATTAGCAGCATCATTAATTTGCAGCCTCGGTATTTAGAAACACTGGTCTCATCCGGAATATTACTGGAGCCCTGAGTTGTCCTCAAATGACACCACAGGGCTTACGTTTGTGGTTCTGTGCGACTCTTATTTCTCTTTTGAAAACATAAAAACCTTTGCGTCTATCCAAATTAAGAAATGTGTCAACGACAGACAGCCTGCTGTGTCTTTGTTGATTTGTTTGTCCAGTGCGTCACGAGTGCTCACCGTCAGCTACATGGTCAAGAATGAGACACTTAGAAATATTTTTTGGAAATATCACATTGATTATGTAAAATACCTTCGATTTCACTAACCATTTTTATCATTCTGTGAAACAGCAAGAAGAATTTAATTTGTTGTTGACAAGCTAAACTAAGAGTCTGGTTTTGCAGATGATGTAAGGCGACAATATTAGTCGTGCTTAGCTCTCAATGGTCTGTTTGTTATCATAAAGAAAGGGACATTTGTCCCCTTTGACATATATTCAGATACACAATACACAAACAGCTATACAGCCCGCATGTTTGAAACCTTGCAGCAAATAATAAGAGTACATCTATATCTTCTTAATGTCTTCATATTGAAAGAGACATGGATTCAAGTCCAAATACAGGCATCATTATGTTGCCATATGTATTGACAACCCTGGTAGACACATTTATAAAGTCATAAAATAATATTTAATTATACCAACATACTTTTCACATTAAAAAGTTAAGAGAAATTAAGCTTTTAGTTCATTATGTGTGAAAAATAATACCAAAGGGAGGAAATTCATTTCTACATTATCACTGGTGTCCCAATTAGAGGCACACCAAACAAGTCAAATGGAGTAAACAGACCTGACACATTTTCAAATTAGTGGAGGGACATGATTAAAAGTTTAATCGAGTTAATTGCAGAGTCTGTAATTAATTGAAAACCATATATACCAACATTTTTTTTTTTAATTCAAAAACCAATTTTGTTGCTCAACAAAAAATAAATTGTTTTTTATCTGTTATTTAGGTTAGATTGCTACAAAATGATGTTACCTATTCGAATTTCAAGTGTTTCAAAAACTTCTTTGACAAAAACAAATCTTTATAAAAGATTGTTAACACTGACATTAGCGATTGGACATCTGGGATTGCTACATGTCTTGCATTGACATTGCATATCAGGTAGTAGTGATGATACAACAGAAATGTTTTTTAAAGCCAAAATTAACCCCCAGGGCGCCAAGATAAGCTGTTCTGTCCTTTATTGGAGTGTTTGTGGATGCTGTTTGTGCGTCAGACTTAGGCTCAAACCAGAAACACGTGAATACAAACGTTTCTTCTCAGGACTTTTGCATGACAGTAAACAATAATTGCATTAAAATTTTAACACATTAAAGTCTATACAATTGAAAAAATTAAATCAATGCGTGAAAGTCATGGCATTTCTCTTGTGACGATTATCAGACAGAACATTTATACTAGTAGTCCATGACATTTTCTCTGTATTATAAATATGAAATAACGCACACTAACTTGTCTCAGAAATGCATTGTGTCAAACAGGAAAACATGAAAAAACTAGAAAAGAAAGAAAACAGCTACTCATGAACTCAATCATAACTGCATTTAGTAGTAGTCATGTGTTTAAACATCGATAAGGTGATGTTAAGACTGGAGGAGGAGCTAGGCTTATCTTAGCGTCACACAGTGAAGAGGGAGGCAAACAGCCACAGCGCTCACTACTGCAGCAAATCTTTCAGTGTAAGATTATGCAACTGCTCCAAAGGAATAAGAAATTCATTTAAGGCTTTTTACACATCTTTACCAGTGGTGTAAATATTTTTTGAGTCCATTAAACTGGCCTAATGTGGGAAAATCAAGTGTGCTATATTTAGAAACAAGTCAATCATATGAAGGAGAAAATTACAGACACCAGATTGAACTCCTTCTTTATTAATACAAATATAACATCTATATAATGTATACACCTCAAGGTCCATTCACACCTTCTTTCCATTTCTGTTTTTATTATGTTGGCTCTCTGTGACTCCTTTAATTGGCCCCTGAGGATACATAAAGTTTTCTGAATTGAATTAAATCTAAACATTTTACTGATTAAACATTCTTAGATACTAAACCTCTTCCACACGCTCCATAATTATTTAGATGGATTGTCTATTGCTACATGAACTAATGAGCTAAACATTACAGCCAACAACTGAAGTGAAGCTTTTACTAGCTGTTCTTATAAAAAGAGACAAATGAGAAAGGTTATTGCACTGAATTAATTTGTAACAAACTTATGAGACAGAAAGACTGAATATCCATATAACGGGCACTCACAGGGAGAGGAGAAACAAGTCTGTTGGGGATAATAAAATGTATAATTTCCAGTAATAAAAACATTGGTGATGATACTGTAGCATCAAATTCACAAAACTCATTTATAGACATCGCAAATAAAGGTAGGTGTTACTTTAATGTATTTAATCAACACAGGTTTTACTTATCTTTGGAGCAGACACCCAGCAGCAGCTGCTTTATCATGTTTGCTAGTTTGAAACTTCAAAATTACTTATTGATAGACAATCCTGAGGGGGGCTGTGATCGTTTTAATTGGTATCTCAGAACATAAATGCTATAAAATATTTTAACTTCACCATATTAAATCATTAAAAAAAACCATTACAGCATTACTCCCTTAGCCTCCAGCTGAGGTCTTTGCTTCAATTAAATCATTCAATTAACATTTTCACTAAGGTTTGCCTGTTTTATGAACAGATTTAAAAAGTAACCCTTCGAAAACACTGATATAATAACATGACTGGGTTTACAGGCTATGTGAGATAAAATACTCATGTCAATATTTAAAAATTAACAGATAATGTGACCTGCAGAAGATCCTAAACTGGGAGTTGACTAATGGTCTCTTTCTGAGTTACATTTCTATCCACTTGTTTTGTTTGGTTCCTTCAGTGGAAGAGAAAATACCCTAGAAAATTACCCTGCCTCCTACAGCTAAACCCACCTGAAAAGTTTCTGCTTCTGGATGGACAAACGAAAAAAAAAAGAAAACACTTTTCATTACATGCACAGTGTGTTGCAACACACTGTAAATAACAGTGCAGCATACCCTCAAAGTAACAATTTTAACCCAGCCAGCCTACGTTGTGCATTAAAAGTTTTCGTGATGAAAACAAAAAAAGAAAAAGGTTAATGCTGACTCACTCTGATATACGCACTGTTCACCTGAGGTGAGCTGAGAAAGGTGGCTGACTGACCACTGACACAATGAACAGTGGCAACACAGCTACTGGCTCTACTAAATACTTTATGACAGAAAATATTCATAATTTGAATTGTTTTTTGTTGTAGTCATGGATAAAATCTGCCAGCTAAAATGCTGGTTTATTAGTATTTGTTTTATGTATCTGTTCTGAACACTTATATCCACTTTGTGTAACAATTTTATACTTCAGACAGTTAGAGAAAGGTTTAAAATTTAAACTAATAATCTGAAGGCGTATTGTTTTTTTTTCTCTTTGTCTTGGGCGTGGGAGGTTGGTGCTTTAGACACAAATCTCTCCCACTGAGAATATTTTATTTTTGTAGCAATTTGGTCTTTAGAGGCTGCACTGGCATTTTTTCAGTCACTGGCAGGCATTCCTTCTTATTTTATGAAGTAAAGGATTGGATTAAAATTGCACAGGATTGCTTGAAGGGTTTCATAAGGTCAAGACACAAATCCTTCAGAGATAAATCTGAACCTCAACTGCTTCTCCCAGTACATGCCCTTAGTGGCAATTTGGCCTTTGAATAATTAGGCTAATCAGCCTTAGACAGACAATAGCTAAATGCTAATTTGTGCCTAATTAAGAGAAATGAATCCACAGCTGTATTTGTTTTCTGCAATCCAAAGTGCACTGGCTAGAAAACAACCCCCCTGTCGCTCTGTAACTAATTGAGATGATTCTGAGTTTATGCTGTGTGACTGACAGTGCTTTGTGATTACATCGTGTTTGTGCATCTTGTTTGGTGGTTTCACAAGCTTAAGACTGCAGTTCAGTAAAAAACAAAAGATAATGACTTCTGTTTTACAAACGCGTAGTAGACATGCAACTCCTTTTGTAGTTTTATGGCAAACAATAACACCACAGATGCAACAGTTGCAGTTTTTAGGCTACTTAAAAATTAGGCCTTACAGTTTACCATGAAATGAAATGAAATGAAATGAAATGAAATTTTATTCGAACATGATACAAATATAAAAATAAAATAGTGCACAGTAACAAGAAGTGCATAAGAAAGAAGAGAAAATACAGATTTTTTTGTTTCAGTTAACATATCATGCTCAAAATGGGGTAGGAAGAAGTGAGAACTTATAAACTCCTACCCCCTAAACACTTGAAACTTTAGAGTCCTACTGTCATTAAAAAAATCAAAATCAAAGTGGCAGTCAGAAGTAACAGTTACTAATATTTACCTATACATTTTCCCATTTTATGCTGGTTTGTCTTTCTAAACCCTTACACCAAGTTATCTGCAATACACACCTTATTGCTTTCTGTCACCCATATGTGTATCTATTGAAAATTACCTCTTTGTACTTTCTTTTGAATTGTGTTAAACTATTGCTTTGTTTTAAATCTTCATGTAACTTGTTCCATAACTTTACACCTTTAATTGAAATACAGAAGCTTTTTCTTGTTGTTCTAAAATTGCGGATCTTGAAGTTTGAGTGACCCCTTAAGTTATACCCCCCTTCTCTTTCAGAAAACGTGCTCTGTATGTGCTCAGGTAACAACTTTTTAGATACTTTGAACATAAACTGAGCCATTTTAAATTCTACAAGCTCGTCAAATTTGAGAATTCTGGATTTTATGAAGAGTGGGTTTGTATGCTCATAATAACCGACATTATGGATGATTCTAATGGCTCGTTTCTGTAGGACGGTTACCGGATGTAAAGAGCTCTTGTAATTAACTCCCCACACTTCACAGCAATATGATAGATATGGTAAAATCAGAGAGTTATATAGAATATGAAGTGATTTAGCATTCAATACATGTCTAGCTCTAGCCAATATGGATATACTTCTACTGAGTTTACTCTGTAAATGTTTAATATGAGGTTTCCAACTGATTTTGTCATCTATTATTAAACCGAGGAACTTATTAGCAAAAACCCTTTGTAGAGTTACGTCCTCTATTTGAACTTGGATTTCAGTATTTTTATAACAGTTCCCAAAGACCATGATTTTCGTCTTGTCCAAATTTAGGGATAATTTGTTATGGTCAAACCATATCTTTAACTTACTAATCTCTGAAGTGACTGTTGAGAGAAGATGCTCTAAATTGTCGCCAGAGGCTAGAATATTTGTGTCATCAGCGAATAAGATAAATTTTAATACATTGGACACTTTACTGATATCATTTATATAAAGATTAAATAAAATTGGTCCCAATACTGATCCTTGTGGTACTCCACAGACAGTCTCCTGCCAATCAGATTCCACATCTCCCAATTTCACAAATTGTTTCCGGCTCTTTAAATAACTCCTCATCCAGTCAGAAACTACTCCCCTAATTCCATAGCGTTCTAATTTTTTAAGTAAGATTTCATGATTTATTGTATCAAAAGCTTTCTTTAGATCTATAAATATCCCTACTGCCAGTTTCTTACTATCTGTTGCGTTGGTTATTTCTTCTATTAAGTCAGTTACAGCCAGCGATGTTGACCGGTTTGCTCTGAATCCATATTGACTGCTAATAAGTAGCGAATGTTTTTCTATGAATTGTTCCAGTCTTTTCTTAAAGAGTTTTTCCAGGATTTTAGAAAATTGTGGGAGAAGAGAGACAGGCCTGTAGTTAGTGAAGAGGTGTTTGTTGCCAGTTTTATACATTGGTTTGACCTTAGCTATTTTCATTTTGTTGGGAAATGATCCTGTTTGAAATGATAAATTGCAAATATAAGTTAGTGGTTTAGAGATTCCTTTAATTACTATTTTAATAGTTTTCATGTCCAGATCATCACAGTCAGTGGAAGTCTTATTTTTACAGTTATTCACAATGTTTATGATTTCTTCTTCTAGTACAGGGTTGAGATATAAGGAGCTGGGATTATTCTCAATTAGATATTGCTGAGTTGCAGTTTTTGTAGTCGGTATTTTTTCTGCTAATTGAGGTCCATCATTAAGAGATGTATTTAATTCTGTAATTTCTTATTTTTTCGCTCAACACAATGAGTTACACAGCTTTCTTTATTGGCTATAAGAAATCCACCTAAAAACTTCCGCACAGAAGAGCTCTTATTGCTAGAGTTAAGTAGCTGCTACATTTATAGAAAAAAATCAATGTCAGCCATTCATGGATAAAGCAGTCAAGCAGAAAATTGGCCAATTCTGTTCACCTGTGAAACAGCTAGTCTATCCATTAGTCCTGGGGAATGCTTAACACAATATCAAAGATTATATGTTTGACTTTGTTTTATAAAACAGCCTCATTTGGGATCGCTATGGTATCGACACTAGGTCAGTTTTAGCAAGCCGACCAACTAATCCACAAAAAATAAAAACTTCACTTGAAAAAAACAACAAAAAGGTGGTGGAGTCAGGCGAACAGAGCAGCTTGGAAACATTTCTAGATCTGTACTGTAGGTGTTGTTTTATTTTAATATCAACAGCATTTTGGTTACTTAAAAACAAAAACAGCTTACTCAGCATTGCACCATAGAATCCCAATGAAAAGTTTGCTTATTAGTTCAATCCACATGTTTCGATACTTTACTTCTAATATCAATGATAATAGCCCAAAATTGTGTTTTTCTGAAAATGTTAAAGTTATAAAAGTCTAAAAAAGGGATCATCAATGCAGGAGTGTCATAGTGACAATACAGAATGTCATATAGCTTACACAATCACAGCGAGGACTGCTGAGTCGACAGCTGACCAGATAACAGTCACGGACAGCCTCCCACAAGGAGAGGAGGGAGAAGAAGCTCTTTGTTCATTGAGTTTATATACAAGCAGCTTACAAGGAAGAAAATTTGTTATGGAAAAAGAACTAGTCCGTTGTAAAATTTGCATTTCATTGAAATTTTGATTAAATTTGTAATGAAATTTTATTCAAAATTGAATTCCAGGGTTCTTTGGGTCCAACTTTAGGTTTGTACAATCAATAATTGATCAATAATTGTTCCTATCTGTTGCCGTTAGTGGACAGTGCTTTATCAAATCCAATACATCAATCTTTATCCAATAAAGCTATGACTTCCAACTTCTGAATTGAATGACTAAAACAAATGTACTTTTCAACAATTTTCTATTTTTTTGAGGTGCACTTTTCTCAAAATTATGATGAACGAGACATGAGCTGCTAATCATACAAAGCAGTATTTTGTAGTCTTATGTCTTGGAAACAAGTGAATTCCTTTGCACCATATACTTATATACTTTTTCTGTTTATTGGTACTTACATTATACGTCTCCAGCTTGACTCGGTTCTTAAAGATGTGGGTAGAGAAGTTGGCTTTCTGGAAGACTTCATCAAACCCTTCCTCGTCCTTGGAAATACACACACACAGACAAATGTTCAGGGGTAAACAAAAAGTTTGGTGGAAACTCTAAAAGGAAGCAGTCCGTTATAGTTAGATCTCCTGGGCGAAATTGTTAAGAAGAACTGTCTGTGGCAGTTTCTCCTTTTGTGTGTGTGTGTGTGTCAGAGTCTCACTGTTTCTCTGAGCTGTCCCAGCTCTTCTGCCTTGCGACCCAGCAGGACCTCAGCTGTCTCCTGGAAGCATGTCACCCACTGGTTATCCCCGAAGTCTGCCAAGTTAGCCTGAGAGTCAAGACAGCGAGAGATGATGGGTAGGGCAAAACATTACTTCTGTTTGTCTGACTGTGTATTTGTGTCATCACTGAGAATAATCACTGCATGTTTGACAAGCATTAATGTTGTTTGTCCCATATGTGCATCATACTCACTGAAAGTAGGAGTCTATATTTGAAGTTGGGGAACTCTCTGTTACACTTCTCGCAGCGATAAAAACCATTCTGTTGATCTATGACCTTCTTGTTGCAGTCTGAAGACGGACATGCTTGATACAAACAATTTTCTTTACGCATGTAAACTATAGTTGCCACGCAGCTAAAATAGTCTGCCTGAAAGACAAAAACGACAGAAAAAGAGGCTAAATCTAAATATTGAAAAGAGTCTGAGCAGTAAAAACAGACAGTAGTTTGGTTGCAGATGTATAGAAGAATAATTTTCCAGACCAAACAGGTCTTCGGGTTTAAGTTACTCTGCATCAATAACAACCCAACATAAAGAAGCAGCGAAAACCTGGCAAATGTTTATTTACTGTAACACCTCAAGCATATTTGATTATATTTTAAAGGTTTTACCCAAATACCGTAAAAAGATGATTGTTTATCATCAGTCAAATATAGCCTGGACAAATTGTAAGAACTTTAAATGCCAAATTTATAAATAAAAAAAAAAAGACCCTCAACAGCAGGAATTACATCTACAATTTAACTTACCAGAGAATAAATGCTATCCTTTGTTTGGTACCAAAAAAGTGCTTAAATCACAAAAAGCAAGACTAGAGAAAAGAAACCCTGGTAATTAGTAAGAAAGTCAGAGTGTTGGAGCATTTATTTTCCCTATTTATGTCTTGCTGGCTGCCGACAGTGCTGGCAGATGTTAAAACATGGAACTATCTGTAGTAGTCCATGTGACTGGCTTATAATTAAGTTGTTTCATTAAAATTTCAGAGCACACCCATCTGATTTCTACTTAAGAGGCTTAGACTTCAAGAAAACTTTGATATTAAGTTTGTATGTTTTTGGTTGCAGCTTCAGTGAGAGGGGGAATATAAGCTGCATAAATTAAATCACACACCATATTTAAGACATGGGGAAGCTTCCTGTCACCGACTGTAAGGTCTATAAGAAGCACATAATCGCATGGCGCAGTAAACACTCAAAATGTAGAGAACTAATAATCTTAATATGCTGTACACAATCACATATATTTTTTGACTTGGTTTAAGTTTAACTGTATGCATATTGATTGTTGTAGTAACAGAAAAGAATCCCTCTAGATCTGACGGTTTTTAACATCACAACTAGAGGTTTGACATTTTGAAAAATGACAGACCCATTTACATAAATGCTACTCTTTAGTTACATTTTCCTTAGTTTATTAGCATAATGCTCCTTTTTTGCTGTTGCTCATTTGATCCCAAGAAAAGCCAAGTTTATGTGATTGCAAAAAGGGAAGCAAAAAAATATGACCTGTGTCTTAAAAATGTGTTATTAGTGCATTTATAAAAACAGCTTTTTTACATCTACACAGCAACAACTTACATGAGCCACTGACACCCAACACATTTAAATATCAAAAATATTTCAAGACTGCGATGAGGGTGGAAATAAATGCAATCCTTCTGTTTAACCTGCTCCTAGGTCATGTCATATGGATTTTTCAAACTTAAAAGCACATGTTTACGTGTGCTAGAAGAGAAAGTGCATTTGCCAAGACGGAATCAAACTTTTCAAAGTGAAAGGTGTTCAATGAATAGAGCGGAAGAAGATATCTCATCAAAGTGTTTGTTATGTAGGAGGCAACATCTTGTGAGATGAAAGGGATGCCAGGTGGCGAAGGCCTCAAGAACACAGTGAGTAATCACTAGTCCACAGCAGAGTCAAAAATCACAGAACAGTAGTGGGGTATGACGTCAGCTTCTGCGGTTTGGACTTCTTTGCAGTCAGAACACGCAAAAAGATGAGTGGAAAAGTAACTATCTTATCCAGTTTGTGATCAGAAATAGTCATGACCTTCAATCCATTTGACACGACTGGACGTCAGGAACTACATTTGATCAAACTGGCATCAGAAAGGCCAGGACTGACGTGTCAAATCAACCCAAATAACTAGTTAAATCTAGAAAGGTTAAAAGAAAACTAATTCAAATGAATAAACATAATGTAAGGAACCATAATTCCTAACAAAATAATGATAATAGAACAATTTCTCACCAATTAGACTTAAAAACAACATATCAAATAACAAAGTGAAAATTTATTCTATCTTTGAAATCTGGTGAATATTATTTGTGTATATATATTGTCAGATTTTTAATCAGTAGATCAACTGTGCAATAAGACTTGACTATGAACTGTGGACATTTTTTTAAATGTAGAGGGTTTAAAAGAGCCCTGTGTAATTACTTTATGGTATAAAGTGTTATAATTGCAAATGTGTGAATCAATATTGAATGAAGATACTAAATTACAAATTTTACACAATGTGTGTGACTATTTTATAGTAAATGTGATTTTAGAAGCAGCATTTAAAGGTGCTGCATTTTACACACCTTTGGCCATGTCATTTAAATATCTGAAGTCAATTACTTTGATTGGTGAGCAAATATTTTATCAAATGTTCTGGCGACCGGTCCAGAGGGCACCCAGTTTCTTGCCCAATGACCCCTGGACACGGCACCAGCAACCCTGAGACCTGTCAAGGAAAAAGCGTGAACAGACAATGGTTGAATTATTTTTTTCTGTTTTAAATTATGGAAAAGGTAACACTCTGAAATCAAATGAAATGTTTCCTGGTGTTCAAAAACCCTTCTCATCCAGACTTGAAAAATGGAAAAACCTAATTCCATACATTTTAAGAGAGTAAAAACCTTGAAATAAAGACAAAAAGCCAAAGGGCTCCTTAAGTTCAAACAGCGACAGAGTAAATCGCAAAGGGTGCAAAAGGGCATAATTAAGAAAATCCAAATTGAAATTACATCCGACTTGGCACTGAATATCTAATTGGTGCCAACAATTCAGCCCAACTAGTGCATGCATGCTGTTTACACATCTCTATTTGACTTCCAGAAAATCTTGGAACAGCCCACAAAGAGCAGGAGGAGTTTGAGAAATCTTTGCATAATCGATGCAAGACGAGATGAATTTCTCCCTCTCTAATGCGAAAGCTGTGCTAATACATACAGACACACAAGCAAACTGACAAGTATACATGACTATAATGCAAGGTTATATGCAAACAACCAAATATTTACATGTGCAATGCAGACATAGTGACGCTAAACTTCCTTCTGTTACAAAATCAAATTAAAGTGTGCACAGTCAAACAAAATCACATTAAAATGCAACGATGCAGCTGTAATTTAAACAGATATTAGCACCTTAGGCGGCAGAACTCACACTGCTAAAATCAACAGCTAAAAAGGAAAGAAATGTTAATTCTGAGGGGAAAAGGCTATTGCTCTCATCCTGTAGAGAAGCATGCCATTCCATTTCCATAAATATAAATACAAAAAAAAAAAACACACACACACACACAGCAGATGAACAATGCTCTCTGCAAGAGGCAGCCCTCGAATGCACCTACATGCAAGCGTACAGGAATTTAAAATACTCATGGAAAATGTGATCCACATGCACGTATAGGAAACCAGAAAGAATTGATTTTTTCCAACAATACACCAGAGGGCATTTCTTCTCTAGAACAGACTTTAAACAAGATCCAGGAATTACAGCTAGAATATAAAACGCACACTAAACAACAAGCAGCAGCTAGAGCTGGGCCAGACTCATTACTAATGTTGGCCTAAATGAGTCTATCAAAGACTCTTTCTAGGATGTGGGCCAAAATCACACACATACTGAGGAACGCTGTTCCTCTGCTCTGCAAAGCATGATTCCTGCAAAGTGTTTTGCAAAAGCATCGGATGTGAAAAGGCCATTGTGTTTCCTGCATCCCTCATGAGGGGGCTAATGCTGTGCTGCATCCCCTCGACCTCTACACTTACTGTCACTCAGACTTTGAGCCCTCTGACACTTTTCCCCCTCTGGCCAATACTGACTCACAGTTTCATAATCTGTCCACCCATCCATTGACTCAGCGTCCATGCCACCGAGCAAGGACCCTTCAGAAACACTTAGTAAGAGGCTTTTTTTTTTTATTAATTAGCAGAATTTCCCCCTTTAGCAACATCCCCACTCCTCATCAACACCACACTCCTACGCTCCCATAAGCATGCCTGCCTCGTCACATTTTAAAAGCAAACTGGAAGGATAAAGAAGTGGGGAGGCGATGTGGAAGGCAGTAGGTGGGTGGATGAGACAGAAATGAGGGCTTGCCGCATCTTCCTTATGATGGCAGAGTTAATGTGGACGTAAAGGACAGCAGGACCTTGACCAGGGGTTATTTCATCAATAGCAAAACATAATAAACACAATATTTCATAATTAAAGACTCTCTGCTGAGGTCCTTTCTTTTCTTGCTGTATTCATTTACAAAGACTTTTAACAACATTTATACCCCTGGCACATTTTGAATGTTGCATTATAATTACAAACTTTAAATAGGGGCATTATGTAAAATCGACTTTTTTGAGCTTTACATTATGTTATGCAAATCTCCCGTGGCAACCACCCAGAGATGCCTAAACGCTTGCTCATTCAAAGCGCCGCCAACTCCACAAAGCATCTCTCCTCCAGCCTCCCCTACACAGCTCCTGCAGACTATCGGCAGCATCAGTTAAGGCCTAGTCAAACTGTGCACCTACTGAGCTCATCGTAGGAGCTACTGCGCTCTGAAAAACATTTTTATAACTGGAGGTAACATAAGTACCTGATTGTGCAATAAAATGCCACTATGTGTGAGGAAAATACATAAAAATGCCCCCTTAATTTATTCCACTGGGATTTTATGTCAAATACCAACTTAAGTAAAGCATAACTGAAGTGGAAAGAAAAAAAATGACAGGATTTAAAATGTTTCAAAAAGGTTAAGAAAAGAAGGAAGCATTCCAGAAAAGGAAGGAGAATACATGGGAAAAAATAAGAATGATAATAAGTGTCTATATGTGTATTTTATCTTTTCATATTTACCCAGAAAAGAGGAATAGTGAAATCAAATCCTATAACTTTCCAATCTGTATAGAGACCCCAACAAACACACAAGCTGAGTCCAAATGATTGGACAAGACACACATGCATGTTACATGTTTTTGATTTTATTTGTAAAAAAATAAAAATAACGATGCATCATTCTCTGACTACTAAATGTGTAAAAGTGAAGAGGAGTAATAGTCTTGCAATGCTTCATATGGAGAGAAAAACTTTGGGGGAAAGTCTTTTAATATCACCACTAGTAGCGTGTAGACGAAACCACTCAGAGATACGCAAACACAAACTGGATGTACGCGACTGACACACATTCTGCAATGTGAAAGTAGTTTTCATTCTTATCACACCAAATCCCAGTGTCACCTTCTGGCACCTAAATGTAATTAAAATTTACACGTGGAAGGGCAACCAAGTGAAAATCCACTTCACATAATTGATGTGGTTGCACATGACAAATTTAATGCTCGTCCCAAAATCCCAAACACACACGCATATCTACATTAATTAGAAATGGATTGAACACTTATATCCCACACAACCGTCCTTCCCTAACATGCTCCTTTCCACACGCACACACACACGTGCACACACACACACACACACACGCACACGCACACACACACACAGATAGATTCTAACACACTATCCAAATTATCCATCCCCAAAGATGGAGGAAACAGGTAGTATGCTAATTTGGATTGCTGCAAATTAGAAATATTCCATAGCTTTAACCAAAGCTGTAGCCTCAGAGTGTGTGATGAGAAGCCTTGTCCTCGCTTTTCAGTTCAATTACAGAAACAGCTGGGGGTGCACAGAGCTGAGAGCGAGCACAAGAGGAAAGAGGCCAAGACAAAAGAGGTAAAAATGAGAATTTCTCACGTTTAAACTCACCGTCCTGCATTGGAAAGTAAAACCTTTCCAGTCTGCATCAAATTCTCAAGCTTCACTTCACTTATTTTTTTCAGACTAGTCATCTCTACCATCTTGATCTCTTATATTCTTCAAAACAGATTCCTCTGTGTTGTGAAGTTAAAGTGGCAGTGCTTACGTTTTTTTCTTTTTTTGCAATCGAGTCGCTAGTCCACATTTTTATTCTATGCCTCTTTCCATTCTGGTAATATTATGCTCCTTAGGCTTCCTCTAGCACATAATTAGAAATTTTCATTAGAAATGACATTGATCTTCAAGCTATCCATAAGCAGCTTCCAATTAAAAGCAAGGAAAGAGGAAAACTAATCTGAGATAAACTGAATTAATTAGATGGAAAGTTTAGCGAGCGCCAAATACCCCTTAGATGGACTCCAATTCTGGTTGAAACCAAGATAATTTTGCTCCGTTTCATTTCCTAAAATGGCAGATGGTTCACTTTAAGATCCACTCCACACAATTCCAATAGTACGTTCTTCCACAGTATAGCTATTTGTGAAGTGTTAATCCTTATTCAGTTAAAACAAATTGATAAACAAATTGTAGCTGCAAAGATTGGAAGACAAACAGGAGTGTAAACATTGTTTTTAAATGTAAAGGTTTTAAAATTGTTTTGTGTTTCCAATTCTGAAACTTAGAAAGACTTTGACAGGCATGTAAGAAAATGTAGCTTCAATATGTAGACATTTTGTGAATTACAATGTTGCTCCACGATTCCAAGACAAGCAAAACCCACTGATAGTTTTGATGCACTTCACTGGAGTTGGTGAGTTTGGATCAGTTGGGTTTGAAGGCGTCTCTCTAGATTCTGCTTTCATAAGAAATATGAAAGCAACAAGCAGACTGGTGTAGGGAACCCTAACATAAATGACCCTTCAGTAAATAAGAAGCTGCCATGTTTGCCTGTGTAGACTGTACCTTTTCTCCGTGTCCCATGTTTTCATTCTTAACATCGCTCAGCGTTTTCCAGTTCATCTTCGATCCAACACCGACTGACACGGTTTCTGTTAGCGACTGGCTGTCAACTGCATAACCTTCCCGGTCATACCTACAGAGGGAGCACAGAAAAACATAAAACAGACAGAAGTAATCATGTATAAATGTGGCACAGAAAGAAAACCTGATCATTTAAATGTATGGATTCTAATAACTTATTATAACGACTCCACAACATAAAATTGCAATGATTTACAAAAACAACAACAGGTTGCAAAACTTTGAATTTATTGTACATTTTCTTCACATATAGTTAGAATCCCACAAAGGCTCAAATGTAAAGGTACATTCATACACTGGCAAAGAAACAATCCACCAACAACTGGGGGCTCTACAATGTGTTAACTTGACAAGGCTAAGGTCTATCAACATGTATTAAGGGATCATGATTGACTACTGATGGAAGTTTATTTCAATTACTGCACAATAAAAAAATGGTCAAACAATTTTATGTTAACTGCAAGTTTTCAGTTGTTTAACTGCTTTGCAAACATAACCCCCCCCCCAAACAATCTCCTTCAGATGAAAGAAAGTAAGAAGGTGAAGCTGCTGGAACACTGATGTCCTCTGTCAACATTGAGGCCAGTTTCTTTTCTTCCATATTCATCATGTTCAACTATGACTGAAACTTGCACACAAACACAAGCCAAATCTCTGGAGAAAGGTTTTATTCATAGACAAAACTAAATTAAGGTGTTTGGCCAAAAGCAAGAAGGGTGATTGGATGATTAAGTGAGGCTATTAAATCTAAAAACATTCATCAACTGTCAAGCAAGGTGACTGCAGCGCCATGCATGAGTTAGACAGAATAATGAAGGAGAACCGACTCCAAATTGTTGAGTTTCCCACAACTCAGAAACTAGATTGAAACTTGGACATAACTGGTTGTCCAACTGAGCTGTTCATCGCTATACAAATCATGTAGTCCGAGTCCAATCTGCTAAAGGGTGTTTACTGTATATTAGTGGAGATTTGTGTACTAATTTGAGCTTAAGTATAAATATAACTCTGTCCCAATATAGACTAGAGAAAATCCATAATAAAATCAAAAAGATTTTCGATTTAAAAAAGCTTTGGAGCTCCATGCTGCATCATTGTTCCACCCAGAAAAAAAAACAAAAAAAAAAACAGTAGTTGAAATAAATCTATAAATGGTCCAAACTAATGACATTTATGCTAATGAGTGTTAAATGATACTGTAGATGAGTCTCATGTGCTTTAACTAGTCATAATAAACTCATTCTCCTCAAAGTTTTGCATTTGAATAACTGTAAAAAACAAACATCAGTTGTGAACATTCGATGTGATTTAAAAAAATAAAGCTGTTAAAAGTTTGAGTAAGTAGTTTAGGGCTGTTGTAAACGAATATTTTAGTAATCGAGTAATCTATCGATTATTCTTACGATTAATCGAGTAATCGGATAAAAAAAATTATAAAATGAAATATTGGTAAATCTGGCATAATACCGGTGTTACTATCAGATATCAATATCAGTCCAATTTTCCATATTTGAGCATCCCTAACAGTTGCTTTTTTGTAGTTTAGAAAACTAACCTGTAACAATAATAGCTCACTTTCTAAGTTAACCAGAAGAAAAGTTACAGAAAAATCTGAAATTATATTGAATTTAATAACAAAGAGGCAGGCTCACAAATATGCTTATAAAAATGTCTACAATCCAGCTTTTAGTTTATGTATTCATCTTCAGTGAGTTTAATAGATTAATTAAACTCACCTTGCCACCTAACCTGTCACGCTTTGGGTTTGAAAATACGGGAAATGGCGCCTGGAGTGGGAGGAGAGGGTGAATGAACGAACATGGGGTGGAGGGGAGGAAATAGACCAGCGGACTGACGAACCGTTAGACCGGGGGACGAACACGGGGGGAAGCAATACGGGATATTTACGACACCTTCACTGGTCACACTCAGAAACTCATCTACCAGCCATGTACGATGCGCTCCGCCACCCGTTTCTTCAGACCGGGATATGAAATTTATTGTGCGGTTCGTCGGTAAAGCTACATTTACACGGTAAGCATCAGCTACTCAGCCGCCCGCCCTGTTCAGGCTATCCGCTCACCTCAGCGCTCTTCCCGCCGTTCGCTTTCAACCAGCAGCCCCGGAGGAGAAATGCTGCCGTACTCCAGGCATTCCCCAGTCATTTTAAGGATGCTTATTGGTTCCCCAAAAACGATAAAAAGTCGGGCATTATCATCAATCCATAAAATCTCCACGGGCCAATCTTGAAGATTGGACTTTATGCCGCTGAGACTTAGCTTTTGTCAACAACTCAGAGGCGGAAGTGAGAGCTCCGCGCAACGCAAATGAAGTCCCGGCCGGAACACGGTGCGCTAACTAATAAAACATAAATTAACGAAGCTTCGAGGCAGGTAAATTTTCCTCGAGGAATTTTAGTAATCGAGGTACTCGAATCATTCGAGGAATCGTTTCAGCCCTAAAGTAGTTTGTTAAAAGTTACTCGTTTGTCAGCAGTAGTAGAACTAGAAAGTCTCCTGTTCCCATATCTTATTGGCCACCAGATGATTACTTTGATTCTTTCTGACACAGATGTCTAACATCCACAGATGTATCCTTTCATATTATTTTTATACATTATAACTCTTAGTGCAACACTTGTTTTTTTATTCTGGGAATGCTCTGTATCTTTTAATTTCTCTTCCCTTTCATTAATCTACCAAAAACCTTCTTTCAGCAGTGATTTGTTCCTCTGTGTTCAGGCTGAGTAGGCCAATAAAAGCATACTTGAGGTTAAATCAGTTTTCTTCATTTATGAAAACAAGCCCTATCCTAATAATAAAAATAGCTGCTCATTGCAACACAAAAATAAAGTAAAATACACGCTCTCTTTGCAAAAGCTAAATGAAAACGCAGCAAACATTTTACCTTCTGAAAATAAACTTCCTGCTGCCAGCAAAAATGCAGAAAGGAGAACCAAACGACAGTGCAGATCGGCGGGAAACGTCAGCGATTAGAGAAGAATGGAGGCAGTGAAGAAAGGAAGAAAGTCCCATTCACACTTTTGAGCATCAGCATTAGTTACGTATGTCACGTAAAGGTTGTGAAAAATAAAACTGCTGGATGAATAAAACCTAAACTGGAACTACAAAAGTACCAAATGCTTCCGTCAAGTAACAAACAAAAGCCTTTGTTAGCCTGTTTTCTAACTTTAAAGCTGCTTGATGGCTCACTGTTGCTTTTAAGAGAAACTCATGCACACGAAAGCATTCTTTCACACACACAGGAAAAAAAATCCAAAATGCATTTTCTTTTCCTGTGGCCAGAATTAGGAACAGTCTTAATAAGTGAATGAGTCATAACTCAAAATCCCTCCACAGGAGCTGCTAATGGGAATCCAGTTTGATCCTGCTCAACGAGCTTCAGAGAACAGGCGGCAGCAGTTCAGAGCTGGAATCCAGGAATAAATATCCGCTTCTGGTATTCCATCAATCCAATGTCGACTAGAAACCCGCTGAGACTCGGGCGGCACAAATCAACGGTCTCATGACACTAATCGGGGCTTTTCCATCTCTGTTTGCTTATTATTGTGTGCGTATAAGAAATAGTTCTAGGTTTGGCTATAATATCCTATTTTATAGGATATGCTGACCACACAGCAAAATGATAAATTAGTATAGTCTTTAAAAGGTTTTCAAACCCCTTTAAGTTTTTCACAGTTTGTAAAGTTACAAACATGGGATTTTAGATTAGAGGCCAACACAAAACAGCAAAGTGGAAGGAAAATGATACTCAGTTTTGTACATACAAAACGTTTGGAGTGCTTTTGCATTCAGCCCCCAAAAACCCAGTGCAACGAGTTATCAAGACACCTAAACAGAGCCACCAAGTGTCTGTAGTACAAACACAGAATAACTATTAGGGCTGCAGTTAATCATATTAGTAATTGAGTATGCCATTGAATATCAAGTCATTATGAAAAGGTTCTCTGAACGAGCAATAAAAATAATCATCTGAATCAACAAAGTAACTCTAAACACCTGAAAAAGATTCCTGAGGCCTTTAAAAACTCCCAGCCTGGTTCATTACTCAAAACCGCAATCATGGGTCAGACTGCTGACCTGACTGCTGTCCAGAAGGCCATCACTGACATCCTCAAGCAAGAGGGTGAGAAACGGAAAGAAATTTCTGAACGAATCGGCTGTTTGCAGAGTGTTATATCAAGGCACCTCAGTGGGAAGTCAGTAGGAAGGAAAAAGTGTGGCAGAAAACGCTGCACAACGAGAAGAGGTGACCGGACCCTGAGGAAGATTGTGGAGAAGGGCCGATTCCAGACCAAATTAAATTTTCATCTCCATAAAACTTTTCAGCAGATGGAAGCATGAAGTGCTCCAAAATCTTCTGATAGCTGCTGCATTGATCCTGCCCTTGATAAAACCCAGTGGACCAACACCAGCAGCTGACATGGCACCCAGACCATCACTGACTGTGGGTACTTGACACTGGACTTCTGGCATTTTGGCATTTCCTTCTCCCCAGTCTTCCTCCAGAGTCTGGCACTTTGATTTCCGAATGACATGCAAAGTTTGCTTTCATCCGAAAAAAGTACTTTGGACCACTGAACAACAGTGGTCCAAAGTGCTGCTTCTCTGTAGCCCAGGTCAGGCGCTTCTGCCGCTGTTTCTGGTTCAAAAGTGGCTTGACCTTTGACCTGGGGAATGCGGCACCTGTAGCCCATTTCCTGCACACGCCTGTGCACAGTGGCTCTGGATGTTTCTACTCCAGACTCAGTCCACTGCTTCCCCCAAGGTCTGGAATCGGCCCTTCTCCACAATCTTCCTCAGGGTCCGGTCACCTCTTCTCGTTGTGCAGCGTTTTCTGCCACACTTTTTCCTTCCTACTGACTTCCCACTGAGGTGCCTTGATATAAAACTCTGCAAACAGCCGATTCGTTCAGAAATTTCTTTCTGTTTCTCACCCTCTTGCTTGAGGATGTCAGTGATGGCCTTCTGGACAGCAGTCAGGTCAGCAGTCTGACCCATGATTGCGGTTTTGAGTAATGAACCAGGCTGGGAGTTTTTAAAGGCCTCAGGAATCTTTTTCAGGTGTTTAGAGTTACTTTGTTGATTCAGATGATTATTTTTATTGCTCGTTCAGAGAACCTTTTCATAATATTCTAATTTTTTGAGACAGGGATTTTGGGTTTTCATGAGCTGTTTGCCAAAATCATCAAAATTAAAACAATAAAAGACCTGAAATATTTCAGTTGGTGTGCAATGAATCTAAAATATATGACAATTTAATTTTTATCATGACATTATGGAAAATAATGAACTTTATCACAATATTCTAATTTTATGACCAGCACCTGTATATTCTTGAGATTTTTCATTTAACAACTTAAGGTTATTTTGTACAATATTTGCGTTGCATGAAAAATGCAAATAATTGAATTTATTTTTAAATAAATAACAAAAATATTTCATTTATTTTGTCATTTAAACAATTTTAAAATGACAAAAATTTTAGATGCTTTTTAGCATTCCTTTAGTTTATGCTTGACCCTTTGTACCAAAAGATGCATCTGCAGCTAAAATACTTCTTCAAACATCAACATGTGCATGTTCTTTCGGTAAGTACCGTCTTCTTTGAGGGCGTAAGGCGTTTGTTAAAAAATGGTAGAGAAGTAAAACTATCATGACAACCAAGGAGCACACCAGAAAGGTCAGGCAGAAAGTTGCAGAAAAGTTTAAAGCAGGGTTGGGTAATAAATGATGATCCCGGGAGGACTGTTCAATAAATTATCTGCTAATGGCAAACGTGTGACACCAGTGCAAACTGACGAGGACCTGGCTGTCAAAACTGACAGAAAAACTGTCAAGAGGTTCTTGGTAATTCTGAAGGCACTGCAGGCATCCACAGCGCAGGTGGGAAAATCTGCAGACAGGAAATGTATGCAAAATGCTCTGCAGCAGAAAAATACAACTGTGCATGACCCTGACCACACCATCTGCATCAGTGAAATGTGGCAGTGACTATATTAACTCAAACACATCATTTGAGTTGATAGGAAGATGGAGATTAAATGCAAAACAAACTAATGAGAGACTATACAAGACTTGAAGCAGGGTCAAAGGTTCCCATTCTATGATCACAATGACCCTAAACGTGAACGGTACAGTTCAAGTTCAGACCTACATCAAAATGAGAATTTGTGGCAAGGCTTGCCATTCAATATGGGGAGGGATTCAATGTCTACATGTGCAAGTCTGTTGGGTGAAATACTTTCTAAGATTTTCAACCAGGACTGCGTAGAAAAGTGGCTCTACAAATTATTAATTCAAAGGGGCTAAATCCAATAAATGACAAAAAATAATTTTTTAAACTTGTTACTTATGTGTTGGTCAAGGGCGCAAATCCCACTGAAGGTTGAGGTTTTAACGTGGCAAAATGTGTGAGATTTCAAAAATGATTAAGAGTTTTGTAGAAGGATATTTCTTTCTTGTCTTGAGCAGAATCAGTGACAGAGTCTTAGAAAATCTGTAATTTGTGGACATATTTCTGTATGTGATTATCAGCTTGTGTGATTGTCGGTGTACATCAGCGCGACTCACCAGGCCCTGAGTCTGAAGGCTTCGGGTAAATCTGGGTTCACCGTGATTGTAGAACTGAACAAAGCTGTGAGAGATATGCCCCGAAAATCAGACAAGCGAGCTCCTTTGATGGCAACAACAGGCTGTCCGGAGTCGTCAAACTTTTCCGCCTGGAGAAGAAACAGAAAAAGACGTCATAGACTGATATAGTGGACAGAATGGGAGACAGAAAGAGAGAGAGGTCTTACGTGTTAATCTCTGGCTCCAACTTTTAGCCACTGGAATATCAGCTAAAGTTTACTTTAATAATTAGGCAAACTACAAGTTCATTTTAAACTCATTTCCAGAGCTTGGTAAAGAGGACGGATTAGCTTGGGCTGATCAAATGAGCTTGGAGAAGGATGGTGCCATTTTAGCCCCATGTGTCAAATCAGAGTGTCTGGTCCAACACAGCACTGAAGGTCACAAGAGTGATTTAAACGATCCAACAGCCCAGAAAAGCAAATCAAAGTGCTCTGTATGCAAGACCACCCACACATCACAGATGCATAAATGCATGGGCTCCTTCAAAAACCCAGTTAATTACAGTTGGCTCAATGTGTTTTTATGATGCATTATAAATCCAGTCATGGATGCATACAGGGAGGGAGATTATAGCCCTTACCTCTTCTCCCCACAGTGTGACTGTCACCACTTTGCCAGTGGTGTCTATTAGGCTGATGGCCCTCTTGGAGACTTCCCTGCTGGTCTTAGTGGTGATACGGGATACATCCTCTGCACTGTTGCACACTCCAATTATATCTAAAGGCACACAATCAAATCTCTCCTGACATATAGCTTACAAAAAAAAGGAAAGCAAACATTGTTCCGGTGAGAAGTTTACATATCAGCAGGAAAGCTGTAGTATGTAACTTTTATTAAAAAATAAAATAAAATAAAAAATCGTAATTTTTTTTTTACACATTTGTTGAAAACAACACTATATTGTAACATTATGAGAGACAGATAATCTGTTAAAAAGAAAAAAAAAGAAATCAGTTCCCCTGTGTTTTCCCAGAGCAAACTAGAAACAACCAATCAGAGCAAGGGGGAGGGTCTTAACGCTGTCAATCAATCATGCGACGCTTTGGGGTCCAGAACAAAACCACTTTTACGTCACCATGGACTGAGAAAGGTTTCAAAAACTTGAACTGATTACAAGACGACAAATTAAGTTTGCAGATGTCATGCTAAGAAAACAAAGGCTCTAAAATCAGTGCCAGATTCTATAAAGGAGATGGCAGCATCATGCTGAGGGTCTGTTTTGGTGCAATTGATCTTAATTTATTGCACAAGGTTGATGGAACAATGAAGGAAAAGAGCTGACCTCAAAACTCTGAAATTTCAGCACAAATTAACAGATAAAATCAGGGTGTTTCTGCAGGACAACTATAAACAAGACTAACAATTTTATTTTTGTTTAAAAATCAAAAAAGTTTAACCAAACCGTTCGAAAGAATAGCTAATAGGCAAAAATGTATGTAATCTTCATGCTGATGATCTGCATTGAATGTAAACTTCTCAACAAAAATAGAGGAAACATGTAAGGAATGTTTCTGATCTTTCTAATTAGTGTTGGTGTAAATTGGGTTGTACTCTAGCCTGACTTTATGCAGAAAAGATCAAGCTTTGGTGAAACCATCAAATATCAGGAGAATTAATATTAACATCACAACAGGCTAGCTAACTCTTGCTCCTTACTCAGAAATCACAACAAATTAACTCATTTCTTATTCATGTTTCCCGTCACGTTCAAGGCTTTAACACTTCATTCAGGATTACACAACTGAAGAGCAGAGACTGCAGAAGACATGGCTCTAAAATGCACAACAGCATAATTCAAATGAATTGTGAAGAGCTCATCATAAATCAAAGAGGAATCTTACAAGGTGGCTTAAAACAAAAGGAGACAGATATTAATGTGCAGTTCCTACACAAGTAGTCTTTTCTCAGATTTTTTATTTATTTACCTAAAGCTTAATCAATCATAAACACAGTCCTCTAAAGTCTTACTTTAAACATATTTATGTATAAAATTCCTTCCTTATTTTTTGAGGGAAAACCTGTTTCTTAATAACTGTCATAATTAGCATAAATTAAATTAAACCATATTGCATTTCCCTCTTTCTTGAACTTTTTCTGACACACCGGATCTATGCATGTAGGACTATCATTAGTCCTACATGCATAGTAATAAAAATATCTCTGCCTCCATTTGTATGCAACATGATACAAACAAGAATGTAAAATAAATAAAGCCCTTCGGTACAACGAGTGTCCAAAATCTCAACCAGCATTAAGGATTTGTGATAGCCAACTGTCTGCCACGGCTGGTCCCCATACATTAAATAAGCGGCCAATATTCTAAAACCGGCTTTGCAAATGACCCTTTTCTTCATTCTGCACTTTCTGTTAACCTTTATCTAAATTCTTGCCCACTCCTCCATCCCTCGCGTTTGCTCTCTGTCAGTGTTCTCTCAGACTCGCTTAATTCCATTATGATTGAAACGATGTCATCCACCTATGAACTCCATTATCACAACAGGAACAGGCTGACAGTTCTCATTACTATGTTATAATCCCATATTTAACAAAGGGATAGAGTGGGAAGGATCGGTGAGGGGAAACAGGAGAGACGACAGATTAGGATGTGCAACACTGGCCCTACATAACCAGTGCAAACATGTTTCTTTACCTTAACTACTCAGTGAATCTCTAAGATGTGAACTGATATGATGTGATGGCATTCACTACTTTGCCTTTGCAATTATGTGGTCGTCTTGTTATTCTAGTAAGTGGCAAATTCTGCATGCAATTCTGTCAAACATGAATCTAAGGCAGATGTTCTTGATTACTATGATAACACATTTAATGGTTGGTACTAATGTCAATATCAATTTAAAAGAACTTCATCTGTCAAAGACATGAGAAGAAAAAATAAAAGTAATATCTTCCCACTGAGACCGTATCTCCTGTGTTAAATGTTGCTACTTTAGTCATTGCCATATGCAAAAGGGAACAGCGCAAGTAGTCCTTACATGTCTGTAGAGAAATGATGCACAGTTTATATTTATTTTTTTTACTTCAGAGAAATGTCAAATTTTGTTTAAATGGTGTGAGTTAAACATTCAGTCTTTCAAATGATCCGATGGGTGGGACCAAGAGAGGCGATCTGTGTTACCGTGGGAAACTTACATAAAATCTGATTGGTTAGTCATTGTCCCATTAAAAGTTAAACTCATGAAATAAAATATTTTGTCACCTATAAGTAGAACGGCTGAAAAAAAATAGTGAAAAAATAATCAGACATGAAACTTGGAATGAAGGAACAGAAATTAAAAAACTGAATTAACTTTGCATTTATCCTTAATTCTCATGTTAGAGCATTAAAGATCACTAATAGGGTTATGATAGCAGACAATAACTAATATCGATCATCAAAATACTTTGAAAAAACCTTTTAACACTTAATTTTAACATGGTTGCTTGATGTTGTATTTATTAAAAATGAAGAGGAAATATTTTTTAGGCTGAATTTATAAGCAGTGTTCCTTACCAACGATGGAGTCTTTGTCTCGGTTTTCCAGCTCTCCAATGGGCACAAAGTCGCACTGCATTACTGGGACATCCTGACCGTCCATACAGGGTACGATAGATGAATGAGCGTGGAGGGTCATCTCGTAGTCGTTCTTCAGTGTCGTATACTGTTTGTTGGCTACCTTCAGAGTCGCCTTCGAGATGTAGTACACCTGGAGAAAAGAAACGGGTCAGCAAAATGCACCAACATTATAAAATTAGATTTAATTAAACACATTGAGGAAACGATGAAGAGACTGACAGATCAACCCGCAAAGGAAATTTACTCTACAAAAACAGCCTCTGTTCAAGCAAAACTTCCTCATAAGAATGGAAAACCCTTCGGGTCAAACTGAGGCTCAGTGTCCCCATCAGCCCCATCACTTCTCTAATTCACCAGAAAATAAGCAGCAGTTGAGAGTGACTGCTTAACAGCATAATTTAAACTCAATCTGCTAGGCACTCTTCTTCATTTACACTCTCAAGGCTCCAATATCCCACCTCTCTCTCTGCCTCTGGGTTTGTTTCTCTGAATCTTTCCTTTCCTTCGCTCCTTCCTGCCTTTCCTTCCGTTTTCATTTAGCTCACACAGAGGAGCAGGAAACTTCTGTAAGCAGTATTATGACTGCTTCAAGCCTCTCACACACTCCAGCTTGGTCTGTCAACACTTGGAACATGAAGAACATAAAGACCACTCATTTATTTGGAGGGCAGAGGGCACAAATTGGATCTAGGTCTAAGTTAAGGAATCACTGTTGGAGGCTGATGCCAGAGTTAATTCGACAATCAAAATATTGACCAGGGTTAATTGATGAATTTGGTGGGTAAGTGCCATAAATCATGCTGGCCGCCTTTCAGATGCTGGTAATCCCACACGTCTACAGCAATGCAAACAGCATTAGTGTTTGCATTATGGGGACAGAACATTTCCAAGCGTCATGCTCTTATGTTTTTTGGCCCATGGTAGCCAAAACTGGCAGTTTAAACTTTATACAGGTGCAGATGAGATAGAATATCATTGAAAAGTAAATTTACTTTAGTAACAAAGAAATTCATACACCATTTAATTACACAGTTATATTATTTCAGTTCTTAATTTAATCTAATTTTTCGTAATTATTGCTTCCATCTTTAAAAAAAAACAAAAAACTAAAAAAACAAATCAGGTTTGTTTTTTCCATTAACTGGGTTTCTTACTGTTGATGGACTGCTTTGTTCACTCTGGGATAAACTAAACACACTGGACCAACAACAACAGATCACTGCAAATTATCAACGACTGTGGAAACTTCACATAGGAACTTTTAATTTCCCTCCTGACTGTGGGATCCTGATTTCCAACTAAAACGCATGAATTTGTTGCTCAGAAGACCTGTAACAATTCTTTTAGTACATTTCCTCATATCTTTTAATAGGCTTGGGTGCACAATCTTCACATCATTTGGGTGTAAAGGTTTGTAATACAACTTTTTGCTTTTGAATTCAATTTCATAAGTCAAATCAACCATGATATTCTAATTTTTTTCCAAGATGCACTTGTAATACTATTAAAAAATGTTTCCATGCCACTGAAGAACAGCCAAGTATATTAAAAATATGTCAACGTTATCTTAAAACTGTTTCTGTTAATACGAAACACCACAAATGTGCTATATAATTTTCAAGTCATGTTGCAGCAGCCTGTAACTACAATGCAATGAAAGGTCACCACTTCCTACATGCTGGATTTTAATTGCTTATTTCAGTTGCTCTAATGTAGCATAATGGCTGGTGATTTGTTTTTAAATGGGCTACTAACAGACACTACAAGCAGCTTTTAGTATAGGAAGATGATCAGTCTGAGTCCATCTGTAACACAAGGTGAAACAGAAAAGTTGAACTGAATGTGGAACTGAGGTTTCCTCTTAAGGTTGCCGTTACCCGTTTCTTATGAATGATAGGATAACCTTTAATGATTTTTTGACATAAATGTAGCCAGTTCAAAGGGCAGTAAGAGTTATGTAACAGAAAGTGGCGGTAGAAAACATAATTTTTTTCTATAGGACAATAAATGCCAATGTTTACTGTTGCAAGGTCATGAACCAACATCCTCTGGCTTAGGTTTCTGCAAACATTTTTTATAGACCTCAGGGTCTATAAAAGCAAATGGTTTGTCAGTAAAAAAAAAATAGTTATTGTTTTGATTCCCCAACTATGCACTTGAAAAGAAGAGAGGCTTGTAGTGCAATGAGACTGTTTGTAGTTACAGGCACTTCTGTGACTGAGTTACTTTTGGGATGGCATTTTTAGCAATTTAAAAAAAATGATGCCATGTAGTGCTTTCTCCCTGTCCATCAAAATGATGAATAAGGTCATAAAAATTCAGAGATTTTTGGGAGGAGATCTCCTAGTACTCAGTCCCTCAGCAGCGAGGGTGTCTGAATGATCACAGACACACAGTTTGATAGTGTATGTTGTTGAGGTCAGCACTGATGCTGACATTCTCCGAGGGGAGGTGTATTTGATGGATATCATCATTCGTGTATGTACAAGGGGAAAAAAGCTGCCAAAAGACGTGTCAAAAAAAAAAGGAAAACCTTATAGCACCCAAGAAAAGATAAAAACTTTGTTAATAATGCAAATCCAAATAGATACAGGGTCAACGGGAGATCTTAGCTTGGCATTGTTTGATTAAATAAAACATTCCTGTAGACCTTCTGCTTGTTCTGATACAGATTTATCTTTCTTTCAGAAATAATTTTGGCTAAAAAAAGTGTTTAATGTATTCAGGTGTTGTTTTGACCAGCGTAGTGCTTCAACTTCTTATTGATATTCAAAATGTAAAGCACAAAGCACTGCAGGATAAGTGGTATATTAGAGCAGATTGAAGTCAGCACAGCAACAGTCAGACAAGCCAACAACAGAACTGGCACAAAAATTTAATTGCTGTGAACTGGAGGGCCAATCTCAAATGGAAAATAAAATTAGCATAAATCAGTCAAAAGCAGAGTAGCTTGCCCTTTTGCACATTGACGAGCAAGGTGAAATGCACACAGTATCTCCAAATATAAATGACTTTCAATTTATATTCCAGCTGCTAATGGCAGAAAGTAGAGCTAAACAATGCATCAATCTGTAATTGTCACAATATCTTTGTGTCCATTCTGAAAATCTCAAAGGATGAATTGAACATAATATTGTGTAGGTCATTGCATTTTCAAGGACGTGCAGTGATGCTCTGAATACAAATAGTATAATATAAGATCAGATAATCTAAAGGGGAAAAAAGGAGTGAGGGGCACATAAAGGTTTCCATTACAATTCACAAACACAAAATGCTTAGATTTATAAAAAGTGGAGGAAAATTTGTCATGATGGCTTTAACAATAATAAATATTGTCAGTATCAACCAGAATTTCTGCTTTTCCCTTAATTAATATAAAAATTTGACTCATTAGTCCAGGTGACTGATGCAGATACAGTTTAAAAAGCATTTTTGGTAACATTTTTACTCATACTGGGCCTTTCAAAATACACAGACAAATTAAAATGAAAAATGAAAATCATAAGCTATCCATCTTTTAACAAGCAAGATGTTTTAAATGAGAATAAATAACAAACAATACCAGGACAACGCTAATAGAAAATTATCAACCTCAAACTTTATCAGTCTTTTATTCAATTTTAAACCTTCAAAATAAAAATCCAGTAGAAATGATCCACTGGATCATTGTCAGATGATATAGCTGCTCAGGTAAAATGGGAGCTTTACCATTACATAGAAATCACTAATTTGCAAGTATTACATATTCAGAAATCCTAGACAGAAACAATCTTAATCCTAATTATTTGACAAAATAAATTACAGAAGAGAAAATATATTACCATTGAAGCTTGCTGACTTTTTATATTCAAAAGGGCTTCCTGAAAATGTATTAAAGCTGTAAAAATACCTGGAATATTTAGTGAATCCAGGATTTTTATTGTCTGTTCCTGAAACAGGTGTTACAAGTCATTTAAATCACAGCAGTGCATCGCAGCACATCTATGCCAATCCTCTCATCTGCATGCTCTGCCACCACAGTACCCACTGTGCATCCTTACAAACTGAAACAGCAAGACTAGCAGTCATTTCTAAAAAAAAAAAAAAACATTTCTATTGAAGGTTTTTTTATATTGCAGTCAGGAAGTCACCTTATATTACCTAAAAACTTCTCCTGTGAATAGATTTAAAATGGCAGTGATTCATTGATGACAAAGATTTTAATTAATCTAAAAGCAAATAACTATGTGGAAGTATGGGTTTGAATAGTTCTGGCAACTCATGAACCAGTAAGGAACAAAACACTCAAAATATTATATTTTTATATAACAAAAAGCTCTTATTATGTAAAGGATTCTTATGAATGTCCTCACCTTGCCTTGCTCCAACAGAGCAAAAAACTTGTCCACTTCATTGTTGAAGGCTGTGATCCTGATTTCACCCTGTTGACCAGCAAGGCATATTGCATGGATAAAGCAAAAACACCACCATGTGTGACATGCACAATACAAACAAACGTTAGCACATCTCTACTCACACTCTCATCCACGACCTCAAAGGAGAAGAGCTTGCCCTCCCCTCTGGAGTTACTCCAGTTGCGGATATTGGATTTGTTTGTGACTCTGGCTCTGATAGTCCACCTAGAGGCAAACGGTACAAAAGCTGATCAGTTTGTAGGCAGCAGATGCTAATAGAGGGTGAGGTGTAGGCAGTTTTTGTTGAAGAACTTCCTCAAAATGGATCCATAAAGCCACATGATTATTTACTAACACCTAACCACTTTAACATTTTGTACCATTACCTTCCTTAAACAAAAAACAAAAGAATCGTAATAGAGAGACATTTGACCATTTCTGTTTGCACAATTTCTCAGACTGTCTTAGAAGTTTGCCTGGTTCAGCACACTTGACTAAAATGAATGATTCATTATAAAGCCCGACCAAACTTGATGTTATATTCAACAGTTAATTTAGTAATTTATTCAGCTGTATAAGGCCAAAAGCCTGTCTAAACATGAGAGACACTGGTTGTGTCTACAATCACTGCCCATGATGATCCAGAGTCTCAGGCTCTCTTTCTTCAAATGTTTCCTATAATATTCAGATGTGGTGAGATGACCATGGAAGGATGTTAATTTTGTGTCTGGTGAACAGATCACTGTCCGGCTTAATGACACCATGAGAGAGAAAGGGAGACTGCTATAAGAGTTCTTCATTTTAGTTTATGGCTCCAATGGTGATTATTACACCATTCATCTGTATGCGGAAATTTCCCAGATTATAAAAACCAGATTTGCAGGAATTGATTATATAATATGCAATACCCATAATCCACAAGTGAATTTCAGGCCCTGTAATCATTAAACAATTCAAAGAAATTGGGAATGAAAGCTTTTAAAGTTTCAAGAAAGGAAAATTAACTTTCTCCTCAAAGTTCAAACTTGGTACGTCTACAAACAACTGAATGCATTTATAAATATATGCATTTAAAAAAATATAGTTCTTATTCTTGTTTAAGCAAGTCTGGAAACTCTCCACTTTTCCAGCTTTCTGATCTCTGTGCTAAAACAGTGGAGGACATGCACAATGTAACTTATGCAAATAAACCCCCCATTATGAGGATGATCCAGAGAGAGCACGATATGGAGAGGACCGCCACACCCGGGTTTACGACAGCCAGAAGTCAAAGTAGATGGCCAAAAGAAGTATAACTGCAATATGTCCAACTCAGGCAAAAATGTTTAACTTTTTTTCCACTCAAGCCTTCCTGCATGAAGCACAACTGCTGACACCATCTGTTTCACTCACCATGGGTCCTTCTCAACATCAAAGCAAGAACAGTCATCAGTTTATTACAACACCTACAGGCACATTATCTTGTAGCTTGCAATTTCACACACATTTATGTTATCAGAGAACAAACATGGAGAGTTAAAAATTTACCTTTGCTCTAATCTGGACAACTGTTCTGAAACAGAAACAACTGCACTAAATGCCAAATACAAATGTTTAACAAAAAGATTTTAAAAAAGAAATGAAATTGAACACTCTGAGGAGAAAATATAAGAGTGAAGGAAAAGGGACACAGACAAGGTTGGCCAAATCCCCAAAGGGCCAAATAACAGAATCAAAACCTCAGCAGCAGCCCATAAAGACCCAGCAGTACCTGCCTTTAAAAAAACAGAATCCATTTCTGAGGCAAGATCAGTCATTTTATTTCATTTCCATGCAAATGGATTGAAATACATGCACACGCTCAAGTCCACACAGCCACTCACATTTGTATAAAAATAATAAAAAAGAAATGCTTACACATGCATGCACCGACACACGTTTTCAAAAATGCCCTACACTGTTTCAGAGAAATGGCAGCAAAAACGAACCAGCCACAAAATCAGAGAACATACTGTGGCTGATTGCTGAGCAATGATGAAAATGATCCAAGAGTGAAACAACAAATGAATACAGTTTGATATGAAAATAGGAGGAAGTACAGTATTTTTCAACTGTGTAATACAGAGTTTAAACAACAAACAAATACAGGTGCTGGTCATAAAATTAGAATATTGTGATAAAGTTCATTATTTTCCATAATGTCATGATAAAAATTAAATTGTCATATATTTTAGATTCATTGCACACCAACTGAAATATTTCAGGTCTTTTATTGTTTTAATTTTGATGATTTTGGCAAACAGCTCTTGAAAACCCAAAATCCCTGTCTCAAAAAATTAGAATATCATGAAAAGGTTCTCTGAACGAGCAATAAAAATAATCATCTGAATCAACAAAGTGACTCTAAACACCTGAAAAAGATTCCTGAGGCCTTTAAAAACTCCCAGCCTGGTTCATTACTCAAAACCGCAATCATGGGTCAGATTGCTGACCTGACTGTTGTCCAGAAGGCCATCACTGACATCCTCAAGCAAGAGGGTGAGAAACGGAAAGAAATTTCTGAACGAATCAGCTGTTTGCAGAGTGTTATATCAAGGCACCTCAGTGGGAAGTCAGTAGGAAGGAAAAAGTGTGGCAGAAAACGCTACACAACGAGAAGAGGTGACCGGACCCTGAGGAAGATTGTGGAGAAGGGCCGATTCCAGACCTTGGGGGAAGCAGCGGACTGAGTCTGGAGTAGAAACATCCAGAGCCACTGTGCACAGGCGTGTGCAGGAAATGGGCTACAGGTGCCGCATTCCCCAGGTCAAAGGTCAAGCCACTTTTGAACCAGAAACAGCGGCAGAAGCGCCTGACCTGGGCTACAGAGAAGCAGCACTTTGGACCACTGTTGTTCAGTGGTCCAAAGTACTTTTTTCGGATGAAAGCAAACTTTGCATGTCATTTGGAAATCAAAGTGCCAGACTCTGGAGGAAGACTGGGGAGAAGGAAATGCCAAAATGCCAGAAGTCCAGTGTCAAGTACCCACAGTCAGTGATGGTCTGGGTGCCATGTCAGCTGCTGGTGTTGGTCCACTGGGTTTTACCAAGGGCAGGATCAATGCAGCAGCTATCAGAAGATTTTGGAGCACTTCATGCTTCCATCTGCTGAAAAGTTTTATGGAGATGAAAATTTAATTTGGTCTGGAATCGGCCCTTCTCCACAATCTTCCTCAAGGTCCGGTCACCTCTTCTCGTTGTGCAGCGTTTTCTGCCACACTTTTTCCTTCCTACTGACTTCCCACTGAGGTGCCTTGATATAACACTCTGCAAACAGCCGATTCGTTCAGAAATTTCTTTCTGTTTCTCACCCTCTTGCTTGAGGATGTCAGTGATGGCCTTCTGGACAGCAGTCAGGTCAGCAATCTGACCCATGATTGCGGTTTTGAGTAATGAACCAGGCTGGGAGTTTTTAAAGGCCTCAGGAATCTTTTTCAGGTGTTTAGAGTTACTTTGTTGATTCAGATGATTATTTTTATTGCTCGTTCAGAGAACCTTTTCATAATATTCTAATTTTTTGAGACAGGGATTTTGGGTTTTCATGAGCTGTTTGCCAAAATCATCAAAATTAAAACAATAAAAGACCTGAAATATTTCAGTTGGTGTGCAATGAATCTAAAATATATGACAATTTAATTTTTATCATGACATTATGGAAAATAATGAACTTTATCACAATATTCTAATTTTATGACCAGCACCTGTATATGGAAAACGAGGTCAAAGCGGCAGGTAGACCTACTTGTTGTTGTACGGGTTGAGGGTAGCGATAGGCATCACTTTTGGGACAGAACCTGGTGAGCTGGTGGACGCCTTCATGGGTGACCCTTTCATGGGGGAGGTCATCATTGGTGAAGCCTTCATGGGTGACCCTTTCATGGGGGAGGTCATCATTGGTGAAGCCTTCATGGGTGACCCTTTCATGGGAGAGGTCATCATTGGTGAAGCCTTCATGGGTGACCCTTTCATGGGAGAGGTCATCATTGGTGAAGCCTTCATGGGTGACCCTTTCATGGGAGAGGTCATCATTGGTGAAGCCTTCATGGGTGACCCTTTCATGGGAAAGGTCTTCATTGGTGAAGTCTTCACAGGAGCTTTTCCAGTGAAACCTTTTCCCCGTCCTTAGGAGGTAAAAAAAAAAAAAAGAAAAAACAAACGGTCAGTGGAAAACGAAGCCAGACAAGCATTTGATTTGAAATGTGAATTTAATTAAAAGAAGCACAATTTATATTAGCTGTCTGAATTACGTAGGCCAAAACATATTCATCTGCTAAATTATTAAAACCTGGACTACATCCTCATAAACTAAACACTGACATTCCTTACACTTGCAGTCAGGTTGAAGATAAAATAATTTATATGCTTCTAGTTAAGAACAGGTAATTAAATAGCTGCATTTCAGCTCAATCTAAAATTGTAGAAACAGAAAAAAAAACATACAAAAGTATGTGCCAATCTCTGTTCAACTATAATGTAAATAAATCATAAAAGAGTTAAGATGAAATTGGTTTGAAGAACTGCTGAGCTCTTTCCTTCTGTTCCTTTGAACAGATGAAATGCCAGAAGACAGTTTGGTCCATCCCACAATCTCATATGGCGTCATCTCACCTCCTACAATAAAGCAGCATCAGCCCAATCAGAATGATTCAAACCAAACAGTTAGCTGTTGTCAGCATACTTTTGATGCAATGCTTTGGTTTTGTTGGCATTTGAGATCTACCATAACAGCATTTTGGTGAATGGACTGTTTGGGACAAAACAAAAGCAGACCCCACTCCTCTGGTGTAAAAACAAACCGAAAGGGTTTTTAATAGTGATACATTATGACCAATCAGACTCGACACACTCAGACAATCACTGACACCCTCTAATCAACCGGTTAGACATCAAAAAGCTGGCTGTTCATTGTGCAAATCTAAATATATAAGTAGAAAGTTGAGTGGAAGGAAAAACTAGGGAAAAAAATGTACTCCAGGAACTTGCAAGCAACTTGAGATCGTGTGGGAGGCTGCAGCAGTTTCCACAGGTGAGCCATATTGTCTCCTCTCCTGGTTTTGGTCCACTTTGTCAAGTCCAAAGTGACCACAGGTGTTTATGCTTCTCTTTGATAAACTTTATGGATAAGTTTATTTCATATTCCCAGCAATGCCTGGCAAATGCCCACATTGCAAACAGAGCCCTCAACCTTACCTAAACTCCACAGAGAGAAACGAAACCCAACAAAAGTGACTTAGGCTTCATTAGCCCCCCTATCGAGTTAAAGGTTTATCACTGTGGCATAGCAAGCTAAGTATGGAGTGCCTTTACTGAACAGTACCAACTACATATGTCAAGCAGACTTGAATTAAACATCTTATTTATTGGTCTAATAATTATTAATAAATTAAGAATTTATTCATCACATTTTCTGAAAACTGAATACAGTAATCATGAAGATTATGAGCTGCAGATGCTTGAAATTAATTACTACTTGTAATTATTGTTTCTCATGATTTTTCAGTTTAACCACATGATCCTTTACAAGCAACAGAAGCTGTCAGACATGTGAGAAAAAGACATTTGAAGACAAAGAGAATATAGTTAGTGATGAATATTCAATAACTTTTCTTTTCCTGACCTGGTCCAGACCTCTTTTTAAAATTTAAATAAAATGTGCTGAGCCATTTGAAAGTCGGCCTATTTCAAGCGAAAGCTACGGATGAATATTTAAATGGAGGCACAGATGTGTTTGTAACTACCGTTTCGTGACCTTTGACTTTACAGTTGCTGCCAGTAAAAGTCATTGTTGAATATTGATATCGTGGCTCAGGATTTGACAAAACATAAAGGCATTTCAAATAAATTAGCATTCATGAACTTTAAAGTACACCAAATGAGAAATGTATTTAGCAGGGAAGCTGTGGAGACTTTAAAACCTGGTGGTATGATATGTTCACAATGATCGAAAAGGTTAAAACAGACTAATTTCATCTGTGAAATTTATTTGTTAAAATAAAGATTCAAAATAAACTGATTTTTATTATATGTACATATAGTACATACCCAATACCCCTCTTTAAACATGGCATGTATAAACACAACATAATGCTGCTGATGCTGATGAATAGACAGAAGTGTGGAGTTAAGATGACATATCCCCCCCTTTAAAGAAAAAAATACATCTTTTGTTAGAATAATTTCTATTTTGCTATTCATCAATAGCTGGTCACAGCAGCTTTCAGTTAATTTCCTAATTCATAATTTCCTCACTCTGGGGAAGCTGAGATGTGCATTTCATCTGACTGCACTCTTTGCCTTAGACTGCAAGCTTAATTATTTACTTACACATGACAAACACCTAATTACTGCAATGTTTTAAAGAGGAAACTTCTGACATTTCTCTTAGACATTCTGGCTTAGAGGAACTTGGGTACCAGAGAAAGAAGTAAGTGAAAGAGGCAAGAAGTCAAGTTCACTACATGTGACTCAGAGCCTTGCTTCATTCAGAGCTTCCGGTCAAATTGCAATAGCTGATGTCTTTAGATTTCCTAAAGCTCATTGAAATACTCTAATTGTGATATTAAATAATGTTTAATGTGAAAATTTAATTTAGAAAATATGGGAAAAATAACAAAGCTTAGGTCACATCCACAAAGAGAAAATGCTGTCTTCACATGAAGCTTGTTATTCTGGTTATAAAGAACAGTGCAGACAATGTTGTCAGCACAACAGGTAAACATAGCAGCAGGTTCTCTCAAACCGTTGGGACCTCTGAGGTAACACTGATCAAAGGATGCACCATAACAAGGAAAGGCTAACCCTCATCTTTGCTGAGTCAAATTAGACATGTCTGTCCCTCTTCCCCTCCCGTCTGTGCTTTGCTACAGGGGAATCCAGTCCTTAACACAACATACAGGAAGCCATGAACTGAAGAAGCCATCAGCCCACACATGCTCCCTCAGTCACAACACACACATGTGGACAACCGCCTACACAAACACACAATGTATGAGGAACTCATTATACCCACCCACCCTCCTACATCTTCTATTGAGGAGGACGGCTGGGTATGTTCCTGCCTCACAACTAAAGCAATGTTAATGCTGAGAGCAGCAGGAGCTGAAAAACTACTGGCTGAAGCACATGCTAAGCTAATAAGAGAGGATCAGATCCTAAATGGGACACATTGGGTATAATTCAGAGCACCATTCATGGTAGAAAGAAATTAGCCATCATTCAGGCGTGTTGCATTGTTAAAACCAACTGACCAGGTTATGTAAATATAAATTAATACCAATATCTATTTAGAAAAGAAAAAATGCATATCAGCACGGGGGTTTGTGATCCTGCTTCTACAAGAATTTGAAAAATATCTATGATAAAAGAAGTGATATTGGCTTTGTAAGAAATTAAATAACATGCCTTTATGTTTTGCTCAGTAGTGCTACTTTTTGGATAAGAATCTTTCTGTAAAGGTTTTGTGGTTTTATAATCAGAACGCAGCCAATATGGAGAAAATCCAATAAGTTAAAAACATACACCAGCTCCAAAAAACGCAAAGGGTGAATGGCTCCCTCTGTTGGCAAAATTAGGGTATGTAAATATTAAAGGTTTTGTGAATATAAAGGGTTGCAATTATTTCATTTAATTATGTTTTATGTAAGGGAATAATTAAGTCTTATACATAGCCCTAATTTTATTTCCCTACCTGAGTTTCCTTTTATGTGTATAAATCCTGTCACCTATTTCCTGTTAAAGTAACATTGGCTTCCTCAAGAGCTCAGCAGAGCTACAAGCTGGTCACTTCCATTCCAGGCTGCATTAATGCAGCAATTCCTGCTGTAGGAGTGCTGACCAAGTATTAAGTACAAGGACATGTTTCAATATTGATTAGCGCATTGGTTGTATTTCATACACTAAATTTCTGTCAAAGTTAATTTTGGGTTTTTATTAGCTGTAAGCTATAATGAAGCTCCAAGCCAATCTACGACACCAAGTCGAAACATACAGGCCCTTCACGCTTCCTCACCTTTGCTGTTGTTGGATGGTCCAGGTACCTCAGCGGCTGCAGTGGACGATGGTTCCGAGGTGGTTGATGACACCTTATTTGGAGATGACAACTTGCCTGGAGGTGAATCAAATACCATCTGTCATCTATCAACACTCACAGCAGTAATGCCCTACATTACTGCTGTTATATTTAGCCACAAACCATTAAAAGAACTATACCATCTGTTGAATATGAGGTGGGATTTCCAATCTTTCCTCCAGCTTCTTCTGCTGACTTCAAGACATCCATGTCCACGACGACGACCACGTGCCTAAACAAGGAAAAAACATATTTAAACATATTTAGATTCAAATTAATCATTTTAATACTATGCTGGCTTGTTAAGAGCAATGTTAAAATTATTCTCATCAGAAAACAAATAACTTAATTCCATAGAAAACAAATATATTTTTAAACTTTAGAATATTGTAGTATAAAAAAAGAAATCGATTTAAAACTACAAATAGAGGAAACGCATACCGGCCATCTGACAAAGTGTTATTGGTCATCCTTTTTAACAAACACACACAATGTGGTACAAGGAGGTTCTCTTCTGCCAGATGGTTCAACTGGGTGGCCATCAGGAAGGCTGGACACAGAAACATATGTAAACAAATAAAGGCTGATCAATTCCAGAAAATGAATTATTTAGTCTGGATAATGAGCAGGGCTATAAATACCAGTTTGAAAAGACTACATAACCCGAACATGAACTTCTATATAGCTTGAACGGCCAATATAAAACCACTGAGGATGCAAACATTTTTCACATATAGACGATTATATACTTGTACACATAAATAATGAAATACGGTTATTCACTTTGGTTCACTGGACATGCATTTTTTTTACAATAAGAAAGAAAAAATAGGGTTTTTTTTATTTATTAAAGATAACATTAAAACTAGAACATTTTGAGAATGTTTAAGATACTTACAAGACAAGTAGTGCTGACCATCACTCATCATGAGGCGGTACCTGGGCACACCTGTGGTATTAATCTGACGAATGTTCTAAAAAACACACAGAAATAAAGTTAGCAAGATGAAACAAAGAATTTAAAATTTACATTTTCTCATGAATCGTACAAGACATTAAACAAATTATTTGAACGTTGGCACAGTGTGTATAAAGAGACTAATATTGTAAGAGAATATGATTTAGTTCTGACAAGTCTTTTTTTATTTAGCTGATTCTGCCTTTTAGTTGTTTTCCAGTGAGAACATAAAAACAGAGGCCAGGTGTGAAGCCAGATAGATACCCAGCAAATTTAGATAGTTGGCAAAAAAGCGAAGTCTACAAATCAAAGATTAAAGAAAACTTGAAAATTGTATTGGCCAAGAAGAACCTAATAGGTGCATATTCAACAGATACCAATTTATGAAAATTCTGTTGGTTGTTTTTTATTTTGTGTCACACTAAAACTTATGAAATTCATCAAACCACAAGTACAAGATTTTTCTCCAGTCGTATATAAACATAAACACAATAAAATACACAATAAACAGTGAAGGAAAACGTGTTGGATTGTGCACACTCTTTTACTCACCAGTAACTGCAGCACCGGATTCTCTACATGGGATCCTTTGACCAGGGCCTGGAAAAACACACCTGTTAGTAAGCCTGATTTCTTTAGCACTTTATGATGCTAATGCTACAAATTTAGCATATGGACATCAAATAGTTCTCATCGCTCCCGAAGTTGTATATAAACACCACATGACGGGATAGAGCAGACGCGGTACCTCTGGGATCAATTTTTTATTCATAGGAAGATTTAAACATAATGTGTCCCAGGTATTTATAAAATTGAGCACACATTTATTGTCTCAATTGTATTAATTAGGAGCATTACATGTAAAGTCGCGATGTATCTATAAATATCCTAAGCAAACGTTAGCAAATTCGTGGAGGGAGCGCTCCGTTATTAAAAGTAACCTTAAGACATTTATTCTAAAGGTAAAAAATAAACATTCTGTTATAATACATTTGAAGCTTACTTCAACTGCCCCCTGTGTTAGTTTCGCAGTCATGTCTTCTTTACAAAGTTGTTTCAAAAGCTCGCAGACATTAGCTCCTATGGTGCGCAGTCTCAGGCAAGTGATTCCACTTCTCGCGAGATCAGCTAAGGAAACGAGAAAGGTAACATCAAAATAGACATAACCGCATATGGCACATCTAAGCCTTCAAAATAAAAGAGAGCGTCGTTCACGATTGGTTCTGAGGACCTTTTTGTTTATGGTTTATTTGTTAATTTACTAATTTTATAATAATAATAATAATAATAATAATAATAATAATAATAATAATAATAATAATAATAATAATATGCTTGGTAGTTTGTTTAAACATTTAATAGATAATTTTTTTTCAGGGTGTATTATGGTGGCACCGTCAAAAAGGTATATATTTTTAATAAACCAATTTAACCAATTATACTAAAATTACCCAAATTAGATTTTTTTAGATTAAACCAAGACAGTAGGTGGAATTTTATTTTGAAAGTTCTTACCAGGAACAGCCAGTGATGATATTAGCTTGATAAGGATGTTTTAATGGCAGCATGCTGGATGTCCCAAAACAAACCTAAATACAGGTTTTCCTTCCACGTATGATGATTAAACTTTGATACAGTGCCTTGAAGTCTCACTGTAGTTCATGATGGATCTTCCGTGCGTGCAGTGGCAAGATCACGTTGCACACAAATGGAGTGGACTGGATCCTGAGCTAAAGGAAACATTTCTCTCTCTGCATGAAATAGATGATGTGTTTAAATGCGCTTTAAGCCTGGCAAAGTATGTTTCTCTCTTAACAGAAACTATTTGTAGTTTATAAACAAGTTTGACTCGTTGTTACATGTTTCAGTTTTGCTATCTGAGACCGTTTGGGCTAAAGACGTTCAGGTTGAATTGTTTACGATAATTCATTAACCCATAATTTCTTGCCAGTAGATGGTTTTGAGAAAACCCTGAGCCGCATGAGTGAAAAAAAAGAAAGAAAGAAAAAAAAAAAGCATCTTTGTGTCTCTTTGTGTTTTCCAGCCAACAGGATCTGGATGCAATTCAATCGATCTCTGCAGGACTCTCGGTGAAGAAAGATGCAGAAGAAGCAGCCAAATGCAGAGAAAAGGGTAACTCCTGCTTTAAGACAAGAGACTACAAGACTGCAGCTCTGCACTATTCACAGGTGAATTAAAATGTTCTACAAAGGTCTATATGCTTCACATACTATAGCTGTAAATGAAGTTCAGAGAGTTAAAGTATTCAATAGGTGAACCTGTAGCTGTGTGATGGTAAATATCTTGAAATGCTGGTCGACTGTCAAAACATTTACGTATATAGGTCTTAAGGCACTTATAAAAAAAAGGGTGGGGAACTGTATATTCTTGTCAACCACTAACTGAAATCAAAGAAAACTTCTTGCTATTACAGGGAATATGTTTTGCTCCCCAAAGTTCAGAGCAGCTTTCTCTGTGCTATGCCAATCGCTCTGCTGCTCTCTACCATCTGCAACAGTATCAGGTAGGGCTGATCATTCTCTGCTTTTCACGAGTTTTTTTTTTTTAAATATATTTTAAAACTAGCTCTCGTAGATTCATATTGATTTGAGCACATCATGGAGGCTTGATGAAAAAAATTAGAATAATGAAATGCCACACCAAATGTTTATATAAATTAGACTCCTAAATAAAGACAAACCAATTATGCATAAAATAAAATCAGGCATTAAGCAATTAAAAGTCTTTTAAACTTTGAACTCGAAGAGAAAAACAATCTCAAAAGACTGAAGCAAAATCATGTAACTGAGAGATTTATCTATGCAAATGACAGGGCTAAACCAACTGTTTGCAGTTTTTATCCATAGTAAACTTCTTCCTAATTGTTTTTAACCACTTGATATAGTTATATTTCAAATATTCCTCTGAACAATGAACTAATACTTTTATTTATCTGCTTAGTAGACCAAGTACACCAACAAATCTGCATCTTTTAGCATGAGTTAGTGGAAGTTTCCATTTAAGACTGTAGTTAAAATTCAGGTTATCCTCCATTCACGTTACAATGATGCAATGTGATTATCTGATTCCATGATTATGTCTCTGTTCTGTTGAATGGCAGTTACATTTCTAATTCAATTAGAACCATTTATTGATCATCTTATTCATTTTGAAGTCTCGCTGAAACCCACATCTTGATTTATCATAATTAATATTGAAGTGTTATTTTGTCAGTGATTCTTGAGAATAGGGACAAAACAGGTCCTATGGATAAAGCATGAAATTTGAATAAAATATACACAAAATATATTTTTTTCAAATATCTAACTAAACTAACCTGGGTCATGTGAGCACAACAATGTATATTTTTCTTTTTTTTGCTGAATATTTTTTTATTTTAAACATTGTAGTCGGTGGATGATGCCTGTAAAAGCCCTTGTCCAGGAGCAGAACTCAACACATTCTTATAGTTTAAAACAATTAAAGAAATACTAAAATTATATATTATGACAATTAAGTATAAGTAGTCATATAAATAATTATAAAAGTATCGATAAATTGAATTAAAAATAATTTTTAGATATTTTCCAACTCCGTTGAAATTTGTCCTTAGTTTTTGTCAACACCGTCAGAAATGAAAAGAATGTAAAAAAATCAGGCATTATTGGGGGGCACCAGAACTTCTGAGGACCCCATGACGTTGTCTTTTCTCTTCCTTTGCTAGGAGGGCTAGTTAGCTCCGGTTAGCTTAAGTTATTCTTTAGTTTTTTCTTCTGTTTTATTCCTAAGTTGCTTGTCACAACCATGATGTGTCAACTCCATAACTGACAATTTACAAAACTTTGATGAAATTTTGCGAAATAAAAGCTTAATTTTGGTAAAATGTAAAGATTTCATGGACCTGACGAGCTACAATATGGCCTCCTTCAGAATAACATCATATAAATTGAGGTAGTTTGGCATTTCGTCAACTCCGTCAGATGTCAACTCCGTCAGAGTTTTTCTGACTCTTTCAGTGAAATTGTTGTCAAATCTCACTTAATTGTGCAACTAATTCATTTTAATGTATTTTACATGAATTGCATTACTTCACATGTACCAAGTTTTTCATTTTACTCACTAGTTTGTCACCACCTTCAGTTCTGTGTCAACTCCGTCATGCACTGTCAACTCCATCAGATGGACTTTTTCTTGTTTTTTGTTTTAAATAATATTTATTTTATTTCTTGAGAAGCATTTGTCTGTAAATTGAGTAAAAATATCACTAATGGGGTATTTTAAAAATCATTTTAGATTTATTTTTGTCAGATGGTGATGACAAAGTTTTGGGTCAGGTCGATTAAAAATGTAATTTTTTTTAAAAAAATTCGCAACTGGGAGCCTGTACCTTAGCATCTTCATATTTTATAAACATTATTTGTCATATTTGCATACATAAGGTTGAGAAATAATAAAAAAAAAAAATGGGAAAATTAAAACCCATTTTGTCCCTATTCTCAAGAATCACTGTTGTATATCAATATTATCTTAGTTTTACACTTCACTCTTTGTAAAGCACTTTTTTCAATGTAAAATTGCTTTTTAAATGTTGATCGATGTGTTAATTAGCAACATTTAATTAGGTGTTAATTGAATGCTAATGGCTCATTCACAGGCTGTTCTTTCAGACCGCTTTACTTTATCATTCATTTTGAAGTTTGGGTATCTTGGTTATGATTGTAAAAAAAATTTTCTTAAATTTAGTCATTTCATTAGTTTTCTGTAAAGTTTATTCATCATCTTCTGTTTTCTTTAGGAATGTCTCTATGACATCGACAGAGCCTTGAACACTGGCTATCCAGCTCATCTCTCACACAAACTGCAGGACCGTCGCAGTCTCTGCTTGAACCACCTCCCTGTGTCTGTAAAAACAAAAAACGATCAACTCCATCATGTTTCAAACGATGATAAATGCAGCAAAAGTCTTACAATATCATCCAGTGAAGCTTTCAGATTCGGCATTTGTCCCCAAGTGTCTGTTGGATGCAGCAAAGAAAAAGGCTGCCACCTGGTGGCTCTGCAGAGGATCACAGCTGGAGAGGTGATTTTGAGCGACAGGCCGTTCAGCTGGGTCCTCATTCCAGGAGTTGAGAAGGTTAAAGGAAACAGTGGACAGGGGCTGGACATACAGAGGGAAATTATGTTTGGAGCAGAGCACAAGCGATGTCACTGGTGTTTGGCTGAAACTCTATGTGCCGTGCCATGCAAGGGTTGCAGCTTCAGCCGATATTGCTCAGCTTCTTGTCAGCAGGAAGCCTGGGAAGAGCATCACCACTGGGAGTGTCCACTAGGAGCAGAGCTTGCTGCGATGGGTGTAATGGCGCAGCTTGCTCTCAGGGTAACGCTAAAGGCCGGGATTGAAAACATCCACAGAGCAAGGCAGACAATCCGGGATGAGCAGAAAAAGTCTGACCAGTATAATCCATACATGACCGTGTTTCACCTGCTGCAGCATACGGAGCATCAGAGCATTAGTTTGCGTCTCCTGTGTGCATTTACTGTGGCAACACTATACCTGAAGCTCAGCAAGGCAGGTCCTCTTCCTACATCTTGGAAGCTGAGTGATGCTTCATCAATAACCAGCCAATCTTCAGACGGACCAAAGAAGAAAGGAGGAGACTCAGAGTGGAGCTCAGAGCTGTGGGTTGTGGGAAGTGCAGTTCTGAGGCACATGCTGCAGCTGAGGTGTAATGCTCAGGCAGTCATCACACTGCAAGACACAGGTAAGTTTCCTACACGTTAAATGTCGCGATAAACAACTACAGCTTGGGATTTTCCAGGCTAAAGCAAATACAGGTGTTTTTACCCTTTCAGTCTCACACATTTAAACACTTTTTATTGGTATTTTATTTAATAGTATAATAGCAAAGTATAGTGAATGATTGTGAACATGACTATATGTAGATTTTTTTAACCTATGTTATGAGTTAGTGCCTTGTAGAGCCATGTTTCACGCCAATTACAAATATCTGACAATTCTTTTTAATTTATAAACCAAATGGCATTTCCTTTTACTTCACAAGTTGTGGTTGGAAAAATATAGCTAAATAGAAAGTACAAGGTTATTAATAATTTAGCAAGGCACTAAAGTGCATTACTCTAGAATCTGTTTAAAAACACAACCTTTAGTTTGTCGTCTTTTCTCTCTTACAGGATCTGAAAACTCTCGAGTGCAGTCTGTGGAGGAAATTCGAGTTGCCACGGCAATGTTTCCAACTCTCAGCCTTCTCAATCACTCCTGCCGTCCCAACACCAGTCTGGTTTTCAGCACCGGAACCGCTGATGGTCCCGTTGGCTCACAGGACTCCGAGGGTTTCAATCAGCGTCTCCTTGGGGAAGAACGACAGGGCCGGGGAGTCACTGTGACGGTCAGAGCAACCAGAGATATCAATGCTGGAGAGGAGATCCTGCACTGCTATGGTGAGCTGTGTGACAGCCAATCACTTTTTTTAGGGATTAAAGTAAATTCCCCACTTACTTGAGAAGTTCTTAAACAATTTTAGTATTTACTTGTAAAAGCAAACAATCCACTTAACAAAACATGTTTTTCCCCATAAAAATCACAAAATGTCGCTGGCTTAAAATACACTTTTAAATGTCTGATGCATGTCTTTAGGGCCCAACAGCAACAGGATGGGGACTGAAGAACGGCGGTGTCTCCTGCAGGAACAGTACTACTTCCTGTGTGAGTGTGAGGCCTGCAGCGACCAGGAGGAGGAGATGAAGGAGAGCAGCAGGAACGAGTCAGGACTCCTGTGTACAAAGTGCAAAGGAGCTCTTAAAGTATATTTATTTACTCGATGACTATTTATTACTCACTTCTATGAAACATTTGTACTGAATATCTGAAATATTGTCTATGTGTATATTTCTTTCTTTAGAAAAACAAAGGAAGTGGTTTTTCATGCTCTCTTTTACCATGTGGTCATCAAATATCCTCATCTGATGTGAACCACAAGCTGCAGGAGTTCAGGGTTGCCTTGGAGAAAGCTGTGGCACTCATGGAAAAAGAAAATCCAGGTTCCTATTTAAGATTCCAGACAAAACTCTTAAGACTTAAACATACAGGTACATAGTTACCAATAGTCCTTCTTCCACTCTTCTGTCACCTAGTGGAAGCCCTGCACCTCCTGAAAAAGATCAGCAGTCAGTCTGGACTTCTACTCAGAGATACTCATCCGCTGCAGGGGGAGCTGGCTGATGCCACTGCCAGAGCTTATGCTTCTTTGGGTGAGAGTTATAAAATACCATCTATTTAAGATAATTTGCCATTACTAAATGAAGGTGTACTTTTATGACTTATTTATCTGTAACTATGTTTTCTGGATACATTTTACTAAAGTCATTTTTTTTTTCATTTTCTGAATATCATCAACAAATTATGCAAAAAGATTAACACAGCAAAAGGAGGGATGCAATGAAGAAAAATTAAATAAATTACAAAAGATAGGCATGTGTTTTTTTGTAGATTTTAGAAAGATCTTTTATAATCAAGCAATATTCAAAACCAGATTCTGGAACAGAAGTTTAATTGCAGAGCAACAACTTTGAGAAAAGAAAAATGAAAAAGGTTTCCATTCGTTTGCTGTTGTGAGCATCACTTTTTACAGATAAGGGATGTGAACTACTGTTTCCACAGGAAAACCCACTGGCTTTAAATTTTTATAAGAACATTAACAGTAACAAATCCTGCTTTTCATATATTATTAACTTCAGTTAAAGTCCAAACTCAATGACTTTACTGTTTAACTTTATCTGAGCTTCATAAGCAACAAAACTTTCGATCCTGATCAGCACATTCATGACTTAAGAAGTTGCATATTCTTATTTGTATTTTTATTTATTTTATTTTATTTTATTCTTTTTACTGCTTCTGCAGGTGACTGGAAAAATGCAGCAACCCATCTAGAACAAAGTGCTGCAGCTATCAGCTCCCAGTATGGAAAAGACAGTCTGGAACTGGGACAGCAGCTCTTCAAGTTAGTTCAGGTCCACTTCAATGGGTCAGTCAAGGAAATACTTTGTCCTCGTATTTTCAGCTGAGTAATTCTGCACCAGTTTAACCTTTTTATTATTTCGCTTAATTGAAAACCCAGGTTTGTGTGTGTGTGTTTTTTTTCTCTCCCAGTGGTGCCAGAGGCCCGGCCCTCTCCGTCATTCCCAAGGTCAGGAGAATACTCTCCCTCCACTGTGGTCCTCACTGTCCTGAGCTACAGGAACTGAACGCCTTGGAGGAATGTCTTCAACGGTCCACATTCTAAGCTTAAACCCGACTGATCACACTTAATATCGAAATATAGTTTTGTATTTTGTGAAGCGGAATAAAATATTTTCTGACTGTGGGCATTGTGGCTCAGGAAAGAGTTAACTGTCTGTAAGCACCTGTAGGGGTGTGTGTGTGTGTGTGTGTGTGTGTGTGTGTCTGTGTGTGTCAGAATGGATCCATCAGTAATTCCAATTTCATGCTTCAGTGATGGTCTTGCACTGTATAAGACAACCTTTCCAGGTTACATGTGCTCTGATTCAAACAGAAGTAAACATTTGTTTTTTATAGCTGTGGACTTTTCAACTTGTGGGTGTGTGTGTGTGTGAGTGGGGCTTTTGTTTAGACACCCATGAGTAATGATTAAAAACCAAGCAAATTTCTCTCTAAATTTAACCTGCAATGCTGTAATATGTCGCCCTCTGACCTTTAGATGGCAGTAGTTGCACACTGACTAATTCAATTTCATGCTTGAATAGCTTGAAAGCAGGATGGTGCTTTGACTCTTGAACCTGCAGTGCATCTCCCCCAGGACCTTCACCCTAAAAGTCCCTCGTAACTCAGTTCTGTTATGGCTTTATTCATGAATAATGAGAGATACGATCAGAGTAAGCATTCTCCTAGAGATTCTGTAGTTTCAATAGAGAATAAACAACTTATGTTGATAAATGCAGTAAGACAGAGCACACAGCTGGATGTCCTCAGGCATCCACTGCTTTCTGGAAGGTAGCCAACAGAACAGATTTGGATTTATGTGTGGAAGTCAAGGTCAAAGTAAAAAAAATAATAATAAGGCAACTGATATCAGCTCAGAGGAAGTTTTCACTGAGCACAGCAGGAGTCCAAGGGGACAGATATGTGATGAGGGTGATCGACTGCAAAGAAATAAGAATGAATCCTTTAACAAAATATGCACTGAATACTAAATATCTGCCTGCAGATGTGCAAAACAGATTAAGAGCTGTCCCCAAATATTTGTAGTCAAAAAGTTTTCCAAGAAAGTGTCATCAAAGAAAGAAAAAAGCGATTCAAGTGCTACATGCAGGGGAGCTGTTTATAAATTCACACTTCCATTTTTCTGATTTTTACAGTTAAAAAAATCTAAATATTCTTTTCCATGCATTACTGCTTTTGCAAATCAACCATGACCAATAACATTTGGCTTATTAGAACAAAAAATACAAAAAACATCCTTTAATGTCAAAGTGAAAACTAATTTTAAGAACTAGTTACAATGATATAAAAACACCCAGAACCTGATGCTGCCACCACCGTGCTTCACAGTGGGGATGGTGGGTTTGTTAATGTGGTGTTTGTCAAAAAAATCAACTTTGGTCTCATCAGATCAAAGAACTTCCTTCCATTTAACCATGAAATTTCCCACATGATTTTGAGGGAATTTAAGTCAAACTTCTTCAACAGTGGATTCCTTGTTGCCACTCCGATAGAGCTTCGACTCTCCCATATCAGCTGCTGTAGCCCGTACTCCCTCTGTGTTGCAATAGGTATTCTGGTGGCGTCTCATTTGAAAATGTTCAAGGGTAGTCTTGCAAGATACTCTATTTGTATTTTGATATCGTTATCGCATCAATTTAATAAGCAGTAATCTGTTTACCTACAGTTTCATGTGTCCAACCCTATGGAAGGCCATTCAAAGGTCAAACTATCCCATCCTGATCATTAGATGAGCTCGTCGCTCTTCACTCTAAAAGCCCCTCATATTCTCCAGTCTCTCCATTCGCCTTTGAGTGGATTTGCGTCGGCAGTCGGTCTCCTTGGCGCTCAGTTTTTCAGCTCTCTCTCTCCTCAGCAGAAGGAATCTGATACATGATGCAGAGGATGGTAATGCAGCTGGGCTCATGTAAAAATAAAATCTCCATTACTGTCCAGGACAGACAGTTGTTACCAGCTATTATAAAAATAGCTGGTAATTAATCCAAGTCTGAATCAGGGTTAGACGGTAAACACAATCTCTCCTGGAGAAAATTTAGAAACAGTCATTTATTGTACTTGCAGACTTCAGCTAAACCCTGTAGATCATTATTAAAAAATATATAGAGAGAAAGATGAGAGGGTTAACAGTTGAATGAGAATGGCAGCTTCTAAATTTGAGGGCTGCAGAGAGATGAGCTAAATTTGGCATGTGTGCTTGAGGAATGTGTATACTGGACAAGGTGAGGGAACTGGACAGCAAAGGCGTTGCCAATTATTCTCCTGAACAGCCGGCTCACCTTGCTGGAACACCATCACACATCTATGAGTAAGCAGTGTGAAACACGGAGAGTTGGAGAATGACTGACACCTCAAACTCCAGGTGGTGTGACCCTGAAGACACAGGCGACGGTCTGCCAGGCCATCAGTTATGGCTGTATGAGGCCGTTAGTATGAGAGTCATCAAACTTACGGTAGGTGATAAAGTGTAGAGTAAAATCCTAATTCATTAGGTTCGATTTCCGACCAGCTTATCATATTTGGTAACTTTAATACCATGCTAAATATGAACCAATTTCTTGAATTTAGCAAAAATAAATATTTTAAGTAATCTCCAGTGATCTAAAAAAGGTCTGATTTAATTTAAGACAGCAAAGGAAAAATGACTGAGTATTTTTGTGGAAGAATAGATTTGATTTCTACATCAACAATGCAACAGCAGAGTGGAATACAAAAAAAGAGCAATACTGAAGTTGTTATATTTCTTAACTATTTTTTTTTTCTGTCTAGACACAAAACCTTGTTCTAGTAGTTTTTATAAGAACCAAAAAAGCTCCAATGAATGAACAGTTGAGTGTTCACCCTCATTTGTGTTATTTTCTGTTTATTACAAAGCATTATGAGAGCTGACCAAGACCCAATGTATGTTGCATCTCTCTGGTTATATATTTGGTGGAGGGAATAAGTGTCGGTTTTGATTAAAAGGGATATTCGCAAGTAAAACAGGAAAGAAAACATTTTCTGTATCACAGATTTGTCCTTGAAAGCTGAAGCTAGCTCTCATAGAAGCAGAATATTGTTTTTGCTGGAATTATTCATGCACCTTCAGGAAGCAATAACCCAGGTGGCATATTTCGAAAGTCCAATGGGTAAACAAACAATATTGAGGAGGAAACTTGCTTCAGGGAAATGGGCATCATTTGTTTGCTTTGTGTACATTCTGTGGTGTCAGCATGCCTTCTGCGATCCCTGGGATATTAATTGTTAGCAAAATAAATGAGTCATTTTCTTGCAAAACATCCACAAATGTTTAGTCATCTAGCACACCTCCATTTAAATAGGAGTAATGTTTGTACTTTTTTTTGTCTGATTGATGAAAGATTATTCACCGGGGCTAAACTTGGTGTTCTGAAACTTCTTAATAGGAAACTGCAGGCATATCTCATTATGTGGGTAAAACCTAAGAATAGATTCATTTTTCTCAAAACTCTCCGGATGATAATGACCCTTCCTCTATAATTTATTTTCACAGTAATAAACGTCACATTATGTCCTTTTTTGATTCAGCTCAGATGTGAGGAGAAACATGGATGGATAACGAAGCCATTTAGCTCCATGACTGCTCAAGCTTCTTTTCCACTATTCTCCTCTTCTTGCAGTGTAATGTGATCTCTTATTGCTTTTCAGCCGTTTTACTCTATTATTTTGCAATAAGAGTGTGGTATGTGCTTCTAGGTTTGGGGGATATTGTTTAGGGAAGCTTGAATCTGCAGTCATAAAGCGTAAAAACTGCTACCTAAAAAAACAAAACAGTTTGTGCTAACCAAAGGTCGGGTTCAAGAATGTCTTTGAGTTTGACCCCAAATAATGTATTAATATTTTTAATCTAAAAATTATTGGTTAAAAGTAAACCAGGTTGACTAAACAAGCAATACTTGGGTTAATTTTGATTTTGAAATATTAATGATTATTTATTTGTAAGGATTTTTATCATTCTCTTTATCTACTCTGTTGTCTATCTTTATGAATGTTTGGGTTTGTTAGAACATTTTGTTGTGTGCCGATAAAACAGATGATTTGTCTTCCAGGACTGAAAGAGTTTTCTAAATCTGCAGCCATAGTACTAAAGTCTTGTGCAACACCTTTAAAGTCTCACTGGCACAAGACATCACATAATTGTTCCTACCCTCCAACTTCCATGCATGACTGACAAGAACCAAGTCTAGAGATGCACAGGAAGAACATGGAAACTCTAAAGCTTCACTGTGGAGTGAGACTAAGACTTTACTGCAGTGAGGCAACAATTGTATCACTAGACAGCCCAAAATGTACTAATATTTGATTGTATCTTTTTAACTCAACTGCATAAAAATGATCAAATTAAAGACAATAAAGACAAAGCCCTTTTTTTCAGACTTGACTTAATTTAATTTTGACAATGTTCCCTCACTGACCAAAGAATGAATGTAAATATAACTAGAACTTGTGCTAACTGCTACTCAGCAGACACTCACAGAAATAACCAAACTATAATTTCTCACCATGCCATATTTCAGACCTGTACAAGCTGTCGAGTGCTCAGAAAAATATAAAAGATAAAGAAAGCTGAGATATGACCACTGCTGATTAAAATTCAAAAGCTGTGGACCAAGCAATACATGAAGATACACTTTTCAGGGATTTTATGGGCCAACAAAATGAGAGGGCATCTTGACGAATAGGCAGTAGTGGATCACTTATAGACACAAGTCATCAATTACTGTCATGCAGCAGCCAGAGGGAGGATGGGTAATGGCGTAGGCCGCTGTCATTAGCTATAAGCTAGTTTGACCTTTAAGAATGAAGATTAACTGAAAATCTACTCAGGAGTCTCCTACAGTTTCTGGAGGACATTCTGCTCAACAAACGATCAGCCTACAGCTTTCCAGAAAGCAGTGCTCTGATATTAAGAACTGGCTTATCAGAATAGTAACTTGTCATTTTAAAATATGGGCTTAAGAATACGTTTGTAGATAACTTGTTAATGTGGTTGATAAACATTCAGTCTTTCTTTTAGGATCTAATCACAAACCTAGATGTAAATTACTGGTTAAATCAAACCCTGACCCCTTCCTCTGATCCTTATCCTAAAGACAAATGTATTTAAACATAAAATTTCTCATCTAAAGAACCAGAAGACAACTTAGACAGGTTTCCTTTAGTGCATACACCAATAAGAAGTTGCAAATTGTGTCACGGTGAATAACCTCAGAGCAGACAGGAGGTAGGCAGCAACAGCTTGAAGGTGAAAAAATTTGCTTTAGCAGAGTCTAAAGAAACATACAGAGAAAATACAGAGTAGAAAACAAAATTAAACACATTGAGAAGCATAAAGAAACAAAACAGGAAATGTAAGCAAGGAGCTTATGTAAACAGGAGGTCCTGACTGTAGTTGACTGAACTATTGAGGAAAGTGAATATTGGAAAGTGAAACTGATTAACTGAGTGGAATCAGCTGGAGGGCAGGAAGCTGACGAAGGAGCATACCTGCTGGAAGACAAAATGAACGGACACAGAGACAATTACAAAACACAAACTGAGCGCAGACATGAGCAGAGACATTAAAACATAAGAACGTAGAATGAAGCACAAGAATCTCAAAAATTCAGGCCACAAAGTGATGAAAGCAACGCTAAGTCCAACAGAAATGTACAGAGCAGAAAGTTAAGACAAATTAAATACATGACTCTGCACAGTCATTCATGTCCCAAAACAAAAGCAGAAAAAGAGAAAAAAGGCAGCGTTCTCAGAGAGTTTGATGAAAGAAGAACTTAATTCAGGATTATTTCAGTATTTTCCAGTTTTTAAAAAAGTTGTAGTAGCCATAAAAGCTTTTCTTCAACTTGTCTCCTGCCGGACGGCAGAAACCAAAACAATTTATGAAGAGGGTAAGAGGAGTCTTTATAGTGTTTATAGATGCATAGATTGACCATAGAGTGGTTTTGTATAAACTTAGTGGCCTGATAGAAAACCTGATTTACTCTATTTCAATTTAAAAGATAAAGCTGAAGGATAAATGTTAAATTAAATCTATTGCAAATCTAGACCTATTAAGTCCTCTTCAAAATGTCAAGATGTTGTCTTGAACAAGGGATGTGCAGTAACACAATTCAACTTCATTTATTGAATAAACTAATTCCTGAAGTGTATTGTTGTTCATATGTAGTGCATAAACTACTGTTTTTAAAAAATCCTTTATTGTGTTTTGTTTTTAAAATCTTTGAAGTCTAACATCAAGTCCCAGCTATACTCAGGTATGATATTAATAACTGAACAACTTAGAGGACATGGTGCTGGACTCTGGCCTGTCCATCATGTGGGGTCCTGCAGCCTGGGCCGTGCAGAAAGCAGCAGCAGTTCACCCTGGAAAGTTCACCCTGACAGTGGGTGGATGTGATGAGCAGTCTGGCTGCTGATGTATGGAAGAAGCTATGAGTCTGACTGCCCATCCATGCTGTGAATAAATATCAGAGCTTACATTTTCCCTTCAGGACTGCCGGATGACAAGGGAGGATTTATAGGAAGGATTTCACTCTTCCCTTTATTTACCGTTGTTTACTATATTTAAATAAATAAGCGCTGACTTGTAGGGACTAAGATTTACCATGAGGTCACTTGAGTATCTTATGAACTCTGCGAACTGTGGAAACTTGAAGCTTTAACCAAACCCAAGTTCAAACTCTGACCTCGACTATGACCCCATGTAAGCTCTGTGTCCGTCCCACAACTAAATTATGTATCAAATACCAACATCTGCTTTGCAGAAATGTGTTTAAAAAGAGTTATACCAGATCAAAAGACAGAAAATGGTTAAGTTCCAGCATTAAGTCAGAAACGGAAACAATGTGCACTTTGACTGATTAACCCTTTCTGACGCGACTGGCAGCAGTCCACTGTCTTCTCCTTGAGTCAGACAACTGATTCACTTTCCAAGGTGCCACTGATACATTTCAGCAGCAGAGCCTTTAGCCGCCATGGGGGCTTCAGTGTCATCAGTTGCTGTCAGCCAGAAGGATACACTGCGGTCAGTTGAACATCAGATATCAAGCGTTTTGTAATTCAATCTAAACAAAGACAGGAGACGCCGAGTATCCATATCGTCTGTTTGTCGCACACTCGTTAGAAAAGCAACGATCACCATGGAACACAATGAGGGGTAAACCTATCCTGAGTGCTGCTGGAGGAATCGGTCTTATGTAATAATACCAAATAAAAGTGGCTATAATAGGCTTATAAAGAAGTACAGCTCATATAAAATGGTTACAAAAATAAAAACATGAGTAAAGCAAAGAGCAGTTTTGAGAAAAGTTATTTTATGCCATCTCTGAAAGGTTACTGGGTATTTGTGAGGCACTTTGTAACTCAACCTTAATATCTTCTTGAGAGTTCAAGTGACTGAATCAAATGACTGTCAAATGAACACTCTGAACTATTCATTTTCAGATTGGATTGCATTCATTCATCAAACTTTAAATGTTGGGTGACATGTAAAGGTAACACATAAAAAGTGTCTACTCAAAAAGACATGACTTTATCAGCACAAGATTTGAAGGCAGGTAACTTGCAGCAGAGCTGGTGGCTTTATAAATAAGTTGTTCTATAATTGTAACTAAATAATGTTTGTTAATCAATGGCATTTAACGTACAAAGCTCTGTTCTGCTTTTACAGACAAATTGTAGACAAAGTAGACCACAACAAGTTTTATCTGGTGTTATTTGACCAAAGCACTTTCTGCCAAATGTTTGCTGCGTCATTTTCACGGCTTGTGATAAACTCATGATCTGACTTCTTTCAACTAGGCTTCACTTTAGCTTTCAGCTACTTTGTAATGTGAAAAACAATGAAAACAGTTCAGGTGATTTGAAAGGAACTGTATTTCTACATGATTTTTGTAATAATGGACAGATTTATAATCTAGCGTCAAACTGCATGTGATGTCTTGCTGCAGAAGAGTGCTACAAGTAAACCTAATTCAACCTGGATTAGCATCTTACCTAAAGATATTTTAGCACAATGTGGTTAAGTATCAAAGTTATTTACAGATCTGTAAATAAATGTACTACTTCTCAGTAATTTATTGTCACACACATATTTTAATTCCCTAATTCACTTTATCTACCCAAATGTGATTCTAGTAGCATGCTAAATATATGCAAAACTGTTTAAAACCTTAATGAATCAGACTACACAGACTTTAATACTGAAATGTTATCTCACTGCAGTGAGATAACATTTCAGTATTAAAGTCTGTGTAGTCTGATTCTTTTCAACATTATAAAGTCAGCAACCATCATAATTTTTCACCCTTGACACACACAGTGATCAGCAGCTACAGCTAAGTCGTGTGACAGAGTGATTTTGGCTTTGTTGGGTAAGTTGCGTCTGTCTGGTTCTGGCTCAGTCCATTACCAGCCTAAATGACTAATTAATGGTCCAGGGACAGCTGACACCAGCTTCTCAAGATCTGTTTACACCCCCGTCTACTCCAGAGCTCTTCTTCTTCACTTCTGCCTTCATCCCTGTTCTCCCCCTCCCTCATCTCTTATTCATTCGCTGGTGGCGTACAGTTTGAGGCGCAGGTCTGCTGACAGACAGATGGACAGATTGAAGGGCAGGTGAAACAGACTGTAGAGCTGCGCTCTGCATTTGATATAGGAGGAAGGTGGGTCATGTGTCCCCATCTTTACTGAAGGAGGGATAGATTATCACTGATCTCCACCTGCTTACACACCCAACACTTCTTCCTCAAGAGTTTAATGGAAGGTCTGATGGATCCTATTATGAGTAAAATGCACACTTGGCAGTTCCTGCAGAGTCCTGAGACTGCATGCCAAGACTGCTTATCTATAGGTAATTGTGTGCTCAAACATCCATACTGCAGTACAAAAAGATACACTGGACTTTTTATGAGCTGTCTCATTAGTATGGGTCACATCAGACTTAAAAATTGAGAAATTTCTGTAGAGAAACAGAAGAGATACTGAGTTTGAAGGTCTTGTGTAATTCTTTCTTGAGCGAATGTAACAAGGAGTTGAAAACATTCCCCGGAGATTTTGATTCTTATTGGATTTATGCATTTGGTGCAGATCGTTTACCCACACATCCATGATGGAAACTGTCATGTTGTAGGTTGGTTGATAAAAGATCCAAATTCAAAGAGACAGAGGCAGCTTGTTGGTGAAGGATGTTTTAATGAAAAAAAATATGAAAAAACTCTCAAAAACCACAGGAATGCTGGAAAATGGACCTGAGCGAGAGCTACTAATTGCAGGTGTGTTGGGAGAAGAGGGAGAGGGAGAGAGAGAGGGAGAGAGAGAGAGAGGGAGAGAGAGAGAGAGAGAGAAACATTGCTTGTTTCATCTTGCAGTCTTGACACTTGTTTCCTTCTTTTTGTCTTTATTCGCTTTTTTTAAAAAAATGTGTACAAAACATAATCTAAGAGGAAATATCAATTTGCAATACCAGAAGAGATATCTATGAAGACCAGTTGAAACTTCAGCACAGCATTTGAGCAAAAAAACGATTATATTGAAATTTATATTGGCATTATGCTGTTCTGTGTCAATATCCTTACTTTACATATTAGATTCTACATCTCTATTAGTTGGCCCCACATCGAGGAGTTGTGATGTGCATTGATCTATTGTGCATTCATGTAATCAAATGTATTATATTGTATTATATGTTTGCAGAGCCACTGTGTGTCTCCTCTCATTTAGCATTTAAGCAACTATGAACAAACTGAGGCTTTCAGAGGGGAAGGAAACTTGACTCACAATGCCATTAGTACCCGGGTCATCCACATAACAGTGAACAGATACACACACTTACATCCGGGTTATCACTGCAGTCAGGACATAGGGATGAGTAGCCTGAGGTAAATCAATTTTGAGATTCCCTGTCAAATTGAAGGCCCCACAGAGGGCACCATGACAATATCAGCAGCAGCCGGTGTAAAGCAGCCGTCGCTAAATCAGCTCTGTGTGCAGGAAGATAGAGCCACCGTCCATCAAGTAAGCTCCAGGTTCCTGCGAAGAGAAGAGCCTGACCGAGCTGGTGTCCTTGTCTGTCTGTAGGAATAAATATTGACGTTAATATAGCTCTTTCGACTTATCAGGAGCACCAGCAGTGAGCTCACTTTCCATTATTTGCACACTTGTTGTCTTTCTGTGTGTCTAAGTCTTATGTTTTATGTTTCTGCCTGTGCCTATACTTACACTCCAACCTTGATCTGTCATGTCCATTTGGTTCTTGACTGAAGATTGAACCAGTTTGAGATTTTAAAAAGTATGTAAATTATCAATATAGAGCTCACTTCTTCTATCATATAGTTTGTCTGTATGTTTGATTGCATTTTTAGCTTTACTTTTTTAGGTGAAATGGAATGAAACCAATTCCAACTTACTTGCACAATGTTTTTACAAAGGCAGAAATTTCCCTTGTACTCTTTCCATTTTATTACAATTTAACCATAACATTTTATGTATTTTATGGGTTTTATGAACTAGTAGTGCAGAACTATGAAGAGGAATATTTATTTGTTTTCCACGAAAAACATCTGAAAGTGCAGCATTTATACAGAAAGCCTTTTTCCAAGTATTTTATACTTTTGTCTTGAAGGAAGAAACACATGAAGAAGAGGAAAAGGTTTTATGTAAATTATCCCATTGTGCTGCTATATGAATCTCAGATGCTTGTTGTCCCAATGGACCTCTGCCTGAGTCTCAAGTACTTTGCAGCCTCCAACATAGTTTTTTTTTTCTTTTCCAAAATCCATCTTCCCATGATGTTTTATCGGCTTCAATGTGCCTTTTGAACAAAATCATCCCATCAGCATTATGATCTGTCATCTCAACCCACGTCGCAAAAAATAATAAAATATTGTATTTTTTGCAAAAGAGGAAAAAAAAAGATAGAAATGGATGGGGCCTTTGTTATGAGATGCAGAATTATCCAAGAGTTATAGTGTTATAAAGCAGGCCATTCAAATGTGAGGCTGGTGGTTTGGGAGTTAAAGGCTGCATACTGTTTCTGCTCAGAACCACTGGAGCTCTCCTTGGTCCTGAACTACAGGTTGATTTCAACTGTTTTATCTTTTTCATTTCAGTGCCTGTTGGGTATTTTGTATGTGTGATTTTGCTGTTAAACTAGATTTGTTTTCATAAGTGTATTGTGGAGCTGACCTTGGTCCTGAAGGTCTCTTTATCCTCAATGTTTCAAGCTGAACTGCCAGCTGTTAAATATATCTGAAGAGGTGCACAAGTTCATTTCCAATCAATATTCTTTGGTAATTGTCATATATTTCCCTCCAAAACAATGCTGCTCATTCTCCTTAGGGCTTTGTGATGCATCTCTGCTCCAACACAGATCATTCAAATCACTGAATTACCTCTTCAACATGGCATCCAGTTTGGCTAAGGCCTAGTAAGAACCATTTATTTGATTCACGTTGGAATAAGCATGCATCTAAAACCTGCAGAAGACATCCTGTAGACTCCTGTTGTGCTGCATTATTTTGATATGAAAGTAGATTCTTGTTTGCCAGAGATGTAAAGAGTGTGATCAGCTCTCCAGATGGCCATGTTGTTTTTCTCTGAAACTGAAGGCAAGTTGATCAAGTCATTATTATTTAACAGGCTTCACTACCTGCATTTAATTACAGCTACTAATCTGGATTCAACAAAACAACCCTTGCATTACTTCTAACGAATGCAAGGAGCTCTGCAGTAAAATGATCAGCAAGCCAAGAACCCGGGGAGTGCAGCAGGACTCAGTAAGACATGGTGAAACAGAATATTGCTGAATGTGTTGATGTAATTTGTTAAACACAATGTAAAGTTTAACATTAAGCAACATAGACAGATAGTGTAACTTTTTTTGGCCATCTTAAAGCCGCAGGAGAGTAGATATATATTTTTCATTTTTCTGACTGGTTTTTGAATTTATATTATTACAAAAGCTAGAAAGAAACACGTTTAATTTCAAATCAGTCCATGTATATTCCCACATGATTTTTGTGAAAAACTCAGAATGGCACTTCCAATGACTTTTTTCCTCAATGACGGCTTTCTTTTCAGGCCAGGTGTGGACAAATACCTGAGCAATGGACCTCAGCACCTCCTCCAGAGTCATAATGAGCCCTGCAGCTGTTTGTTTGATTGACAGCTAGTCAGTGAATAGAGAGTTTGCAGTTGTGTCAAACTGATATTCATAGTTTGTGAATATAAGTTCACAAACTGTTTTAGAACCTAACCCTGCTGGAAACTTTTATGCAGCTTTATCTATGACCTGTCTAGTCTGTTTGTTCATCATGAATTCTTCAAAGCTGTTAGAGGTGTATAGAAGAGCTGTATTTATACTCAAAATCAATTATCTACTAATTAAACTGCAAGCAATATTGACCTGGACATACCGAGTATTAAAGCAAAGGTGAGCACACATGCGCTAACATGTTTTTTTTTTTTTTGTAAAAATGTATTGTAAAAAAGCATCCTTGTTCTGTTACTTCACTACTATGTATTACTTTATGTTTGGCGATTCCAAAAAAAAAAAAAAAAAAAAAAAAAAAAAAAAAATCCCACTAAAATAGTTAACTCACTCAAGACTAATTATATTAGAAATTCTTAAGCAAATCATTATAATCCAAAACATTATATTAGTTTTTGGGGGTTGCTTGTACTCATCCAAAGGGTGTACAAATAAGAAGGGAGAGGAGGAGACAAGATTCACTTATTTATTTATTTGGTTGTTAGTTTGTTTGTTTATTTATTCATTCTGATATCAGATGTTGTCTTTAATAGAGAAGCAAATACTCCTTTTGCAATACATGCGCATGCACGTATTGCAACATCATAATAAGGTTCCGTCACCCAACATTATCAATGGCCCCCATCTGGCCACCCCTTTCAAAACTTTCTGGACGTGCCCCTGCAAGTACTGTCCCGTGTGGTGCGTGTGTGCGGCTCTCGCTCTCTCTGTGTGTGACAGGCGTCAAAAATCCCGCCGAAGGAGCTCTGATCAGCAGCTTCTCCACGCAGCTGTCCAACGCTCAGATGCGCAAAGATCCCAGAGACAGACCGAGGTGACAATGGGTGGAGAGTTCCTCATCTCCTGATTGTTAGAAAGAAGCGCGTCGCTTTCAGCGCGGACTGACTCGACTTTACGTCATAATTTGAAGCTTTTAGACAACCAGTAAATGAAAAGATGTGGATAACTCGTAGTGCCGAACATTTAAGCGGTGTTTTCTCTGTTTGGAATCAGTGGGGTTCGCATTACGTAGCGCTGCTGTGTTTATTGTCTTCGCCAGTCAGGACAGATGACGCCTGCCCGTCTTCTTGCAGCTGTGCCAGGGACTCGGGGACTGTGACCTGCTTACCTGATGGGGGCCAAACCGATCGACCTTCGGACATACCAACATGGACGTCCACTTTGATACTTAGAGGTAGAAACATCTCAACTTTACCTCAAGGCGCGTTCACTGTCAACGGCACCGAGTTGGAAATGGTGACACTCTCGCTTTCCTACAACGGGATACAGACTATTGAGCCGTACGCTTTCCTGGGACTCACCCGATTACATTTGTTAGACCTGAGCCATAATCAGCTGGAAACTATCTCATCCAGGGCTTTCCACGGACTGACGGAGCTGCGCTCTCTTTTTCTCAATTACTCTGTTTCGCCCGATGCCACAGCGCAGCTTTCATCCGCGCTCAGTGCGCAAAGTTTGCGGAACCTCCACAGACTGGAGCTGGCGGGGAATAGACTAAAGTCTATACCCATGGAAAGGTTAGATATGTATAACTTGCACTTTTTAGTCCTCATAAATAACTCAATTGAGTACATTGGGAGAGAAAACATATCTAGTTTGTACCAGCAGAGACGAATACGCGTCTACTTGGCTTTAAATCCGTTTCGATGCAACTGCGAACTGGAAGTGTTTTACTACTGGTTAAAAAACTCATCGCAGTGTCAGGATGCTGAGCGGGTGTTTTGCAGTGAGCCGGAAGCGCGGAGGGGGGTCCCCGTGGAGAAGCTGCGGGGAGAGGACGTGGACTGTATGAACGAGAACCTGGAGGCAGTCTCATACGTGTTCCTCGGCATAGTGCTGGCTCTGATCGGAGTGGTGTTCCTCATGGTGCTGTATCTGAACCGGGGAGGCATCAAACGGTGGCTCAATAACATCAGAGAGGCGTGCAGGGACCAGATGGAGGTTTACCACTACCGCTATGAGCAGGACTCAGACCCCAGGTTGGCCAACGTGGCTGTTTAGCTCAGTGCTGGTGCGGAAGGATAGAAGAGACAACGATGAATCAAGATGCTCATGAAAAAGGGGAGAAAACTGGTCTTTAACTTGAAAGTCTTGGTGAAAGCAAGAGACAAGTGTGTCTCAGTGAAATAGAACATCACTGACAGTTAATTTCAATAATAATTTTTATGGTTAGAGCTTTTGGGTAATGAAAATCTAAATTTCAGTTTCTCAGAAAACTAACAGTCAGGAGGAAAACTTTAAAGTTATCCAGTCACTGATACAAGCCACAAAAGTTCAGCTCTAAATAAGATGGTTGTTAGGAGAATCCCTTTTTCAAGCATATTATTAAAAAGTTAAGTGGAAGGATAACGTGCAACAGAAAAGGTGCACAAGCAACACCAAGGAAACCACACACAGATGTATCCTGGACATTGTCTACAAAAGTGACCTCCTGCTTTGCATTGTGCTGAAAACAAGCAGCGGATTCCCTCTGGACACACACATGTATGAGCAAGAACCTGGAGATGGTTTTATGCGTGTTGATCTGCATAATGCTAATCCAGATAAGAATGATATTTTGATGATGCTGTATCTCACCTAGGAAGAACCAGAAGAACCTAGAACACAATCGCAATGAGCAGGACTCAGATCCCAGGCCGGCCAATGAGGTTGTTTCACCGGGGCCAGTCTGAGTATAAGAGGAGCCACAAGCTGAATTTCATTTGCTGGGCCTACTTACAAATAAGACCAATGTTCACCACAGCATTAATGTGTTCATTTGTATGAACATTTTGCATGTATGAGGACATGTTTTAGGTTTAGTGAGTCAAATATGACTCCCCTAAAGAGACTGTCGGTCAGTTTGCATTGTTTATGTAAGAAATTGCATTTGACATGAAGTCTTTCTGGACATGACTGTTGTACATATCTTGTAGAAATTCGGTTATTTTTCTGATTTACTCATCTGCTCTTGCAGTCATGTTTTGTGTATAGTGACCTGTATTGAAGCACTAGTTGAATTATGCTGTGCTTACAAGACAATATTCAAAAAACTATGAATTACTTGTTGAGATTTATTTTGCAAACAATTGCAATGTCAACAAAATATGAATTAAGCTCAAACATTTACAATAACTCAATAAACTACAATAGAAGGATTAATTTATGGCTATCCAGCCATAAAAGCTTATGTGACTTTTATTACGTCTTAAAACATGCTTCAAAACTTTTAATTTACATTTGAACAAAGAAATATGAATTATTTAGAAAACATGGGATCTTGCTAAACTCCCCATGCTGGCATAGGGAGCCCTTAACAACGGATTACTTCTCTTACGCATTTGGAAAGTTTTATGTTTAAATACTCTAGATAAATCAGGCTTCTGTTGTGATGTGAAATAACAGAAGAGGCAAGAAGTCAGGATTTCATAGAATTACATTTGGAATCAAGATTATGAAAAATGTAAGGGGCATAAAATGGGTTCTTTGTAGTTATTTCTAGATGGAGATCCAGACAAGTAAATGACTTTTCTGATAATGCTTTCACAACTGAAATGTAAACTTCTGAGGAGAACTGCGGTTTTCATAAAGACGGCTTAATGACATGGATTTTTCAATCTGAAAAGCTCAAATAAAATTGTGACTCAGCTACTGTTATTCTTAGAAAAGTAGTTTGCTGCAGGCTCACAAGCCCTGCAGGGAGAACAAGATTATTCTGTCTTGGTTTATTAGGTGGAGTGCAAATTATAAGAGAGAGATGACATTAGCAGGCTGGTGTATTTATCAGAGTGCCATGTTTGTTGTAAGAAGTACAGCTGAAATAAAATTTATCTTATACAACTTGAAATGTATTTTAGCAACACTTTTTGGGAGGGAACATGTATTATTTCAGGTTAGTTTATGTCTAAATTAGTAGTTAGATATTAAACATTAGAAAATTAGATTTTAAATGTGGTTTTGTTCATAACCATAGTAAATCATAACACTAGCTTCTTTTGGACCTGTGCTGGACATTAATTTAATGTTTTTATAAAGACCTGATTGTGTCTTTAATAAAGGCGATGATGATGATGATGATGATGATGATGATGATGATGATGATGATGATGATTAAATGATGTTTTGTTTCACAGCTGATTAAAAAGGTTTGAGTTTTCATTTTGATGCCACATCTAAACTTTGCTTAACCAAAGCCAAAAAAGTGAATAAATAGCTTATTTTGCATTTGCTAAAGTTTCTTCACTTCTCTTTTCCACATTTTGTTTTGTAATAACTATAAAATTTGACACGTTTTATTGGGAATTTATGTAAATGGCCTGAATTTTATCTAGTTCAGAAAACTCCAAATCCCTTTACACTATGCAGTCATTCGCCCATTCACTCACACGCTGATGGTGATAAGCTACATCGTAGCCACATCTGCTCTGACTGACAGAAGCAGGGCTGCACACAGTCGGTGCCACTGGGCTTTCTGACCATCACCAACAGGCGAAGGCGGATGCACTGTCTTGCTCAAGGACACAATGACTGACACCAACAGAGAAGCTGGGTTTTGAACCAGCAACAGCACAAATCCTTATCTCCTGAGCCACAGCTGCCAACAAAATATACACCAACAAAAACTAATATTTGTGAAATGGAAATGGAATTATACATTAATTTTCAATATACAGGTGCTGGTCATAAAATTAGAATATTGTGATAAAGTTCATTATTTTCCATAATGTCATGATAAAAATTAAATTGTCATATATTTTAGATTCATTGCACACCAACTGAAATATTTCAGGTCTTTTATTGTTTTAATTTTGATGATTTTGGCAAACAGCTCTTGAAAACCCAAAATCCCTGTCTCAAAAAATTAGAATATTATGAAAAGGTTCTCTGAACGAGCAATAAAAATAATCATCTGAATCAACAAAGTAACTCTAAACACCTGAAAAAGTTTCCTGAGGCCTTTAAAAACTCCCAGCCTGGTTCGTTACTCAAAACCGCAATCATGGGTCAGACTGCTGACCTGACTGCTGTCCAGAAGGCCATCACTGACATCCTCAAGCAAGAGGGTGAGAAACAGAAAGAAATTTCTGAACGAATCGGCTGTTTGCAGAGTGTTATATCAAGGCACCTCAGTGGGAAGTCAGTAGGAAGGAAAAAGTGTGGCAGAAAACGCTGCACAACGAGAAGAGGTGACCGGACCCTGAGGAAGATTGTGGAGAAGGGCCGATTCCAGACCAAATTAAATTTTCATCTCCATAAAACTTTTCAGCAGATGGAAGCATGAAGTGCTCCAAAATCTTCTGATAGCTGCTGCGTTGATCCTGCCCTTGATAAAACACAGTGGACCAACACCAGCAGCTGACATGGCACCCAGACCATCACTGACTGTGGGTACTTGACACTGGACTTCTGGCATTTTGGCATTTCCTTCTCCCCAGTCTTCCTCCAGAGTCTGGCACTTTGATTTCCGAATGACATGCAAAGTTTGCTTTCATCCGAAAAAAGTACTTTGGACCACTGAACAACAGTGGTCCAAAGTGCTGCTTCTCTGTAGCCCAGTTCAGGCGCTTCTGCCGCTGTTTCTGGTTCAAAAGTGGCTTGACCTTTGACCTGGGGAATGCGGCACCTGTAGCCCATTTCCTGCACACGCCTGTGCACAATGGCTCTGGATGTTTCTACTCCAGACTCAGTCCACTGCTTCCCCCAAGGTCTGGAATCGGCCCTTCTCCACAATCTTCCTCAGGGTCCGGTCACCTCTTCTCGTTGTGTAGCGTTTTCTGCCACACTTTTTCCTTCCTACTGACTTCCCACTGAGGTGCCTTGATATAACACTCTGCAAACAGCCGATTCGTTCAGAAATTTCTTTCTGTTTCTCACCCTCTTGCTTGAGGATGTCAGTGATGGCCTTCTGGACAGCAGTCAGGTCAGCAGTCTGACCCATGATTGCGGTTTTGAGTAACGAACCAGGCTGGGAGTTTTTAAAGGCCTCAGGAATCTTTTTCAGGTGTTTAGAGTTACTTTGTTGATTCAGATGATTATTTTTATTGCTCGTTCAGAGAACCTTTTCATAATATTCTAATTTTTTGAGACAGGGATTTTGGGTTTTCATGAGCTGTTTGCCAAAATCATCAAAATTAAAACAATAAAAGACCTGAAATATTTCAGTTGGTGTGCAATGAATCTAAAATATATGACAATTTAATTTTTATCATGACATTATGGAAAATAATGAACTTTATCACAATATTCTAATTTTATGACCAGCACCTGTATTACTTAAAAAACTGCATGTACAGCTACAGGTTCTTTTGGGTAGAAATGAGTTTTCTTCCTTTGATGTAATCTATTTAACTTAATTCAATTTCCCACAGGATCATTTTCCTATAAGTTTCTGAATAGGGGAGGAGCGCCATATTTATATCCCATAAAAACGTTAATTACACATAAAAAGTTCCAGGATACTAATCGACTTAAATAATGAAAGTATAAATGAAAATAGTTGCGGACGTTACAACACTGCAGATTTAAAGTCTTCCATGCAACGCATGCAATAAGTATGAGTGAAGGTAACTTTAGTTTTTCTCATGCCATTGGTCAGAGTTCTCCAACTCCAGTCCTTGAGAGTTATGTCCTGTATGTCCTGCAGCTTTTAGATGCATCCCTGCTCAAATACTCATGAATCATGGGAATCATTCATTGCCTGGCCATTGCCAAACATGAGATGGTGAATCCACCATTTGCTTCAGATGTGTTGGAGCATGTATGCATCTAAAAGCAGCTGCAGGATGACGGCTCTTGAGGACTGGACTTGGAGTCCTCTGCTCGAGATCAAAGTGTTTTACTGAGTCAGCATCATAGGGGCACCGTTACGTAGTAATTGTATAAGAATGTGACACCATGTCAGCTGTGGAGGGACTACTGTAGCGTTCACTGTCCTGTTGTGTGTGAAGGTTCAAGAGATAACCTAATCATCAAGACAGCCTTGTCAAAGAATACAAGCATTCGTGTGCAGTACATTCATGTTCCTCTTAACAGGAGGCTGCAGCAGCTCTGCAAGACTACTCTGAGTCCAGCAGAAAAGCAACCTTTAGTTTTCTCTTCAAAAAGCATTTCATAACTCAGACAAATGATCCAGATGTAACTTACGGGTCGCTTTGATAAGAGCCTGATCAGAATCTCCTAATGCCACAGAAGGGAGATTCATTCTTTCCTGCATAATCTTATTTAGCAGAGAATGCGCTAGGCAATCCTTTATGAAAGGAAAAGAGATAATAACATCCCACAGCTCCTAGCTGCGGCACCATTCATTGAGAGGCTTATTTCTTTTGCAGTTGCACAGTTTGAAATGTTCAAAAATAATTCTGAGTAACAGAGCGAACTCCTTTAGTGATGTTTCTTTTCAGCAAGTCATCAAAAACCTGCTGAGTTCCTGAAGTTGATTTGATGAAACTTGTTGTACGTCCTATCACATTTTGTTCAATGTTCTCCTTACTCTGCCTAGCTTATTGGGTATGACGATGGCTGCTGGTGAAATTAATATTGGAGAGATTTCATAAAAAAAATAAAAAATAAAATAAAATAAGGGTGTGGCATCACACCATCCACTGATGTCCCTGAAAAATCTTGTGAATCATGGTCAGCCTTACAACCTAAAGTGATAGAACTGTCAGAAAAGCAGGCAGGTACATGGCTTTTTGGAAAATCCACATAAAGTCCTGTTTGCAGTTCTTCCAAAATCTGTGGAGGGAACTCAGCAAACGTGGAAGAAAGCAGGACATGTTTGCTGAACAAAACAAAACCTTTGGGCCATATGAAAAATGCTTTGTGTGGCAGAAAACTACCACTATTCATCACCCTACAAAGTGATGACATCAAGGGCAGAGTGAAAATCCGTGCCACACTTTTAGAATTTTTATTCCTGAAACCTTCTGTAAAAAAAAAAAAAAGGTTCTGATCAAACTTGCCTTTTAGATAAATATGTGCCACACACAATCCCAATAGTTGGAGGTTGTTATGTGACAAAGCGTGGGTTTTGTTTCTAAGATGTCTAATCATAAAAAAAACTGTGAGGCGTTCCAAAAGAAAACAGAAAATGTTGTATGAAAATGTTCTGTATGAAATGTCAATATGAGTTTTTCTTTGAAACTCTCAAACTAGTTCTATGCCTATCATGCACAAAAAATCTTTATTTTTCAAAGTTCTTTGGTAAGACTTTAACAACTTTTAGGGTTAGTTTTTCCTATGCCTTTGCCCAGCTTGCCCAGTATGCAGGAACTGAAATTGTTGCTAACTTTAAACTAAACTTTGTTATGATCTCAGGATCAGGTGCACATCTTCCTACTTCTCACCACATGCACAAAATAAGCAAATTATTCATTGGGCATACAGTGTCTGTAATAATGCTCACAGAATTATTACTCCAGTTGCAACCTGCACCTGGTCTGATAAATACAGACACAAGCAAAATGTTTTGTTTAGTATTTTTTTTTTCACATGACATCTGCGTTGTGCAATTCAACCTTGCAGATATTTTTAGCCTGCTATAAGTCAGAGTTGTCAGAGTCAAATTTAAGGTGAATCACAATGTTTTCTAACCCCACACAATGAATGTAAATAATTCAGTACAGTGGAAAACAAAATAGCGCGTGAAATATAATGACGTGCTTCCCTACCTGAGCTGTGTTCAAATTGATATTGTGGGCTAAAACTACATTCCCCAAAGATTAATTAAAAATTTAACCTGTTTTCATTTTTGTTTACACCAGAATTTGTCATTTAGAACAGTCTTTTAAAGGTTTACACTCTACTGTACATAACTAATATCTATTCATCTTTCCTTGGTGTGCAAAAATAAAGTGATGTCTGTCAGTGCATCTTCCTTATATTGTGTCTGAGTTGTTCCTATATTATATCAGACTCTGTCCCATAAAGACATGGAAAACACTTTTTTCTATTGTTGGTTCAAAACATCCAGTTTATTCATGCCCCCCTTACTCCTTATTTTTCCACATTTTCTTTACAAATAGTGGTTTGTCAAAGACATCTCCTGTGCCCCCGCACTACCCCCAGCTGCTCGTCTTCCTTGCTCCTCTTCATTCAGGTAAATGACTTTATCCAGTTGAGTGACTTTGTAAGGAAGCAAGGACAGTGTTTTAGCTGAGCCCAGCAAACGGGGAGAGCAGCAGCAGAGAGATAAAGAAAAGGGGGGACGAGTAAAGATTCATTAGAGGGATTTTTTATAGTTCAGGCACAAAATGTCCTTGCCTTATGCAAAGCAATGACTCACCCTCTTGCTCCATGTGTGAATGACTGGGAGGCCGAAGCCTGACTGCAAACTGGACTTATCAACAAAGCAGTAAAACCCTCTCTCATCTGTGGCAATGCAGTTGCTTTTTGATCTTTTAGATGTTTTTGATTAATTCATAATATGACATAATTTGTATTTTAAGTTTCAAAGGTCATCAACTGCAGAGGGACTTTCTGTTGTTGCAAATGCATCAGTAAGAGAGTCTGAATAAAGTAAAGGGGACAGTGAAGCTCTGCTTTATAGTGCGCTGTTATTGTTTTAAATTCAGGGCTTTACAAAAGTATTTGTACACTTGATATCTTAAAGTTTCAGTGCAAATTTTAAGATATGTTACTGTGATTTTATGACATAAACCAACAGGATGCAAAGTCTGTTTTTCATAAAAAGAGCTCAAATCGAGTCTTTTTTACTGTTACTTTTTTCCATTTTCCCATCAACTCTGACCAGACTCCTTCATCGTGATAAGAACAGTTTTCATTCTACAGCTCTGTTTCAACATGGGAATGCTATTTTTAATGTGATGCGCAGTGCAACCAGGACTTTCTTATTGCCACTTAGCAAGGCCAGATTTCAGCATAGCATGAAGAATAGTAGCCCTGTCACTCCACCTGGGCTGCAAATATTTCTGCAAATAATGCAGAGAAACACAACCTTGGATAGCAAACAGCTTATGATTCATATGTCAAAAACAAAAGTGCTGCCTCAACTGAGTAAATATTTCATGTTGACCTTCACTCAATAGAAGCTGCTGATTCTTCATCTGGTCATAATGTTTCTGCAAAGTAAGAGGCTTCATCTGCTCACAGCCTGTCTGTCACTATATAAACTTTGAATAGTCCTTTCATTTCCATCAGCCCGTCTACTACATTACGAGTTTTTACAGGCAAAAACATTACATAATATCAGAGTTTAATACTTTGTTTTTCGGTTTTGGATTTTCTACTCTGACCAGTAAACTCTGCTCAGTAATCCTTCACACCTACTAAGCAAACTTTTTCATCACTGTCGTTGTTAAGAAGCATTAGGCCTTACAAGTTGATGCTGAAAAAAGTCTGCAGCCTAATGAATCATGTTGCAAAAAACCTTTTTCGGTTTTTATACTGTACATTTATGTCCCTCTCTGAAGACTTGCCAGTGGATGAGCCGTTATAATAGATTAAACCTGCCAATTACTGCCCTCTTGTGGTTAAATGGCGACACTGCAACTATTCAAAGTTCAGTGCAGTATTTATTGTCTGTTTTTGTTTAACATATTTCCTTCAGAATCATGTTATATAATAATGAAACCTCTACCACTGAAATAAATATTTTTTATGCAATACAAACGGCGAAGACTTTCAGAAATATATATGTATTGACAAAATCTAATTGCCTTCATTAAAAGCTAAAAGGCCAGTTCCCCTTCTCTGTCTTGAGACTAATGTCTTGGTTATTAGTTTAACCTGTAACTAAGCTTTTTAAGACTACAGCAGATATAGATCCACCTTCAGATGTTTGAGAAACTCTTTGGCAAAACACTTTCTGTCTTGTTGACGGATCTACACTAACTGGAATTCTGCCCATTTATCATTTAATAGATATAAAAAGAACTCAAAAACCACCGAATTCATGTAGCCTAGCAGTTTGACAATGATGTGAAGTTCTGTATGAAAAGCCAACATAAGTGAAACAGTATTTGTATTATTTTTGTTCATCTGAAACTGCAGATGTATCTGCTTGTTAATGGAGAAGGTGGTTGTTTGGCAATAGAAGCTCTTTCATTTCATTCTACATCCCTTCCTATTATTTTACTTTTTTAATTGCAAGAGTGCACAACCTTCTAATGGGTGCAGATGAGATTAATTAGGCTTAAGCTTGAGCTGTAAAAGCTTTGTTTGCTCTAAAGAAGGTCATTAACCAGCATCCTTGGGTAATGACATCACAAATAGGACTCATTAGCAGGGCTCCCAGGAGTCAAAGAGGCAGGAGAGGATCGTTTTATCTAGGGTCACTGAGCTCTGTTTGGTGACAAAATGCCCCCCAAGGGAATAGTGTTCATTACCAATGTCATTATTGTTGTTGAGTCATTTCCTAAACAACAACTTTATACAAAGCAGCAAAGTTTCTCTGAGGAGAATAATGAACCAGCCTTGTCTAATGGTGCATGCAATTACTGGGCTCCTATTGTTTTCTTATAACTACTCAGTGTACAGTCAGTGCTGTAAATATTACATTTCTATTCTTATATTCTGAACTTGCCATTTTATTGTAATCCAAAGAAGTGAATAGTAAATATTTTACAGAGATTAGTAAAGATGGTATTATTCGATGCCAGAAAACTTTGATTTTCACTCAAGATTTACAGAAAATCCACAATGGGCACAATTTATACATATACATACACATACACATATACAAGATTTGACATCTGGTTTGATATAGATTGGAATTTCTTTTGAATTTTAGTTGGGATATTGAAACAGCAGCATATGTCAAAATATAAGTACAGTATGTGTTGGGAGTTCACAAGGACAACCAGCAAAATCTTAATGGAAATCTCTTCTTGTTAAAAGAAAGTGGTACCGTTCCAGTGTTGTCACACTTTCACATCATAAGATGTTCTTGGAATGTCAGCGACTTTTTCCAGTTGACTGGGCAGATTTTACCAATCTGCCTTTACTTATCATCTGAATCTTTTGAGTTGTATTACAAATTGTGTGAATTAGATAGCATGCAACGGAATTTGAATCTAATCTAATTTGAACTACATGTTGACTGAATTGGGTTTTTGTTTGTTTGTTTGTTTGTTTTTTACAATTGGACCTGTTTCCAAAGGACATTAATATGATTTTTTTAATATCACACATAAACTACAATTTATTAATAATAAATTAATACCTTTAGTAAGTTTGAAATGTTCAGTGTGAGCTGTTTTAAAGCTTTAGAAGCATTAAACATTTTGTCTAGGACATTAAGCACAATTACAAACTTTCTCATAGTTAAAAAACTGACTTAAAATTTGAATTAGTCAATAGTTTGTACAACGGAAACTTGGTCTTAAGGAATTAATGACTTATTAATGACTTGGCATATTCACACTCTAGACTGTATAGTAAGCATAGAAATGATTGCATTGATAATGTAATTTTCTGAAAATTCTTCAATTCTGGTTTCAAATTCACATTTCGCGACAATATTGTAATGAAATTTCGCTTCGCAGCGGAACCATTGGAACAGAGCATGTTTTCTGGTGACACTTCCGGGTTCTGCGTAAACATGTCCCCTTCCTCTCCTGTCTAGGTTGGTTATGCAAACACAATGAAGCTTTGCGCTTTATGAAAACGTGCTTTCTGCTCCACAACAGAAGGAAAATGTCCTTGATGAATTGAGCGGGCAAAACAAGAGAGGTATTTTATTTTACTTATTTATTTAATGATTATTAAGTAAGCATTTAAACGCGAGCTTATCGCCTTCCCTTAGTTACTGGATGCAAAACTTTATGTGAGTAGTAGTTTGTTTCTAAACTTATTGACCGTTCACGTTATGTGGAGCAAAACATTTGTAGTTACAGCTTATTTGTAATAAGAACAACACTAACTGTTCGGCGGAGACCAATCTAAAAAACTGAGTCGTTCACAGCTTTAACTCTGATGCGTAAGTGGGTCCTTTTTGACCCCGGGAGGTAATCTTTTTGCAATATCTTTGTAATGAAAAGTTTTCATCACTTCATATTCCAGGTATTCTTCAAGAAACATGTTACTGATATCATGCAATTCAAATGTTTAACTTACCTTTTATACATTTTAAGAAATAGCATGTTTTATGTTACTACCCCATTCTTCCGTGAGTGGGTCCAAAATGACCCGCATTCATTTCCTATGGAATTTAATGGGAATCTTGGTTTCTTACCAACTGACTGTCAGGAAAACATTTTTTGTGAACCAAACACACTGAGACCGAAGTCTCACCGCTGAATAATATTATTATACACCACAAGAACTCTTACATATAAGTATTATATGTAAGTGTCTGACACCTTGAATGAGAAAACCAAGAGAGAGAATATGTTGAATGACATCCAAAACCTGTTGATCAATGTGTTCAATGTTCTTTCTTTTATCATCTCAATAAATGAAATACAAATTCATAGCTATAGAAATAAATGCATAAATAAATGAGCCAGAAAAGCATAGAGTGCCTTCTCCGGGTAGGGGAGGATGTCCTGCCCCAAGTGGAGGAGTTCAAGTATTTCAGGATCTTGTTCAGCAATGAGGGAAAAATGGAGAAGGGATCGACAGGTGGATTGGTGGAGTGTCTGCAGTGAAGCGGGTGTTGTACCAATCTGTCGTGGTGAAGAGAGAACTGAACCAAAAAGCGAAGCTCTTGATTTACCAGTTGATCTAAGTTCCTACCCTCGTCTATGGTCATGAGCATTGGGTCATGTCCGAAAGAACAAGGTCACGGATACAAGCGGCCAAAATTAGTTTTTCCTGCAGGGTGTCTGGGCTCTCCCTTAGAGATAGGGTGAGAAGGTCAGATATCCAGGAGAGACTCAGAGTAGAGCCACTGCTCCTTCATGTCGAGAGGAGCCAGTTGAGGTGGTTCGGGCATCTGGTCAGGATGCCTCCTGGACGCCTCTCTGGTGAGGTGTTTAGGGCACGTCCCACCGGGAGGAGGCCTGGGGAAGACCCAGGACACGCTGACAATATTTCTCAGCTGGTCTGGGAACGCCATGGGTTCCCCCAGAGGAGCTGGAACAAGCGGCTGGGAAGAGCGAACTCTGAGCCTCCTTACTTAGGCTGCTGACCCCGCGACCCGACCCCGGATAAATGGAAGATGGATGGATGGATGGATGGATGGATGGATGGATGGATGGATGGATGGATGGATGGATGGATGGATGGATGGATGGATGGATGGATGGATGGATGGATGGATCACACACATACACACACTCACATGTGTGATACACACAGCATAATAGAATAGAGACAGTAATGTTAGCTAGCTCGGTTAGCTAGCTAGTTTCAAGAAACGTGCTCTTGTGCAGCCGACCCCCCATGCCCACACACACACACACACACACCCACATAATGGATGTTAACATGTACATGATTGACATTTCATCATTGTTGTTGTAAAATTGCTGCTGTTGTCATTTTGTTTTAAAAATGTTCTACAAATTGTTCTAAAAATGCTTAAAAAAGTGAAAAATGAAAATATTTCAAACATGAAATGACTCTTGTGTGAAATAAAAGACAGTAGAAATGTTATACAAAACATTATTCTGAATCAAAATGGCAAAAGTAGCATAAAAACACATTGATTGTAACCCGGGTCAAAAAGGACCCACTCACGGAAGACTGCATAGTCAGTCACTCACGCATCAGAGGGTTAAACGAAACAAGTCCAACATTGTAAGACATGAGGCAACCTGCATGTACCAAAAGTTCATGCAGGTACATGTAGGTGATTAATGGCTGACCTGTAATCCTGACAAGTCAAAGAGGTACATGAGAAGTAAAATAATAAGAGAATCAGTTTGCCTATTTCAGTTTTCTGTAAATAAGTTTTTATTATTGCGAGTATCACTAGTATCAAATTTTGATGGTAAAATTTACGTTTTGCTTGTAGGAATACGGAGGTGTAGTGTTGTACCTCGTGGTGGCACTGTCAATGTTTTTGATATTCCATTGTATGTTAAAATAAATGTGACTGACATATTTATTCTTTCAGGTTGGCCAAAAATGCAGTTACTTTGAGGGTGAGGGAGAAAGTACCGTGCCTCACTGTTAGGGGGCAGCGTTGAACCCCAAACACACAACAGGTAACAGGTGATCTTCCTCTACACATTGACTAAAAACAGTAGAAAAAATACAAAAAAATTATAGTCAGATTAGAACCATTCAAGGTTCTAATCTATTTTTTCCAAACGTATGCAGTTGATGATTTTTAGATATGAATTCTGACCAGATCTTGTTTTTCTACTTCTTGCTGATTTTCACAGCCCGAGTCAGTGTTGTGTATATAAATAAGGAGGATGTCTTATCCTTCACCCCATGACCGCACCCGTAAAGACGACGAGGATGACCCCGTTGATCAGATGATATCCCGTACTGGCTGTGCTGAGCTGCATTATGCTGTGCAGGAGTGCATGGCTGAACATCAGGACTGGAGAGCCTGCCAGAAGCAGGTTCAGAGCTTCAAAGACTGCATGACAAATTTCCAAAATGCTCAGAAAGAACAGCGGAGAGCCCAATCGCAGACCTCTAACAAGTCAACCAGTTGAACTCACAAATCCATATGGTTTTGGGATAAGTTCAAGAACTGTTTGTGATACTTTTAAAACAAAAGACTGTAATAAATGTCATAATTACCAATGAAAATAAAGTTTGAAATGTGACGTGGCTTGACATTTTAAATATTCGACATTGATTCTCAAACAAAAACTGATGGTTCCTTAAAAAAGACATTGACTAGACAGTTTCTCATTATCCATGCAACTGCTACAAAAAAGGCCTTTTCTGCACTTTCATACATCTTTCTGTAAGAAATTAACATTTGGCAGTCTGTTGATGAGCTGCTCAATTACATGCGTAACTCAAATTGATCTAAAAGAGACCCATTTCAAAACGTAGTCAAAAGGTTTTTGAACCAGAACCAAACATGGAGAAGCAGCATTCAGCTTCTATGCACCACAAATCTGGAACATACTCAGAGTACTGCCAAAACAGAGTGGCTTTAAATCTGGACTACAAACCACCTGTTCAGGGTTGCTTTTGAAACATAAACAACGAAACATTAATGAACAATTCTTGAGTGTGTGTTTTGCAACTTTGTATTTTTTTTTTGTTTGTTTTTATGATGTTAAGCACTTTGAACTGCCTTGTTGCTAAAATGTGCTATGCAAATAAACTAGATTGATAAATTACTTCAACATGTATTCCTATTTATTTGACTGCTAACCAATTAGACAGTTTGAAAAACAGATTTTGTGGGGAAAAAATAAAATTCTGCATAATTAATAAGTGCACCCTAGATCTAATATAATGAAGCAACTTTTTATTTCAGTTTCGGCTCTCAGTCTACTTCGGTATGTTTCAGATCTTGGCTTCTGTCTTCAGATTACCCAGATGATGAGGACATGTTTGTCCACTCTTTTTCATAAGACATTTTGTTGGATTTATTTCTATGCTCTGTTTAAATCACTCATGGACCTTTTTTTTCTGGTAAAGTCATTCTTTTGTTGATTCAGATTGATTAGGAAATGTCAAAATTGTTTTATCTTGTTTTCAGACAGCTGAAGGTTGCAAGTCATAACCGACTAGTATTTATAGCTTCTCATAAATTGTCCCATATTCAGATTTTGATAGAGACAAAATCTATCTTTAGTTTGTGTTAAGATATAGAAAAATCTGCAGGTACTCATGTCTATAAGTTAAATTACTTTTTAAAAGTTAATGGAACTGATGTGCAAGCTTAAAGATAATGAACCAGTTGGACTTCTCCATAGGCCAAATTAGTGAAATAAACAAGGTATTTCATAATAGCTTTCAAAGTTTTGAGTTAATCTCACGGGATAAACTGGAACATATATTTTATCTGGAACGCAAGTCACATTTCCAGCTGTCTGCCTGCAGCTTCTCAGATAAGCCCCGTTCAGTGCTGCGGCTAAACAACACTCATGGAACATTAGGTGAGCTGATTTACTTAGTTTTTAGTATATTTTAGATATCAGTATTTCAAATAAACATCAACACTTTGTTTTTCAGACTTTACTTTTAAACAGATGCCCTCTTTCAACAAAAGCTCTGCAGATGAGTGATGTCTTCCTCTAGGACTGTTTCAAACACTTCTGTCATCATTCACCCTCCAGGTTTCTACATCTTTGGATTTGAGTCATTTCCCTTCATATCTGTGTATTTCATCTTCCTGGCATTTGTTTATGTGTTTTCAGTCATGTTTAACTGTTTGCTGATTTATACAATTGCTGTGAGTCACAGTTTGCACACTCCAAAATTTATGGCCATCACCAACCTGGCAGTGATAGATTTAGTGCTTAACACCTGCACCATTCCTGGCATGATAAAGATTTTTCTAATCAAGGATAACTTTGTTCCATTTAACCTGTGTCTTGTGCAAATGTTTGTATATTATGCATTCTTAGCACTGGAATCATATGCACTCACAGTACTAGCCTATGACAGACTGATTGCTATATGTTTCCCTTTTAGACAAAGCTCAGTCAACACAGTGCGCAGCATGTGCTGCATTATCAGTGTTACCTGGTGTCTAGCTGTTGGAGCGGCAGGATTTTCAACAATCATAATGACAAGACTGTCTTTTTGCAACTCTGTCAGAGTGGTTAGTTATTTTTGTGACTATGCACCTGTGTTTCGACTTGCCTGTAATGATAACTCGTTGCAATGGTCCACAGCTTCATTCTCCTCCATTTTTGTCCTTGGAGTGCCTTTTGTTTTCATTTTCCTCTCCTATGTGAGCATCCTGGTGACTGTGTTCAGGATGAAATCTGTGGACCGACGAGTGAAAGCTTTGGCTACATGTGTTGAACATATTATTGTTGTTGCTATATTTTATCTTCCTATTTTTGTTATTTTTGCTATTGGGTTTTATTCAAGGGTAGTTGAACCAGAGAAGAGAGTTCTGAGTCTGTCGCTGGCATCTTGCATGCCTCCTTGCATTAATCCTGTTGTTTATTCTCTGAAAACTAAAGAGATCAAAATCAGAGCACTGGCTATCTTTAGAAAAACTAAAGTTAATGCAAAAATCTGAGCAAAATCCAAATCAATCAAATGTAGACTGTAGAAGTAACAAATAACCTAGAAAAAAAAGTCATGAACAGATCTTGTCTTTGCTTCCCCCCGCCCCTTTTTTTTTACTTCTTTCTCATATAAGGATGTCACTACACCTAATATCTTAATATTATACTGTAGTATAATTTTTTGTAATCTGCACCTTGTAAAGTCAATTAAAACTGAGGGTCCAGCCTACCACAATTGTCTTCTGAGGTTTGATTTTATATGTAAATATGATTTAAATTATGTCAGGTATTTGAATTCTCTAAGTGAAAATTGGTTGGAACAGTGCATTGAAAATAAATTTTACAATGGACAACAACATTTGCATTAGCTGTTTTACTGCACCTTGTTACATTTACTGTTTAAATTTAACTTAGTTGGTTAGTTTAGGTTCTTTGAAGACCCGTAACAAATAAGAAATAAAATAGTCTAAAATGGAAATTAACATTAATCAGATTGATTCAAATGTTCCACAATTCTGAAATATTTTATGCCTGTTCTGCAGTATTTCTATCATTAAATATTTGTGAATATGTTAATCTAACGTTATAAATTGGCCTACAATGTTGTTTGAGAAAATTACCAGCATTATGATATGGTAGCTAAAATATGTGAGAAAATTTTCTTTAAATGTAGAATCATCAAAAGGAGAAGTATGCAAAATTCTTTTTTGGTAATATTATATTTATATTTGATCATTATATTTCCAGCAGTTCCTTTGAATATACAATATTTATATTGAAGCCGAGAGGCAGTAAAAGGACAAAAGGCTGACCTCTAGTGGTTAAATGTGTAAAGTCCAACTTTGATATAGAAGCATTGTTTAATTGTTTTATGAATTTGGATAAAACATAATACAGAATCATCCTACCAAATATCAATGTTAAAGAAAACAACTGAGTAAATTACAGTTTGGGTGAACAAAACACATTTCATCTTGCTATGTGTACTAATTAGGAAGCAGCAGAAGATGCAAATTTACATATTAACATATTTTTGGCAGCTGTGTATATTAGCTTATCACAATAACATCATCATGAAAACAGCTTAGCCTACAAAATAAATTATAAAAACTTATAGTTAAGATTTCCTTTGTTAAAAACAGCAACAGTGTTGGAAAGGTTGGGGCACGAGGGCCTCCGTCCAGAACCAGCTCATCTACAAACATCAGGTGAATTATTCAAACAAGAAGAGCAAAAGGTGTTGTGATCATGTTGACTAAGAATGGTAAGGGAGCCACAATATGTAGTGAAATGAATGTAGCACCAATATAAAGAAACTTCTCATTAACTATCCAATATAAGGAGACTTAATGAGAAAAAATAAATTACTTCAAAAATCTGATGTGCACTGATTGGGTCATCAAAATGGACATTGACACTAAGCATGCCACCAGATTAGTTACAAAGTTGCTTACAACAAAGTCTCTGCTTTAGAGAACCACTGCTGTGGTTGGATATTGTTAGGTTCCGTGTTTCTGTATGTTTATTTTTGAGTTTTTCTATGTTTTCCTGTTTCCCTGTGAGTCTCTGTCCTGTCCTCCCCGTTGATTGCTCCCCAGGTGTGTCTCATTCCCTTAATTACCCCGTGTGTATTTTAACCCACCTGTTGTCTGTGTTCCTCGTCGGGTCCTTGTCGTTGTCTATTGTCGTTAGTCTACTCACCAGTTGTACTGCTAAGTCCTGGTTTGTGTTCGCTCGCACGTAGTCCTGTCGTTCAGTTGCTACCGGTATTTGGCTGTGTGCCTGTCTCTCTGCCGTGCTGCCTGTTTTTGGACTGAGCTTTATTTTCATCATTAAATATCATCACCACCATAACCTGGGTCTCGGCGTCTCTCCTCACCACTACAACCACAACTTATGACAGATATTATAAGATGTATGTGAGGAAATCCATCCAGACTCAGATACAACAGCTCTGTCAGGGGAAATCTGCTAAAATTTAGCAAAATATTTTGAAGGAAACCGAAAACGTTTCACCTTTGTCATAAAGAGTAAATGACAATTTTACCACATAAAGAGGACGTAGGATATAAACTTCTGAATTTATATAAAGAAAATCACATTCTCTCCCTTATTATTCTCACATTTAGCAATTAAAAATAAATTATGGTAATCCTAACTGACCTAAAACAGAAAAAGTATTGTATGTTGTACGGCACCAATGCTTATGGATAAGAATGCTCATAAGATGTTCACTCTATCATTTCATAAGCAGCTCCTATTTGATTCTGAATTTTTCCATTTCAGAAAAATCCCCATTGTGGGACAGTAAAGAATAATTCTGAATAAAAGTTAAAACATGCAACATTTGAAGGAATAAAGATCCTCTAGTGACACAACAAATTGGCTAATTAGAAACTAAACCAATGTCTCATCTCTTCAACTTTATGTTTGCAATACGTCAGAACTTTGGAGCAGATTGAACCAGTTGTAATTATTAACAATGGGAGTTTAGTTACTCAGGTTACTAGATCAACATGTAGATAATTAGGTCCTAGTTTCATGCAGAGCAAATGTTTATCAGAATAACTTCAGTCTTGCTCTCTCAAGAGGCCAAATTAGTAGAATAAACAAGGTATTTCAAAACTACTTTTTAAGTACGTAATGTGAGTTGAATCTCATGAGAAAGGCAGTGTGTGGTTACAGTATGCAGGCTGCAGTTGAGGCTATATAGTTAGACTTGAATTTAACACGGACCCTACATTTTCTGTTTTCAGTAAGATTTTCTTACTGAGGCTCCATCTTCCAGCAAACGCTGTGGGAATCAGTGATGTCTTCCTCTAGGACTGTTTCAAACACTTCTGTCATCATTCACCCTCCAGGTTTCTACATTGTTGGATTTGAGTCATTTCCCTTCATATCTGTGTATTTCATCTTCCTGGCATTTGTTTATATATTTTCAGTGATGTTTAACTGTTTGCTGATTTATACAATTGCTGTGAGTCACAGTTTGCACACTCCAAAATTCTTGGCCATCACCAACCTGGCAGTGATAGATTTAGTGCTTAACACCTGCACCATTCCTGGCATGATAAAGATTTTTCTCATCAAAGACAATTTTATTCCGTTTAACCTGTGTCTTGTTCAGATGTTTGGATATTATGCATTTGCAGCTCTGGAGTCTTATGCACTCACTATACTGGCCTATGACAGGCTGATTGCTATATGTTTCCCCTTCAGGCAGAACTCAATCAACACAGTGCGCAGCATGTGCTGGATTATTTTTGCTTCTTGGTGTTTTATTGTGGGAATTATAACGTTTTCTGTAAGCTCAATGACTCGACTGTCTTTTTGCAACTCTGTCAGGGTGTTCAGTTATTTCTGTGACTATGCACCTGTGTTTCGACTTGCCTGTAACGATTATTCACTGCAGTGGTCGGCATCTTCATCCCTCTCTGTTCTGAACCTAGGAGTACCTTTCATTTTCATCCTGCTCTCCTATGTGAGCATCCTGGTGACTGTGTTCAAGATGAAATCTGTGGACAGACGAGTGAAAACTTTGGCCACATGTGTTGAACATATTATTGTTGTTGCTATATTTTATATTCCTCTTCTTGTTATTTTTGCTATTGGGTTGTTTTCAAGGGTAGTGGACCCAGAGAAGAGAGTTCTGAGTCTGTCGCTGGCATCTTGCATGCCTCCTTGCATTAATCCTGTTGTTTATTCTCTGAAAACTAAAGAGATCAAAATCAGAACACTAGTTTTATTTAGAAAAGCCAAAGTTAATACAAAATTCTAATACAATCCTTGCAGACGTTACAGTGACAAACTGGAGCATTTGATATAGATCTTTCTCCCCAAGGACAAACAGAGGGGAGCAGCTGTCTGCTGTAAAGAATCTATGGCTTCACTAATCAGCCGTGAGTGATTAGTTTTTCAAGAACAATCTAAAACACGACTTCATTAGTTAATAAACAGCTTTTCCCCCATTTCATATTGTTTCTGAACTGTTCGTGCTTTGCTAGAGCAGGGGAGCAACACGTTGATCGGGAGGTTTTGAGTCGATCTGGGCATTAGATGACAAACTAAACGCCGTCAGGACGCTGAGACCAGCACGTCCTGCTCTGACTCCTTATCAAAACGTTCGTAGCTTTATTAAAGAACAACAAAAAACCAACAAAACGTGTTCAAATTAATGACCCAACAAAAATAATGACCTCTGTAATTATTGTTTCAATCAGGTGTTGCGCAATTCTGTGCGTTTCGGTTCCATTAATAACTAGCAGAGCAGGAGTTTAAAATTAACTAATCAACCACCGCTGTGTTCATGAGAGGCTTATTAATAATCGCAAAATAAATATCAAGCCTGAAAACCTGATATCGTAACGGACTGAATGTTATGTTTTTAATGTAGTCCCTGCTCGGCTTGCGGAGCGCAGGCGGTTTCCACGGCAACGGGTGTGCTTAAATGGCAAATAGAGACGGAGAGTAAAAAGGTGCGAGTGGTTTAGAGTTGATCACCTCTTCGGGTTGTTTTATCTTTGTTTACCTTGGCGCAGCCGCTGTAGTTTCTGAACGTTCAATAAACGACAAACTTGAACTTATTATCTCGTTCTTTGTGAGTATACGTCATTCACAACAAACATCAAACACGGTAAATATGTTTCAATAAGTATTTAACAAACAAATGGCTTCTACCGCGATAATTATGTGAAATTAAATTAATTTTCTAATATTTAAAAAAATAGTTTGATGCTCTCTGACATCTTGCATTGAGCTCAGAGACCGAGAGGCTTTTCCTCTATTAAACTTTTTTTTGCCTCTTATTTAGTGGAAATATTGATGTTGATGAGATTTTCTCCAAAATGACGTTTTTCAACCTTTAAAGCTCCACTGTTGAAATTGAGGCTCTAACATTCACAAATGGCATTGAAATAAAATCCAGTCCAACATCTGGTTTGAGGTGATTCCTCTGGAACCTGTTGGAGGAAAAATATCCCAACTTCAGAAGATGAGCTTTAACTTAACAGAGCTCTGTGGTTCCTCCTGTCAGTATGAGAGTCAGGGTGAGGAGGCGCCATGTTAGGAAGAGGAAGCTGCAGGATCTTCAGAACAAACAGGTCATGATGCTAGATCTACTGATTACCCCTCTGTCTGGACACAGGATCAATATAACCAGTTTAAAAGCTAAAATGAATGGTTATATGCCAGACATGGAAAACTGGGATGCACTCCATGCCGTAACGTTCAGAATTTAGGTCTCATGGCATCTCAAGGTGTCAACATTGCAGCCAGTGGGCTGAGGGAAACATGGCTCCATTGTGTAGCAATTCAAGAGCTACCCAGCTTTTATCGCTTTGCAAAAAAATTAATCAGCACAGAAACTCCAAATAGTACCGCCAAGAATTTAATACTACTTTCACCCCTGGTAATATCCAAAACATTTTATTACCGTAGAAAATACATGGAATCACCGTCAGTCACCACTGCAAAATAAGTCAGTAAATTTACGGTAAAAAATGGTAAAATAGTTACGGTTTGCTGACTGTAATATAAAAATCACTTCATTACCGTAAAAAATACGTAACTCCATAAACATATATTCAAGTGATTTTTAAATGTAGAAAACACAGACATCTATTGTAAAAATCTAAGTAATTGTAAAATTCATAGAAAAATATTGTAATATTGCCTGGAGCTAATTACCCTAAAATTAATGGAATTAATTAGTCAAAACTACAAATTTTGCTGATGTTTATATCTTTGACGTAAAACCATAAACCAGACTGCAAAAGTAATTTACAAAGATTAGAATGTTGGTGTGATACTTTGGTTTCTTTTATTTTTTAATAATTAAATGTATAATTTATAATGATATATCAAACTGAAATCTCAAAGGAATTGGTATAAAACAAAAAACATTTTTATCCCTAATTTCTTTTATTGTGGAATTCTGGCAACCCCACAATGTAAAAATAAATAAATAAATAAAAATAGCCGGCAGCTGGGGTTGCCAAAATTCCACGGTAAAAACAATTACCCTGTTGGAAATCATGTTGTTGGAATGGTTCTGTTTTGCTGCTTTCCCCCTCTTTTACCACCAGACGGTGCCAAGAGACTGTTTTTTCGGTGGTTCCTGGATTCCTGCACACCTGCAATTAATCAGATCGTCTGGAGGAGTATATGAGGACGGAGCTGCCAACACTTGAGATCCAGAGTGTTAGCCAGTATTTGGTACTCCAGCCCTCTGAGCTTCTCACTGTGATCTCCTGTTGTGGACCTCAAGTGATATCTCCTCAGGTTATTCCTCATGATGCTGTGGACCCACTGGTTGCTAGAGTTCCACTGATACCTCCACAGTAAACCAAACCTCCTTGGATTACCCTGTCATCAGTCTCACTCGCTCCTCGCCTTCTGTGATCCAAAGCTTACCTGTCCGCCTGCCACCGCAACCTCTTCGTCGGTCAAGCAGCAACCCTCCACCTGAACCAAACCCTGGTAACCACAGTGATTCTTCCCCCTGACCTACCTCCACTCAAGTGAGACCAGTCCATTTATTCTGACACTGCCGTTTTCCACGACTCCTTTTTTTTCCCTCTTTTTTCACATTCCTGTGCTCCGGTGATCCAGATTGCAGACTTTCTTCAGAACTCTATTGTTGATCATTATTGTGTGTTTACAATAAACGTATTTAACTGATTTCTGTTCTCCGCGTGGTGTTCTGCATGTGGGTTAAGAAATTACACTCCAGGACATGTCAGTAAAATATGCTTTTTATTTTATGGTAAAACGCCGGCAGCCGGGGTTGCCGAAATTCAACTGTAAAAAACAATTGCGGGTAAAATCTATTTTGTTTTTTGAGATAATTTGTTTCTCTCTCTTCTTTGCTTTTTCTCTGTCTTTGAAGTCTCCCATTTTAGCTCATTTGGGATTAGGTAACTTTTTGTAATCCATTCAGCAGCTGCCAGATGTAAATAAAAATAAGCATCTAAATGCATAGCATTTAAATCCAAAATGAAAAATCTTTTTAAAAGTAATCATTTCCAGCAAAAAATTTTTTACCGTATTGGAAAAAAAGGATTACACTGCTTGGAATAAAACATCCACTGTATCACTCTGCCACATTGTGGGGCATGATTGTAAGCTGTAATTATGTAAAAGTTTTTTACTGTGTGCATACAAAGGATAATTTAAATACAAAGAATTAAATGTTTAACTTTTGAAAGTCAAGAAGGATCGACAGTCACATGGGTCTGGGCAATCTCAAATCATAAGATAACTAACAAAAGCTTAAACATGAATATGTAAATTGGAAAAAACAAAGATCAGTAGCTACAGGATGTTGATAAAGCATGTTGTAAGGCAGTCCATCAAAACATGTATTTTTTACAGATTCAACCAGTTGATATAATTTGCAAAAGGCTGTTCGTTTCAATTAATCTTTCAGGTAATTAGAACTTTGTTTTGATCACAACAAACACAAAGTGTAAGCCATGAACTTGGCCTCTCAATGGACCAATTTACTAGAACAAATGAGGTATTTCACAATTACTTTTTGAGACTAAACTCATGGGATGGGCTTTAAAAATATTGGTACACACAGTCACATCCGCAGGTATCTTCCTGAAGCCTCCAAAAGAGTTGCAGCGAACAACACGGGAGGAACATTAGGTAAAGCAATTTAAAACTAACTTAGAACATGCAGAATCTATGGTTTTCATTTTAATTTTGCTTGTATTTCTGACAAACCTTGTCTTTTCTGCTTTCATATTAAAGATTTTCTTACTGAGGCTCCATCTTTCAGCAAACGCTGTGGGAATCAGTGATGTCTTCCTCTAGGACTGTTTCAAACACTTCTGTCATCATTCACCCTCCAGGTTTCTACATTGTTGGATTTGAGTCATTTCCCTTCATATCTGTGTATTTCATCTTCCTGGCATTTGTTTATGTGTTTTCAGTCATGTTTAACTGTTTGCTGATTTATACAATTGCTGTGAGTCACAGTTTGCACACTCCAAAATTTATGGCCATCACCAACCTGGCAGTGATAGATTTAGTGCTTAACACCTGCACCATTCCTGGCATGATAAAGATTTTTCTCATTAAAGACAATTTTATTCCGTTTAACCTGTGTCTTGTTCAGATGTTTGTATATTATGCATTTGCAGCTCTGGAGTCTTATGCACTCACTATACTGGCCTATGACAGGCTGATTGCTATATGTTTCCCCTTCAGGCAGAACTCAGTCAACACAGTGCGCAGCATGTGCTGGATTATTTTTGCTTCTTGGTGTTTTACTGTGGGAATTATAACGTTTTCTGTAAGCTCAATGACTCGACTGTCTTTTTGCAACTCTGTCAGGGTGTTCAGTTATTTCTGTGACTATGCACCTGTGTTTCGACTTGCCTGTAACGATTATTCACTGCAGTGGTCGGCATCTTCATCCCTCTCTGTTCTGACCCTGGGAGGACCTTTCATTTTCATCCTGCTCTCCTATGTGAGCATCCTGGTGACTGTGTTCAAGATGAAATCTGTGGACAGACGAGTGAAAACTTTGGCCACATGTGTTGAACATATTATTGTTGTTGCTATATTTTATATTCCTCTTCTTGTTATTTTCAGCATTGGGTTTTTTTCAAGGGTAGTGGACCCAGAGAAGAGAGTTCTGAGTCTGTCGCTGGCATCTTGCATGCCTCCTTGCATTAATCCTATTGTTTATTCTCTAAAAACTGAGGAGATTAAAATCAGAACACTAGTTTTGTTTAGAAAAACCAAAGTTAATACAAAATTCTAATAACAATCCTTGCAGACGTTACAGTGATAAAATGAGGGGTCTGATCAAAACCAGAATAAAAAAATGTTTTGTTCATTTCACTAATGAAAATGTATGGTAATTTTTATTCTGTACATATATTGTTACAATGAATATCTTCTTACTTATATGTTTTTATTTTCTCCTAATTAGGGAACATTTGATATAGATCTTTCTGTAAATCCAAATGTTTTTTATTTCCATTAATATATAGATTTTTTTCACATCTGGATTGCTGAGTTTCCTTTTCCTAAGCTCAGTTGAGATATTTATGATTGTATCTATACTCTATAACTATTAATCACCATGAATCTAGACTAGTCACATGTCTAAACTTGTGTGAAAATGTGCGTGTTAGTTATGGAAATGTTCTTAGTTTGCTTGTTTTTTGTCAGCAATTGAGCAACAATTGTTTTTAATGAGAACTTAGAAATAATAGAAAATTAACTGGGTTACATTATCTTTAATAGCAATAAATACATAATCAAATAAATACATCCAACTCGTTGCTGTATCACAAAAATGAAATTTAAAAATGAAATGAAAATAGGCCTTTTATGCATCAGAAGTACATTTATGTGGTTTTAATATTTAAATATTTACAATGTAAGTTTTCAAATAAACACATTTTTCTGCCACTATTTCGTGATCTCGGAGGCTGTTATTTTCTGAAGAACAAAACCAGCTTTTGGAATCAGTCCCTATTCAAACTTTTGAACTCAGAAAAAAACTGTGGATTAGCTAGCTAAGAAGAAAGACAGGATCATGTTCTTCTAAAATCTTCAAAATCCAAATAAACAAAAATTTGGTCTAGCAGGAAATGTTGTCCTTTTCTATTTTAAATAATAAACTGCACCTTTTTATGATTTTTTTCTACAATAGGTTAACCACTTGCTTGTTTCATTAATAAATATTGCATGTTATTTAAAAACAAGAATTGTTTGAAAACAGGTTGCTATTTTTGCCTTTTATGCTTACAGATTTTATCCCTCAAGGCAAAATGATAGAACACCATAGTTAAAGCAGTGGTTCCCAAACTTTTTCTACTGGGCCCCCCCAGTGGTTTCCAAACTATTTCTGGGCCCCTAAAATAGCTGTCTGGTTGAACGATGTGTGTGAGGAAGGTGGATTCTTAGAGACTCCCCATTATACTCAGCCCCGGCTCCAGACGAACAGAGGGGTAGGAGGAGAATCACCTTTATGGGGGGCAAAATGAATCTTAGCTGAACACAGACAACAACACCAGTAGCCTACAGGCTACTTGTTAACAAGCTTAAGGTGCTGTATTGACATTAGCTAGTCATCTTTTAGCTAACTTTACCTGCATCCAACAGCTTTACTCAGCAGTCTGTTAGTTTGGGGGAAAAACTGTGAAAAGTTCTTTGTGTTTTGCTGGTTTGCTGCCGTGATTCTAACACACCTGAGCAGCTCTGCCCAGCAGCAGCAGGTCTCCTTCACTGCCGCACAGGTGTAAACCCAGCAAGAGCGTCTAGCGCTCATGTTGCGTTTAAAGGCAGCTCGGAAAAACAGGTTACCACATGTTAACAACGGATTAAACAGTTTTAACTGCTAATAAAAGTGACAGAGGACACAGATATGGGCAGTGCGGAAGCCCCTACTGTATCAAATTGACAGAAGAATAACAGAGTTGGCTATTCTAAGGTAAAAACCCAGCGCATACAGGTTCATGTTTTTTTTGTTTTTTTTGTTTAGTTTTTTATCCATACCTCTTCCTGCGCCCCCCCTCCCCCTTCCGCCCTTCAATGGCATGGTGCCCCCCCTAGGGGGCGCGCCCCACAGTTTGGGAACCTCTGGTTTAAAGAAAACAACCTGAAAGCATTTTTTGCCCTTGGTTTTGGCTTTGGCTTAAAACTCACTTGCCTTGATTTCAATTCAACAAACCCACCAGACTGTGCTCATTACTTCTCAATCTGTTACTGTTGCAGAACATCTAAATAATTCATGCATAGCTGAATCCACTCACTAAGTAGCTTTTCAACCTGAAAATGTGCTACTGTTGACACACATATCCAAGAGTGCTAACCCATGTCTGTCATTTTTTTCTGAATTCAAATAATCCATTAATTTAAATGGATAACTGATGTGAATAAGAGTGAACAGAGTGTCCTCAAGCTATTTCTTTTCCATGGACATAATGGCCTCATATACTAATAAATTACTAGCTTTCTATAGATTTAAGCACAGCCACATAACCTAAATACACTACCCAAGAACATCACTCAAGTCCTGCAGCATGAATCTCCTGCCATAAATCATGACTCTTCCCCTTTAAATCAGTGTAAACAAAATAAAAGGGTTCCTTTTATGACATCTACCTTTACCTTACCTTTTTTCTTTTTTAAAAAACTGATGTAAACAACTTCATAATAAATGTTAAATGTTTACAGAAACATTTAAACTATCTGTGCCATTACACAGGGGATCTGAAAAGGCCTCTGACTGAACACACCATTACAGACTCATTGAAATTGATACTATGGATTAAAAACGGGTTACTATCTTGATGCATGGGAACATCTCTTCTTCAGTTTAGGAAGCTTATTTTTCCAATCATCTACATTACAGAAAAGATGCACAAGTCTGGACTGTCGCTTCTTGTAGATAGCTTCACTGCTGCATCTCCAGTCCAGTATGTTGTCCATGTAATAACAATTTACAGTCATCTCCTTTGTTTTGGTCAGATTCAGGATAAGATGGTCGCGCCACAAAGCAATCAGCTCTCTGGGCTCAGCTTCTGAGCTGGGCCCTGGAATGGTATTTGTTTGCGGGTTTATGTGTTTGTGTGCCGGTTTGGGGTAACTTAGTGGGAAAATTCATGATGCAGTTCATGGGTGCTGGGAGTTTATTGAGAGACTGGGACTGTTTCATTCTGGGGAAGTTCTGATTGGCTGGATTGTTTGGACTTTTTTTTTTCTTTTTTGGAAATATCTCTGGATGGATTCTGGAGTTGTGACCGTGGGTCGGGGTTTCCCCTTCTACTGGATTATCTCTGGCCCAATATGAATCTACCTGCTTACCTTTCCCAATCACTTTTCATATATTTAATTTATTTTATTTTATTTTACTTTATTTAAAACATGTTTTTAAAAACAAAGAAAACAAGTAGCCAGTAGGACGTTTTTTTGTTTTTGATTTTTCTGAGCTGCAGAAGCATCTCCTGGATTAATTGAATCCTGCTAATCCACTTCCTTTGCTTTTGCAGAGCCGTTTCAAATCTTTTTTTCTGATTATACAGTCATGAAGCTTCACAGAGGCAGAGATAATGATCTTGCAAACAGATTTTATAAATTGCAGATACTTCGGCTGGGTCCTTATCACTGCTTCAAGAGTGAGATCTAGAACCTCATGTTCCTCATCATGATTGACAGATGATGTGCTTTGAATTTCTTCCTCCTCTCTCTCTTCTTTCCTTTTCCTCTGTCTTTGAAGTCTCCCATTTTAGCTCATTGGGGATTAGGTAACTTTTTGTAATCCATTCATCAGCTGCCGGATGTAAATAAAAATAAACATCAAGCTGCATAGCATTCAAATCCAAAATGAAAAATCTTTTTTAAAATTAATCATTTCCAGCAGAAAAATATTGCCGTATTGAAAAAAAGGATTACACTGTTTGGAATAAAACATCCACTGTATCACTCTGCCACATTGTGGGGCATGATTGTAAACTAATGTTAGAAAATGACAAAAACAATGATGTGCAAGTTTTTTACTGTGTGCATACAAAAAGCATACACAGGATAATTTCAATACAAAGAATTAAATGTTTGACTTTTGAAAGTCAAGAAGGATCGACAGTCACATGGGTCTGGGCAATCATATATTATAAAATAACAAAGAAAAGCTTAAACATGAATGTGTAAATTGGAAACAACAAAGATCAGTAGCTACAGGATGTTGATAAAGCATGTTGTAAGGCAGTCCATCAAAACATGTATTTTTTACAGATTCAACCAGTTGATATAATTTGCTAAAGGCTGTTCGTTTCAATTAATATTTCAGGTAATTAGAACTTTGTTTTGATCACAACAAACACAAAGTGTAAGCCATGAACTTGGCCTCCCAATGGACCAATTTACTAGAACAAATGAGGTATTTCACAATTACTTTTTGAGACTAAACTCATGGGTTGGGCTTTAAAAATATTGGTACACACAGTCACATTCGCAGATATCTTCCTGCTGCCGACACTGAAAGAAGCCTCCAAAAGAGTTGCAGCGAACAACATGGGAGGAACATTAGGTAAAGCAATTTAAAACTAATTTAGAACATGCAGAATTTATGGTTTTCATTTTAATTTTGCTTGTATTTCTGACAAACCTTGTCTTTTCTGCTTTCAGATTAAAGATTTTCTTACTGAGGCTCCATCTTCCAGCAAACGCTGTGGGAATCAGTGATGTCTTCCTCTAGGACTGTTTCTAACACTTCTGTCATCATTCACCCTCCAGGTTTCTACATTGTTGGATTTGAGTCATTTCCCTTCATATCTGTGTATTTCATCTTCCTGGCATTTGTTTATGTGTTTTCAGTCATGTTTAACTGTTTGCTAACACCTGCACCATTCCTGGCATGATAAAGATTTTTCTCATCAAAGACAATTTTATTCCGTTTAACCTGTGTCTTGTTCAGATGTTTGTATATTATGCATTTGCAGCTCTGGAGTCTTATGCACTCACTATACTGGCCTATGACAGGCTGATTGCTATATGTTTCCCCTTCAGGCAGAACTCAATCAACACAGTGCGCAGCATGTGCTGGATTATTTTTGCTTCTTGGTGTTTTACTGTGGGAATTGCAACATTTGCAATAAGCTCAATGACACGACTGTCTTTTTGCAACTCTGTCAGGGTGTTCAGTTATTTTTGTGACTATGCACCTGTGTTTCGACTTGCCTGCAACGATTATTCACTGCAGTGGTCGGCATCTTCATCCCTCTCTGTTCTGACCCTGGGAGGACCTTTCATTTTCATCCTGCTCTCCTATGTGAGCATCCTGGTGACTGTGTTCAAGATGAAATCTGTGGACCGACGAGTGAAAACTTTGGCCACATGTGTTGAACATATTATTGTTGTTGCTATATTTTATATTCCCCTCCTTGTTATTTTCAGCATTGGGTTTTTTTCAAGGGTAGTGGACCCAGAGAAGAGAGTTCTGAGTCTGTCGCTGGCATCTTGCATGCCTCCTTGCATTAATCCTATTGTTTATTCTCTGAAAACCAAAGAGATTAAAATCAGAACACTAGTTTTGTTTAGAAAAACCAAAGTTAATACAAAATTCTAATAACAATCCTTGCAGACGTTACAGTGATGAAATGAGGGGTCTGATCAAAACCAGAATAAAAAAATGTTTTGTTCATTTCACTAATGAAAATGTATGGTAAATTTTTATTCTGTACATATATTGTTACAATTAATATCTTCTTACTTATATGTTTTTATTTTCTCCTAATTAGGGAACATTTGATATAGATCTTTCTGTAAATCCAAATGTTTTTTATTTCCATTAATGTATAGATTTTTTTCACATCTGGATTGCTGAGTTTCCTTTTCCTAAGCTCAGTTGAGATATTTATGATTGTATCTATACTCTATAACTATTAATCACCATGAATCTAGACTAGTCACATGTCTAAACTTGTGTGAAAATGTGCGTGTTAGTTATGAAAATTTTCTTAGTTTGCTTGTTTTTTGTCAGCAATTGGGCAACAATTGCTTTTTAATGAGAACTTAGAAATAATAGAAAATTAACTGGGTTACATTATCTTTAATAGCAATAAATACATAATCAAATAAATACATCCAACTCGTTGCTGTATCACAAAAATGAAATTTAAAAATGAAATGAAAATTGGCCTTTTATGCATCAGAAGTACATTTATGTAGTTTTAATATTTACATATTTACAATGTAAGTTTTCAAATAAATACATTTGTCTGCCACTATTTCGTGACCTCTGAGGCTGTTATTTTCTGAAGAACCAAACCAGCTTTTGGAATCAGTCCCTATTCAAACTTTTGAACTCTGAAAAAAACAGTGGATTAGCTAGCTAGAATATTAACAAAGAATTGTGTATTGTTTTTTTGAAGCAGAAAAATAGTCAACAACTGCACATATTTCTTAAAATATACTAAATAAAATGTATCATAATATTTTGATGCTTAAGTAAATTAATCTTTCAGCTCATTATTTTCAGTCTGCTTTTATTTTGTTAGCAAAACAGCTTAAAACTATATTTCAGAAACTCCACAACCACCTGAAAATGACGCACAAGTGAAAACAAACCGGGTCACTATCTTGATGCATGGGGACATCAGTAAAAATGGTTGCAGCATTAAATGTACGGTACTCCAAAAATCAATCATCACAGTATAATGAAAACCTGACCTCTAGTGGTAAAATGGTCTTAGTACATGTCATATCTCAGGCTCCCGCTTTAGAAGAAAAAACATTGACATTGCCTATCATCCTGTTTTGTTCCTTCATGACATTAAAATGCATTTTAAATAAGTTTTTGTGTACAAAATGAAAGGTTGTCCAATGTACGGCACATTCGGCCCTCTGAGTGATTTCAAGTGACCACAATTAAAATCTGTCCCGCCTACTAATGATATCCAAATTGACACCTTTAATTTTAATTTTAGCATTTGGCACAGCCATTTATCAAACATGGGCATATATAGAAAGCTCTTCAGAAGAAAGACAGGATCATGTTCTTGTAAAATCTTCAAAATCCAAATAAACAAAAATTTGGTCTAGCAGGAAATGTTGTCCTTTTCTATTTTAAATAATAAACTGCACCTTTTTATGATTTTTTTCTACAATAGGTTAACCACTTGCTTGTTTCATTAATAAATATTGCATGTTATTTAAAAACAAGAACTGTTTGAAAACAGGTTGCTATTTTTGCCTTTTATGCTTAAGAGTTTTTATCCCTCAAGGCAAAATGATAGAACACCATAGTTAAAGCAGTGGTTCCCAAACTTTTTCTCCTGGGCCCCCCCAGTGGTTTCCAAACTATTTCTGGGCCCCTAAAATAGCTGTCTGGTTGAACGATGTGTGTGAGGAAGGTGGATTCTTAGAGACTCCCCATTATACTCAGCCCCGGCTCCAGACGAACAGAGGGGTAGGAGGAGAATCACCTTTATGGGGGGCAAAATGAATCTTAGCTGAACATAGACAACAACACCAGTAGCCTACAGGCTACTTGTTAACAAGCTTAAGGTGCTGTATTGACATTAGCTAGTCATCTTTTAGCTAACATTACCTGCATCCAACAGCTTTACTCAGCAGTCTGTTAGTTTGGGGGGAAAACTGTGAAAAGTTCTTTGTGTTTTGCTGGTTTGCTGCCGTGATTCTAACACACCTGAGCAGCTCTGCCCAGCAGCAGCAGGTCTCCTTCACTGCCGCACAGGTGTAAACCCAGCAAGAGCGTCTAGCGCTCATGTTGCGTTTAAAGGCAGCTCGGAAAAACAGGTTACGACATGTTAACAACGGATTAAACAGTTTTAATTGCTGATAAAAGAGACAGAGGACACAGATATGGGCAGTGCGAAAGCCCCTACTGTATCAAATTGACAGAAGAATAACAGAGTTGGCTATTCTAAGGTAAAAACCCAGCGCATACGAGTTCATGTTTTTTTTTTTTTTTTCATCCATACCTCTTCCTGCGCCCCCCTCCCCCTCCCCCTCTTCAATGGCACGGCGCCATTGAAGTGGGGGGGCGGGGAGCGGTTTAGGGTAACTTAGTGGGAAAATTCATGTTGCAGTTCATGGGGGCTGACAGTTTATTGAGAGGCTGGGACTGTTTCATTCTGGGGAAGTTCTGATTGGCTGGATTGTTTGGACTTTTTTTTTTCTTTTTTAGAAATATCTCTGGATGGATTCTGGAGTTGTGACCGTGGGTCGGGGTTTCCCCTTCTACCGGATTATCTCAGGCCCAATATGAATCTACCTGCTTACCTTTCCCAATCACTTTTCATATATTTATTTTATTTTATTTTATTTTACTTTATTTAAAACATGTTTTTAAAAACAAAGAAAACAAGTAGCCAGTAGGACGTTTTTTTGTTTTTGTTTTTTCTGAGCTGCAGCAGCATCTCCTGGATTAATTGAATCCTGCTAATCCACTTCCTTTGCTTTTGCAGATCCGTTTCAAATCTTTTTTCTGATTATACAGTCATGAAGCTTCACAGAGGCAGAGATAATGATCTTGCAAACAGACCTTATAAATTGCAGATACTTCGGCTGGGTCCTTATCACTGCTTCAAGAGTGAGATCTAGAACCTCATGTTCCTCATCATGATTGACAGATGATGTGCTTTGAATTTCTTCCTCCTCTCTCTCTTCTTTCCTTTTCCTCTGTCTTTGAAGTCTCCCGTTTTAGCTCATTGGGGATTTGGGATTACGTAACCTTTTGTAATCCATTCATCAGCTGCCGGATGTAAATAAAAATAAACATCAAGCTGCATAGCATTCAAATCCAAAATGAAAAATCTTTTTTAAAATTAATCATTTCCAGCAGAAAAATATTGCCGTATTGAAAAAAAGGATTACACTGTTTGGAATAAAACATCCACTGTATCACTCTGCCACATTGTGGGGCATGATTGTAAACTAATGTTAGAAAATGACAAAAACAATGATGTGCAAGTTTTTTACTGTGTGCATACAAGGAATAATTTCAATACAAAGAATTAAATGTTTGACTTTTGAAAGTCAAGAAGGATCGACAGTCACATGGGTCTGGGCAATCATATATTATAAAATAACAAAGAAAAGCTTAAACATGAATGTGTAAATTGGAAACAACAAAGATCAGTAGCTACAGGATGTTGATAAAGCATGTTGTAAGGCAGTCCATCAAAACATGTATTTTTTACAGATTCAACCAGTTGATATAATTTGCTAAAGGCTGTTCGTTATAATTAATATTTCAGGTAATTAGAACTTTGTTTTGATCATAACAAACACAAAGTGTAAGCCATGAACTTGGCCTCTCAATGGACCAATTTACTAGAACAAATGAGATATTTCACAATTACTTTTTGAGACTAAACTCATGGGATGGGCTTTAAAAATATTGGTACACACAGTCACATTCGCAGATATCTTCCTGCTGCCGACACTGAAAGAAGCCTCCAAAAGAGTTGCAGCGAACAACATGGGAGGAACATTAGGTAAAGCAATTTAAAACTAATTTAGAACATGCAGAATCTATGGTTTTCATTTTAATTTTGTTTGTATTTCTAACAAACCTTGTCTTTTCTGCTTTCAGATTAAAGATTTTCTTACTGAGGCTCCATCTTCCAGCAAACGCTGTGGGAATCAGTGATGTCTTCCTCTAGGACTGTTTCTAACACTTCTGTCATCATTCACCCTCCAGGTTTCTACATTGTTGGATTTGAGTCATTTCCCTTCATATCTGTGTATTTCATCTTCCTGGCATTTGTTTATGTGTTTTCAGTCATGTTTAACTGTTTGCTGATTTATACAATTGCTGTGAGTCACAGTTTGCACACTCCAAAATTCTTGGCCATCACCAACCTGGCAGTGATAGATTTAGTGCTTAACTCCTGCACCATTCCTGGCATGATAAAGATTTTTCTCATGAAAGACAATTTTATTCCGTTTAACCTGTGTTTTGTTCAGATGTTTGTATATTATGCATTTGCAGCTCTGGAGTCTTATGCACTCACTATACTGGCCTATGACAGGCTGATTGCTATATGTTTCCCCTTCAGGCAGAACTCAATCAACACAGTGCGCAGCATGTGCTGGATTATCAGCGCTACCTGGTGTTTTATTGTGGTAATGATTACATTCACTACAAGCTCAATGACACGACTGTCTTTTTGCAACTCTGTCAGGGTGTTCAGTTATTTTTGTGACTATGCACCTGTGTTTCGACTTGCCTGCAACGATTATTCACTGCAGTGGTCGGCATCTTCATCCCTCTCTGTTCTGACCCTGGGAGGACCTTTCATTTTCATCCTGCTCTCCTATGTGAGCATCCTGGTGACTGTGTTCAAGATGAAATCTGTGGACCGACGAGTGAAAACTTTGGCCACATGTGTTGAACATATTATTGTTGTTGCTATATTTTATATTCCTCTTCTTGTTATTTTCAGCATTGGGTTTTTTTCAAGGGTAGTGGACCCAGAGAAGAGAGTTCTGAGTCTGTCGCTGGCATCTTGCATGCCTCCTTGCATTAATCCTATTGTTTATTCTCTGAAAACCAAAGAGATCAAAATCAGGACACTTGCTTTGTTTAGAAAAACCAAAGTTAACTCAAAAGCATAATTAAAGTCCAATCCTTTTTTACATTATGACTAAGTAATAACCTCTGAGCTGTGGTTAAAAATGAACAAGGATGTGCAAATAGTAACTGCTGGCAAGATAAATATACATTTCTGTGAAATTTGGTCAACTCTTTGAATATCAGCACAATTTTGTATCAATGTGTCTTGTGAACATATTAAGGAAAAAATGTTGATTAATGCAATTCAGTCTCTATTTTTATGTTTTATAAATAGCACCTGCTTGTCCTTTTAGCCAAACAAGTGTACCACTACTTAGAAAGAATAAATAAAGTCTGATCCATGTTTCAATGTATAATTTTGTCTTGTGAATACTTTATGGCAGATAAAAACTACACAAGGTGTTCCACCTTCTCTTGTTTGCTATTGTGAAATTGTATTTCTGCATAACTCATTTTGTTTATTTATGTGAATATTTTGTTGGATTATTTGAACAGTGTGTTCAGTCTACTGGTTTATATTTCTGCAGAATGGAACGGAAAGAGAACGGCAAAATGTTCAAAGCCTGACCTCTAGTGGTTTAATGGATATATTACAGACTTGGAAACGTCTAAACCTGACAATGTCACTAAACGGGTCGGTTGTACAGTTACATTTACTTGAGTAATTTTTTTGAAAATAAAAGAAAGAAAAAGTTCTTCCTTGAGAAGTTTTCCTGCTCCACATTTTTTAAGGCTTTGCTTGAGTGATATTATTTTAAAGTAACACTTTTCGTACTTGAGTACAATTTCTGGCTAGCCACCTCCAGTTATTTTACTGAATGAAGAACAGACATTTTTTAACACGACACACTGTTTATGTAAAAGTGAGATTTATTTATGTATTCATTGTTTTAATGTTGTTTTCTATCTGCTGGGTAAACGCTACCAATCGGAGGTCTAGTTAATACTTAATATGTTTATAATGGTGGCACTTTGCGCTCTAACACATGAACAATCTACTGCTATTGGCTTTAAAAGTTTAATAGTGAGGAATTTGTGAATTTACTGTTTTAATTTATTTTGTATCTGAACAAAATTATTTGTATTTGCAGAGAAAACCTGTCACATTTAATATCTTTATCTTCTCATATAGAAATGAAGATTTGACTAGTGATGTGACCAACTCTTTTTTGGTATGTTAAACTTTTCTTTTTGTTATTTAATGCTTTTTAACACTATGTTAAACACCATGAAACCAGGATAAACCAGAGGGGAAAATACTTCAAGATTCAAATTTCCATATCATATCATAATATTTCATATGTTTAAACCACTAAATGACGATTAGTGACGTGAATTTTTCTTTTAAGTGCAGTACTTAGTCTGGAACACTAGATGTCCTCAGTTACTAGTTTTGTTCTCATGTATTTGCGCCACCTAGCTTCCTGCAATCAATTTCGTTACGTGAACTCTCTGCTTTTATGCCAATATTAATGATTTTTTTTTCTTATTGTGATGATGTGGGAGCGGTGTTTTCCAATGGCATCATGTCTCTCAACACCCACCCATGAAACTAGAGGCTGATACAAAATAGTGTGACAGGGTCTGATGTTGGGAGAAAAGCCAGTTTAAACCAGGTGTTTTATGTAGGTGTGGAGAGTTCTCATTGTGTCTAATGATCATGACATTGGTACTGTAATGGTTTATAATATGAGGTGGCTGAAAGCTCGTTACTCTTACACGGATGTTAAACACTACTGAAAAAATAATTATTATTGTATTGTACAAACAGAGCACAATTTAATTAAACCCAGGGAAGTTATTAGTATTTCTGGCATTATGAGATACTACTTTAAATGAATGTTCAGAATCAATTCAGTTTCATAATCTAAAAATCCATTTCAAGGATGAATTCCTCACCTATGTAGGAAGCTATTTCTACTCTATTGGTTAATGGTCTGTATTTGTTTAGCACTTTATTTAGTGCAGAGGACTCCAAAGTGTTTACACTGCATTCAGTCATTCATACACACTGATAGTGGTGGTAAGCTACACTGTAGCCAGTTGCCCTGCGGAAGACTGGCAAAAGCGAGGCAGCCACCAATCAGTACTCAGAATATTAAACACTTCAGTTAAAATGGTAACAATAATGAGCATTAATCACTAACAAAATAAAGTGTGAAATGTAGTATCGTTTAAAAAAAGTAGACCGCATAAAATTTTCATTTTTTCTTACCAGAATATGTTCATATTTCATTTTATAATGTCTTCTAAAAAAGCATAAAACTAACTCAATTTTACTTATGTGAAGTGTGATTTCTGCAGTAGGTACATGAAAATGGGACGCTCTTTAACTTAAAAAGACAAGCAAAGTTTATGATGAGAATTTGCAACTTTATTTTTCATAATTCAGCCTTGAACACTAGATGTCCACAGTTACATGTTTCTATCACCATTCTGCATTTTACCTACATGCTTTCTGCAATGAACCTTTCCACACTGACTCGTCTCAGTATAATCTGGTACATTCTGGGCAGATCAACGAAGGACAACATTCACAAACAACCAACTGTAAATATATCTACTAATCACTTCAATTTAGAATCTAAGGTATATCTAAAGTCATCACTATGCTATATATAAACACCACTGGACGTAAAATGTCTTGTATTAAAAAAAAAAAAAACATGCATCTGAAATAAATCATATTAACAAAAACACATGTGCATCCCTAAGATAACTTTTTTACACATACAACCATATTATCAGCATTAAAATATCAACACAGCAAAACAACATGATGTAATATTAATTTTTTAGTCATGCCTTAAAGCACTAAGAAGTCCGAGTTTGCAATTGTGAGACGAGTCTGTTTATTTTTCTTCTTTTGTAAACCCTCTTAAAAGCACTTCTCACTTCTTCTGTCTTTAAAGCATATATGATCGGATTTAGCAGAGAGGGAACTGTGTGGGATAAACTAGAATTTAATATCCTCATATTAGGGTCAATGCCGTTAGTTTTCACTGTTATATTTGTGCCCAGATATGGTATAAAGAAAAGGGCCACGAGAATCAAATGAGAAGTACAAGTTCTCATTGCTTTAAGTCGTTCTTCTCTGGATGCAGTTCTGCTTAGTGCTACAGAAATGCAGATGTAGGTGGCTCCGATCAGTATGAGAGGAACACAAATGACTACAGCAAAAGTGAAATTAGCCACTATGTAGTTTATGTATTTATTATTACATGCCAAACTATATGTTGGTCCATGATCACAGAAAAAACTTTGTATTACCACAGATGCACAAAAGGACAGGCGCTCAAGAAGTCCGACCAAGGCTCCAATGACCAGGACCAGAGATGTCCATGAACACAGCAGAATTGTAACTATTGATTTCCTTGTTACAATAATGTTATATCTCAGTGGAAAGCAAATTGCTACAAATCTGTCATAGGCCATTATGACTAGAGTCCATGACTGCATACTTCCAAAGAATAAAACAAAGAACATGTAAGTTAAGCAGGCCTCATAAACAATGTACCGCCTGTTAAACAAAAACGTGTCCAAGAGCTTTGGGATGAGCGCAGTGCTCCCACACAAATCTGTCAGAGCCAGGTTGAACACTATTATGTATCTGGGAGTGTGGAGAGACTTCACCAGGTAAATAACAGAGAGGAGGAAACCATTGCTAAGCACAGTCATGATGTACACAAAGCACAAGAAGACATAGTAATACTTAACATGAGGGATGTTGTAAAACCCACCGAGATAAAAATGTAGAGGACGAACAAACGTGGAGTTAAACGTGACAGTATTTTCACCCTCTCTGTTCATATTTATAACAGGATAAAGACAACTCACAAAAAACTAAAGTGACAGAGATTGTTGAAAGCACTTCTAGTTTTCTTAACACAGTAGAGAATCAGAAGTGTGTGCAGCTCTCTGAGCTGTTCCATGCTATTTTTTCACCTATATAGTTCATCATTACCTCAAGCTCTCAGGTGTCGCTCAATGAACGTCCGTCATTAACAACATGACGCAACGCAACATTTCTATTACCAGAGCATAAAATTATATCTACAAAAAAGGAGCATTTACTTAACATCTTGAAAATTACATCTATTATTAGTATTATTTTTGTTGTATCATGTTTTCATCTGTGTCCATAAATGAAATAATGGAGAAAAAAAAATTAAAAGGTAGAGAAATAAATGTAACTTTCTTCAAACCATATTCTCATGAATTCTCCATAACTTTTGACTCTAGATTTAAAAGATGATCTACAACCCAGGTATATAAAATGTTGGAGATGGATGGCCAACAATTCTAAATATGTTAAAAAGGTGTTTAATTAAACTGCACATAGATAATTTCCAGGAGGCAACAATTCATACCTGTTATGTCACAAGTAGGCTTCAAGCCTGTGGGTGATTTACATCTGATACAAGATCAAATAAATGTTCATTGAGTTGTGATCAATATACAAATAATTTAAAGGTTTTCTTGTCCTTTCTTGACGTTATAGCAAACACAGACCCAGGAAAACAAGTAGGCATCCAACTATAGGAAAACAAAATCATTTTCATCTCAACAATAAAGATTTATTTAAAAAATTGCTCCTAGCTTTTTAAATAACGCCAAGTTATTTCAATGTTTTAGCATTGAAGCGAATTAGTTGTAGCTTCCTGATGTCTTGGCCACTTGTAGTCCTGGCAGTTCTTCGCAAAACGCATTTTGCAATAATGATAAATTAATGAGAAATTGTGCAGTCTTCATATGGTTCGATAAAAATGAGTTGCCTTTTGTGGTTTAACCTTCTTCAGGTTTTGTACTGGTCACTTTAGTGTTTGGGGGTATTTTACACTTACTGAGTATTTGTCATGATTTGTGGTTGATTGGGGTGAGAAAGAACACTGAGACCCAGGTTGAAGAAGACGAAGATGAAGGATTAATGTAGAAACAGTCCAGATGCAAGCAGCTCGGGGGAACAGACAGGCGACAATAGGGAGACTAACACTTGACGAGGATCCGACAAGAGACAAAGACAACAGGTGGACTTAAATACACCTGGAGGGTAATCAGAGAATGAGACACACCTGGGAAGCAATCAGCGGGGAAGACAGGAAAGGGACAGGGCTAACCACAGAAAACCTCAAAAATAACTTCACAGAAAACACAGAACACAACAGCTCATTTGCAGTTGGAGACAAATGTTAAGATGACGCTGCTAATGTGTATAATGGTGCAGATCATGTAGAATGTCAGCTGGTGGATTCATTGACCTCAAAACACATAAGTTGCAATTTGAACCTTTTCAAGTTGGGAGGAAGTAACTGAAATTTATATGGGATCTGATCAAAACTTGGATTGAAACTTGACCAGTTTCAGTTTCTCAAAACTTTTACCTCTTGTACTTACATTTTCAGTTTGAAAGCAGGGCTTCGTGTCTTTTCCCTCAAAGTTTGTAATGCTTGTGCTCAATTCTGCTCTCTTTCAAATATTCACTGTGGTTTCTCAAACCTTTCTCCTGGCGCTCAAAACTTCTCTCTGCTCAAATCAAATATCCACTTGCAAACCTCTCTGCTCGCTTGCGAATCATTATCTGCACAGGCTTGGAACAAAAAAGTACCGTTGCCTGGCAACCTCTCAGCCAATAGAATGAAAGTGTTATACTGGGTGCGTTTGTTTCCTTCTAGTGGGTGTGCCTGTGTGGCTATTATGATTGTAGCCACCTTTGTCCCCCACTGAAAATATGTGCTCTTGAATTATGGCAGAAAAACACTATTTTTAAGATGACTAATTCCAAAAAATTCAGATACAGAATAATCACAACACATCTACAGCCCTGATTTTTTAGGAGATGATGATTTTCCATTAGCTTTAGTTGAGAATCTTTAGGTAAGCTGCATTTAGGCAATATCTCAATCTCTGGTTCTTTATATTTCATTTATTTTGGGTTGTTCAAACATTTCTGTTTTTTATCCTTTTTGGTTATTGTGCTCTGGACTATGTATAGAGATTTAGATTATGATGATGTATGATAAAATGATGTGAATGTCAGAAGGAAAACTTCCAATATGCAAATTTGATAAATGTCACTATAGGAACAGCATTATGAGCAGCAGTACAGAGGCTTAAATTCATTTTTGAGGCTTTTCTGTGTTTGCCAATTAATCGCCTCTCGTTCTGTTCGTCTATAGAGATTAAAAGCTTCTTCTGTGATCATGGACCAATATATCAGCTGGCCTGTAACGATAAATCTTACAGTTACATATTGACTGCTATTGCCCTTATTGTGGTGATGTGCATTCCCCTCATTCTGATAGTTGGCTCTTATGTTTGCATTTCCATCGCTTTGTCCAGGACTATTTCAAGAGAGGAAAGACTCAGAGCTTTAGAAACATGTACTTCTCACCTGATTCTTGTTGCCATATTTTTTCTTGCATTTGTAGGCACCAATGTGGTTATGATGATGACAACTGCCCATATGTGTTGTTGTACAAAGTTGACCAGTACTCCAAAAGACATTTTCTCCAACCTCGATCCAACCATTGCTTTGGATATTGGTGCGATCAATGAAGTCAAAAGCTGCTTCTGTAGAATCAAGATGGCGACAGACGGCTCGGATCTAGGAGGTGGGATCCGTCTATTGTTACTGCATATAGAGATACTGACCCAACAATGAATTTCCAATGCATTGTTTAACCCTAGTTTAGATTCTTAGGCCATGTTTACACAATCACCATCTGTAAACTGCTGTTATTTTCAGAAGTTCATTGAGGAAAAAAAAGTTCCTCTTTTGCAAAAATACCTTTAATTTGCTGTACACTGAAAAAAAAATATGTCCCTAATTTACAGTACACTACCGGAAGCTGTGTTTACCATAAAAATCGTAATTATACAGTAAAATTTTGTGGTTGCAGGAATTTTAATGTGTTTATAAAGCTGGCTGTATCTTATCGTAAGTTAGAGATGTTTTTTTTACAGTGTAGTTGCTGTTCCACATAGGTTACTTGCCTATCGATTGGTGTGAATTCAGTTAAACAGCTTTGAGTGTAAAGTATGATTAGAAAAGTCTTATATAAATTCAGTCACTTACCAATTACTCAAGATAACACATTCAAAGACATCATATAAAAATTAAGTACCAAACAGAAGGTTGTTTTGTTTATCATTTATAAAACATCAATAAATTACAGAGATAGCATCATATAGAACTATGAAAGATTAACTACAGACAATAAGTAATGTCACAGTCATAATTTAATGGCTGTTTTGTTCATTTTGAATCTTCTGCAAAGTTTCTTAATGGCATTCCTCACTTCTTCTGTCTTCAAAGAGTAGATAATAGGATTGAGCAGAGGGGGAACTGTGAGTGTCAAACTTGAATTTATGATTCTTGCATTTGGATGAATGTAGGAAGTCAGTACAGCTACATTGGTGCCCACAAATGGAAGGAAAAAAATGGCAACAAGAATCAGGTGAGAAGTACATGTTTCTAAAGCTCTGAGTCTTTCCTCTCTTGAAATAGTCCTGGATAAAGCGATGGAAATGCAAACATAAGAGCCAACTATCAGAATGAGGGGAATGCACATCACCACGATAAGGGCAATAGTAGCCAATATGTAACTGTGAGATTTATCGTTACAGGCCAGCTGATATATTGGTCCATGATCACAGAAGAAGCTTTTAATCTCTATAGACGAACAGAACGAGAGGCGATCAATAAAACCAGCCAAAGTTGCCATGAAAAAAACCAAAAACATCCAAGAACACAGCAGGATTACAGCAACAGATTTTGTAGTTACAATGCTGTGATACCTTAAAGGGAAGCAAATTGCTATTACTCTGTCATATGCCATTGTGACAAGCGTCCATGCCTGTATACCTCCGAATAACGAAACAAAGAACATGTAAGCTAAGCAGGCTTCATAAACAATGTATCTCCTGTTAAACAAAAATGAGTCCAAGAGTTTTGGGATGAGAGCAGTGCTCCCACATAGATCTGTGAAAGCCAAGTTGAAAACTATTATATATTTAGGACTATGTAGAGTCTTCACCATGTAGATAACAGAGAGGAGGAAACCATTGCCAAGGACAGCCATGATGTACACAAAGCACAAGAAGACATAGTAATACTTAACATGAGGGATGTTGTAAAACCCACCAAGATAAAACTTTGCAGGTCGAACAAATGAGGAGTTAAACATGGAGGTAAGCAGACTCTCTCTGTACATTATCAATTCTTTCAAAATTGACAAGATATGAAAAGATTAAATCACAAAACAGACAACATGATAAAGACTGTCACAGGTGCATAACACAAGTTGTTGAAACCTAATTCACACCTCAGGACGGCAGCTGTTCATGCTCTCCGTGAACTGCACTGTGGAGGAGACTTCATTTATACATCCCTCCTCCTTTCATTCACATGCTGTCTAATAGTTTATGCAGTGACGACATCAAGCAACAAAAACTGTTTATCACTTCTGCCATAATACTGAATCATAAGTGGCTCAACAAAATGTTTTAAAAAATAATTAAATTAAATTCAGTTTATTTATATAATGCCATAAATGTAGTCTAGAGGAACTTTTTCAAAAAGACTTATTTTTTCTCAGTCACAGAATAAAAAGTCAGACAGATGGAGCTAAAAATCCTACACTATTAACCAGACAATAATTTAATTTCCATCTAAATTCTGAGGTTGACTCAAACTGCAGTTTCTCTTCTCTCTACAGGTGAGTTTACCTAGAAAGATTATGCTTCCTTGAGCAAAATTATATCTGACTTGGCTTTTCTATGTGTTTTAATGTTTGATTTTATAATGTAAAATGCAAACAATCTGGAAGAAATAGCAGAATCTACATTTCTTATCAACAATCCCAAGATGCATGGGAAACTTTTCCTAATTTCCAAGCTCAATGTTTAGTTGAGAACAAAACTCATTTTAATTTTGGGCCATATCAAGATCACGAATGTCCTCAAAGGCCCAGTTTCGGCAGGGTGTTTTGATACAACTACCCAATTACATACTGATAAAATATTAATAAATAACTTAAATTAGAACTTCTGAGGACTAAGTCATTGGAAACCCCTGGGCCTCAAACTCTTTCTCGCCTAGAATCCCACTTTATGCTCTTGTTCAAAATCTCCCTTTGGACATAAGACAGAAATGTTACTCTCTGAAGTAAACTAATAAGCCTGCATGTTTTTGAACAACACAGGAACTTGAAGAGAAGCTGTGCAAAAAGACCCAAAGCCAGCATTCAAACCCAGAACCTTCTCTGTGACGTTACCATGACAACAAGAGCCACCATGAAGCCCACATTAAAACAACCCAATTTATCAACGGGAGCCATGTTTGTTGTTGGAAATAAAAGTCAATCGTAACGTAACAAGAAATGCTTATGTCTTTATTGTTTACACACGTAAATTCTGCACAGGCTGCCTCGTGTAGAAAAACACACAATAATACAAGTCATCTGACTTGTAACACAGCAATCCACATTTGATGAAATTATAAGTTTGCTATTCTACTGAATCTCTTTATGAGATAAATAGGTCACGAATTTAGAGGAATCATGTCTTTTCCAACATTTATAGTTTTCTTGATCATTTCTAAAAAGGATAAAATGAAGTAGGTCAGTAGAAAAACATGACACAATTGTTGAAACTAAAAACTACCGTAGTTCAAAATGGCAATTTTAAGCAAACTTATGAAGAAACATTTTTAGACAAATAAGAGTACTATGTTTTTTGTTACAGTGAAGTCACATTGTTGTGGAATTTTTACTTCTTATTTTTGATTTTAAAAATATTCTAAATAATCTTTTCATTGACACTTTGATTTCATGCGTCTGCAGAACATAAATGATTGGGTTCAACATTGGTGGCAGCACAGAGGTCAAAGACAAGTTTATGATCCTGTTGTTTGGGTGTATTTTTTCCATCAATGTAAATGTGATTAGCAGCGGGGTAAAGTAGATAACCACTAACAAAAGATGAGCAATACAGGTCTTAAAGGCTTTGATTCCTTGTTGAAATGTTGCCACTTTTACTAAAGTATAACTAATATAGAGGTAACTTAAAAGGATAAAAACTAGCGGCAGCCAAAAAATAAGAATAGGATAAAAAAATCCAATCACATCATTTGGAAAATTGTCATTGCAAGCAAGGCGGTAGATCTGACCGTGATCGCAGAAATAGCTGTTAATAACCAAAGACTTACAGAATGAAAGTCTTGTGAGGAGGCCGACAGCAATTAAGACAGCAACTACAGCAAAGATCCAGAAAGAGGCGATCAAAGTCAGCATAGATCTGCAGGTTACTTTTACTTGATAGTGAAGAGGAAATATGATGGCAACCAGTCGGTCGTAGGAGAGAGCAACCAGATTAAAAGACTGCATTGAAAGGCAAGTGTAGCAGAAAAAAAGGAACGTCAAGCAGTCATTGTAGGGGATTATGTTATGGTTAAACAGAAAGACGTCAATCACCTTTGGTACCAGAGCGGAGCTGCCTAACAGGTCCACAAATGCAAGGTTAAAAACGGCAACATACTTTGGCGTTCTTAGATTGTGATCTAAATATATTATAGCCATTACGGCTGTGTTTCCCACCACAGAAATTATATACAAAAAAAACAGAAAGATGTAGTAGGACTTCATGTTAGGTAAGCCAATAAATCCATTGATTACAAAATATGCAGGACGCACAAAAGTTATATTTTTTCCAAAAGCAGAGTTGAACAGTTCCATTGTAACACTCCCCCAATGTGCCAGGATCTACTAAACGTTCATTAAGCTGTGAAGAATCTTCTTTGGACAGCAGGACTGCCTTGTGCAGAAGACGAGATGCTAAAGAGCCGTTATCCTGATCTCGTCTGGCAGATCTTTGTCTGTCAGGCTTTTAAATGACGAAGTGGAGACTTTGGAGAGGAGCAGCGATTCTCGTCTCTCTTTATTCAGATTGCCACTGTCTAATCCCATGTGTGTCCAAGACAAACCCAGTTCACTCAGCGTCACAATGAAAACCTCTGTGTGGTACGTACAATATTAGCCTTGAAAAACAAAAACAAGAGTAGTTCTCTGAGATGTGTTTAAAGAGAGAGATTATACTTACGTACATCTTCAGAAACATTATTGTATCAAACATGTACATACAGTGAAGGCGAGGCAAATATGAACATATGTTTCGCTAAGGCCTTACCAAACTCCGGTAAAGTGCCTTGATTCTCACATAAGATTGAGATGAAATATTTTTTTTTATCCTGCAGGACATAATATTATAAAAGCTGTGGCTTTGCTGCAAGTCTAGAGTTTGACTACTGTTCCTGAACTTTACTTTGACTATCTATGGTTCTATCTGTATGTCTATGAGGATCTATAGCCTTTCTATGTTTTTTGTGTGATTTCCTTGTGTGTGTGCAAAACTCTTCACTGAACATTTTGTATAATTTTCTTGTCTCAGCCATATTTCTAACCTGTCACCAGGCCAGCTATTTTAGTTGTTTTTGGGGAATTACAGGAAAACATTTGTTTAAATATTAAAATGTATTGCATGCATGAGGTTGTCATAAGACTATACATTTAAATTAGGCCCTCATTTGTCTGTTTAATTGCCACCCAACTAAAGCTGAATAAAATTATTCAGATATAAAAAAAAAATAATACTCAAATATGTGCAAGAAACCTGCTCCCATACTAAAATATCACATGTACAATCTGTCAATTAGGGAAAAAATGTCTTTAACTAAAATGTTTGTTCATACTGGAGCCATTGTTTCCACTGCAGCCTTGCAGCTAGAAGGTCTAATGTTTATTTCCTGGTCTTGGGAAACCATGTAAACTGAAAAACATGAACATTTCTATTATATAGTAAATTGATCTAAAAATATTCCTAAAAAGCAAGCAATATTCTTATTTATGGTTTCATTTCTGATTAGTTACATTTATTGCTTTAATACTCTCAGTTATTTATTTACGAGGATATTTTTTTTATTTCCAATTGATACATTACAATTTGTTTTCTCTATTTTAACTTTCAAACTGCTTCATACTTTTGCAATTTTACGCAATATTTTTGTATTTTTAAATACTGTACATCAGTCTCAAAAATATTTTTTTATTACTGTCTCTGTAGCCTTTATATTGTTTGACTTCCAGGTCATGTGTTTAAGAATAACAGCTTACAAAAATAAGCTCTCATTTTGTTTATCAAATAGTCCTTTATTATAAATATTTTGACTTATTGAACATTTGGAAAATATGACCCTTTACATTAGATGTTTAGAGCATAAATATTAACACGTGAGTTACTTTAATACCATAGAAAAATTGGAAATTAAACTTCGCATTGAAGCAATTTTTATATTTTTTGAGGAAAAAATAAATTCATAGAGTACCAATTTAACAAGATGGTTTAAATTTACAACTCAGATTTTTAACTTAAGCTTCAATTTTTTTATTCAGCCCCTTTCTATAATATAGTATGTCTATAATCCTCTCTGCCTCTTGTCATATTCTGTTATTACTGGAAAATCCTGTCACTTCAACCAACCGTTAATGAAGAAAAGGCAGAATCACAAGTACTGGAACATTTTTATTGCAGTCTTGTGGTTTTTCAGGTTCTGTCTGCTTCAGCAGCTCTGATTGTTTTTTTGTTGTTTTTTTTTACATATTCCTTACATATAGTCCTTGAATTTCAAAGGGGAGTATTATGTAAAATCAAACTGTTATTCACTCATCAAAAACATATGTGGAGTGTTGCTTTGATTCATTCATGCATGTTTGAGAAATCCTTTAATTTCCTGTGGCAGCCATCCAGGAGTGCCTAAGCTAGATTTATTAGAGTTATCCAAAGTAAATCCAATTAGCAGTGCAATAAAACTGACTTCATGCATTAGGCTTCATAAGTCGTTAAGTCTTTTCTGAACTGCAGCTAGTGACACAATAAAACAACTGACACAACCTGACACAAAAAACATCAATAAAGCATAATATAAAGTAGGTCAGCATTAGGTTTTCTAAATTCTCCTTGTTTTATGTATTTTTCTTCACTCTATGCAATATTTAATCTACCATCACAGCATAATATATTAAGTCTTTGTTTTTAATATCAAGACACAAGTTTTTCTAGTTTTTTCTGCTTTGTTTTGTTTTCTTACACTGTTTACCTCATTTAAACCATCTTAATGTCATCATTTTATATTTATTTAAAGATCCCACTTTGCTCAGAAACTGGTTTTCAATCTGCACAATTTTAATTCTAGTGAATATAATTAAGAATCTGTAATCTTCCTAATTTTTTTATAGACTACTGGCATATCTAGTAAGAAATTAATAAAATAATATACCTAGTACTGTGACATAAACTTTTCTTTAACATAATAGAGTCATCTACACAACGTGTAACAGAAGATTTTAATGAATATTTTTATGAACATGACAGGAAGAAATATGAAATCAAAAACAACAAATGTTTGCATGTGAGCTGAACTACGTCCTACTTTCCAGTAATTCTGGATTTCCTTCTGATTTTCAATATTTTCTTCAGTGAAACTTTTATCTCTTGTGTCTGCAAAACATAAATGATTGGATTCAACATGGGTGGAAAAACAGAAGTAAGAGACAAGTTGATGATCCGGGCATTCGGATGTATTCTCAAACTCATAGTAAATGTGATTATTATCGGGAGGAAGAAGATTACCACCAACAACAGATGAGCTGTGCAGGTTTTAAAGGTTTTTGCTCGCTCATGAGCTGCGGTAACTTTAGCCAAAACACAACCAATGCAGATGTAACTCGACACAATGAATAAAAAAGGGAGCCACAGAAAAAGCACTGGTAATAAATTGCCAACGACTGAATTAGGAAAATAGTCATTGCAAGCAAGTCTATACAACTGGCCATAGTCACAGAAATAGCTATTAATGACCAAAGACTTGCAGAAGGAAAGCCTTGTAAGAAGGCCAACTGCAAGTAAAACACAAGTTATTACAAACAGCCAAAAAAAGGTAATCATGGAAAACATAATCTTATGAGTGACCTTTACATGATAGTGCAGAGGAAACATGATGGCCATCAGGCGATCGTAGCAGAGAGCAACCAGATTAAGAGCCTGCATCGAAAGGCAAATGTAGCAGAAGAAAAGGAACGTCAAGCAGTCGTTGTAGGGGACATAATAATGATTAAACAAAAAGATATCAAGGACCTTTGGTACCAGAGCACAGCTACCTAAGAGGTCCACAAATGCAAGGTTAAAAACGGCAACATACTTTGGAGTTCTGAGATTATGATCCAGACAGATTACAGCCATTACAGCCACGTTTCCCAGCACTGAAACGAAATAGACAAAAAAGAGAAAGAAGTAGTAATACTTTATGTTTGGTAAACCAATAAATCCGCTGATGATGAAATAAGGAGGACGTATAAAAGTGATGTTCATTCCTAAAGCAGAGTTGAAAATGTCCATTTTAAAATATGCAGAGTATACTTTTGAGCAAGTTCTGTCAGAGAAGTCAACAGCGCTGCAGACGTCAGCACTGTTACTTGTTCAGATTTGTCTTAGTTCATGGTGTTCTGGCAACTGTCGAGGGTTTTTATTCCTGCTGTTTTTTATGCCCCAATCCCTCCGGTGTATTTGAGCTTCAACAAACACAAGCTTCATCCAAATGAAAAAGTTTGATCCTGTGTAACTTTCCTCTGCAGCTTGTATGTAACTTTCTGGAGCTACATCTGTTTACATAACTTCTACCAGTTTTACTAAACATATTGTATTTTCTTTATCACATCATATATATATATATATATATATATATATTATACATATATATATGTATAATATATATATATTACACATTATATATGTATAATGTAGTTATTATTGCTGGATATTGTGAGGATGATACTGCTTAAATTTAAAATATATTTTCTATTTTCTTTCTATTCCTTCATTCCAGTTTCCTCTCTATTTTCTTTGAGCTTTAGCGCCTTAGCGACTTGATTTGCAATATATTATGTGCATCAAGAACAACTTTCATTGCAAGTTTTTACAATGTTTTTGCAATGAAGATTGTATTTTACCATATTGTTCAGCTCCTTTAACTGTTTTTATCCATCCTATATTTTTAGTTAGTAGTTTCACAGGTTTTACTGTTCTGATGGTTTTATCAGAACTGAAAGAGTTTTGCATTTTAAAAATGAAGTCGATCAAATCCAGCATTATTATTATTGGACCCGATACTGATATCATTCTGGGATTACATTTTGGGTGGAGGCCACTGATCCATCCATGCATCTAAATGCTATGATCTGCTAACTTTTTAAGGAACTTTTTGTCAGTAATGAAAAATGCAAGACAGAAACAATTGCTAAAGGATTTTCAGATATTCTTTAATTTATGTTTCTGAGACCAAAATATTGAGTCATGAAAATTAAAACACACATATTTATTAATAAGGATGATATAATTAAGTCCAAAATTATTGACAGACCTTCTACTGGGAGATTTAAATTTGAAATTATTTTATTTTACCAAAGACATTTATTTCTCATAGGAACTAAGATAGGATTCTCTTAAAACATGATAAACTAAGAATAATAAACAGTTTAAAAAATGGATTAGGAAAAAGCATTGCAATCAAAGATTGTGTATATAAATGCATGCTCTTAATCTTTTTGCTCTGGTGCTCTTTCTTATGTGTCTTTGAAAAGTTTCAAGCATCAGAAGCTAGGTCTACTAACAAAGTCTATGAGGTGCTGAAAGGTCATAGGTTAATATATATCCCACCTAATCATTGGTGGCTTCTTTTCTTCAAAAACAACATCCTCAAATGGATGGTTTAATGCTACCAAAGTGGTTGTGTTCTTGCAAACCTTTTCTGACTCTTTTATCAGATACACTTTGCTTGTATCTGATAAAAGGTCGGAGGTCATTGGTGGAGTACAATGCACTATTGCTATGTTCAGGAAGCCATTCTGAAGTTTCTAAAGCTTTGAGATATGATGCTATCAGAAGATGGATATGTTGTATGATAGACATGGTCAGCAATAATACTCAGGCAGTGCCATTTAGATGAGGTTTAACTCATTCTACGGAGCCCCAAGAGTGCCAAAAAAACCAAACTGAAACATAACAACTTGTGTTTGGATAAACTCTCTTTTTATTTGTCTCACATGCAATCATGATAAAATGTACAGCATTTACATGTTTACATAATAATTTAACTGGATCTCACTTAGCCATAACTTTGTCTCGCTGTGTAAATTTTAGTATTCTTTTAATTGATAATCGAATTTCTTGTGTATGTAAAACATAAACAATTGGGTTCAACATGGGTGGGAATACTGAGGTCAAAGACAGGTTAATGATCCTGGCATTTGGATGTATCTCTGCACCTATGGTAAAAGTGATTAATATTGGGATGAAATAGATTGCCACTAATGAAAGATGACCTGTGCAGGTTTTTAGTGCCTTTACTCTTTCTTTAACTACAGCCACTCTAAATAAAGCAATGGCAATGCAAATGTAGCTGGATAAGATGAAAATCATGGGAAGCCAAAGAATAAAAACCGGCAAAATAAAACTAATGATTATACTGGGAAAATTGTCATTGCATGCAAGCTCAAACATCAGGCCATGGTCACAGAAATAGCTGTTAATAACCACAGACCTGCAGAAGGAAAGTCTAGAAAGAAGACCAACTGCAGTGAGAACAGCTATTATTGCAAACAACCAGAAAGATGCAATCAGGAAAAACATAATCTTATGAGTAACCTTTACATGATAGTGCAGAGGAAACATGATGGCCATCAGGCGATCGTAGCAGAGAGCAACCAGATTAAGAGCCTGCATCGAAAGGCAAGTGTAGCAGAAGAAAAGGAACGTCAAGCAGTCGTTGTAGGGGACATAATAATGATTAAACAAAAAGATATCAAGGACCTTTGGTACCAGAGCACAGCTACCTAAGAGGTCCACAAATGCAAGGTTAAAAACGGCAACATACTTTGGAGTTCTGAGATTATGATCCAGACAGATTACAGCCATTACAGCCACGTTTCCAAGCACTGAAACTATAAATACAAAAAAGAGAAACACGTAGTAATACTTCATATTAGGTAACCCAACAAATCCACTTATTATAAAATACGCAGGGCGCACAAACGATGCATTCTTTCCAAAAGCAGAGTTAAAAGGCTCCATTGTAAGGATGTTGTCACACCTGATGTGTCCCAGTTCTGTCACTACAGGCAGAAGAGCAGACACTGTCCCTCCTCTGCCGTCCGCTGCAGAGCTCTGAGAGCCTTTAACTGTCCAGGCCTTGTTTTTCTCTGCTTGGTCCCTGGAGAGCAAACATATTCAGCTTGTGAATATGCAGCCTGCGGGCGTTTTGATGCTAGATTTGTTTTTAGGATGTAAAAACTCTCATAATTCTTGAAGAAATGCACCTTTAGCCATTTCTTTCTGAAACGTGTTTGATTGTAATCAATATAACATTACATAGGGGCAGACTGGCATATGGGGCTACTGGGTGTTTTCCCAGTGGGCTGGTGGTTTAGCCTGACAAAAAACTGTCGCACTCAAACTGTAGTAATGCAGTGCGCACCAAACTGCACCATATAAAATACTCTCTTTACTTTTCCTCCTTTCCAGTCACACAGATCTGACCAGCATTTGGCTGCAGAGTGGACTTATGAACAAGTACCACAGAGCCAGTTCACTTACAATGAAGAGCAGAGATCAGAAAAACATTTTCTATAAATCCTGGTCTACAAAAACAAATAACCTCAACAGTCAGAAGAAATAAAAGCTTTTCCTTACTAAGCGCCACATAAGTTGTTGTATGGAGTCTGAAGTGGGATATGCTTTTGAAACCCCTCTTCCTGTTTAGAACATCACCACCACTAACAGTCTTTGCACATTTGTCATGTTATCCATTGAAAATCAGTTGACCGGAAGGACTTGATTAATCATTTTATTATGAAAATGACTCGGCTTTTGGGCCATGGAGAGTCAGCCAGAACCAGAAAGCTGACAGGAAAAGTTTCTGCAAGATATTTGAGATTGTCTTGCTCAGAAATCTGCTATAACTTGTGGAGTACTTTTTGTGTGTATTTCCTCTAACTCATTTAAAGTACTTTTAATTTCCTTGTTGCTAAAATGTGCTATATAAATAAAATTACCTCACCTTACCTTATTTTCACTACTTTGAGATTATGCTGTTATTTAATTTGATAATAAAATTATGCATCCAATTTTATAAATGTTAAACAGGTTTAAAATAAATTTAAATGTTTTGTTTTTTGTATTTCAAGAATTTTTAAATTATTTTTCATCTGGAAGTTCTTCAATTAAAAGTAGAGTAAGATTTGACCCTTAGCACATTTTTAAAAGTCTGCTTTTAGTCTCGATTACAATAATAAATGTTGTGCTGTTTGTAGACTGCTGTGCTGGTATCGAATTGGATCAAAGGAAGAAACACAGTTACAAGCCTTTAAAGTTGATTATGTAAAGATTTTGATGAGTCAGACAGATTTTAAAGATGTGATGAAAGGTCAAAGGACACTGCTTGAATTCTTTTATGGTTTTTACTTCATAATGTTTTTATTGTTATGGCGGTCACATACTATTTACACAGCTCTTTACACTTTTGATCAGATAATCAAGTGTAAACACATTTCATTTTTTGTAATAATTTGCTTAATCCACCTTTTTGCATTTAAAACTGTTGATTATATTGACTACTGAAGGCTAGCTACTGTAAAAAATAACCTCTCCAATAAACAATCTAATGTCATTTTATAGGCTCTCAGCATTAAAAGCCAATACATTTACTTTGCAAGTCTGGTTTCTGCTATAAATAAAATTTGAAGACCCACAACATGATATTTTTTCCATGCTTTGTTTTAGAACACATTTTATTAAGCATCTTCACTTTACAGCAGGTATCTGGATGTAATTCAGTGTGATACTCTTTTAACATTATTCAGTGTGGTTCGGAACATATCAAATGTAATTTCATGTTTTTAGAAGAAATTATTGATTAAATGTAGAAAAAAAGCCAAACATTTATCTTGTTTCAGTGACAGTAAAAACATTCACTCATGCAAAATTGTCAAAGAAGATGAACACAGACAAAAATTGTTCTATCTATCTATCTTATACATTTAAGTCCAACATTGCCAACATTTTATTCTAATGTTGATTTTAATTTCACAGTTAAACACTGTGTATCTACTTCAGATCAAAAAGAAAACCTGTTTGTGTTTGCCCTTCTCAGTTTTTATGCTCACTACATTTATTCCAGATATACAATTTGGCTGCTGGATAGATTAAAAATTTCCATCCAATTTTTTACTGCCTTGTTTTCTTTATGAGCTTTTTCAAAGCTTGTTTTATTTCCTGTGTCTGAAAAACATAAATGATGGGATTCAGCATTGGTGGAATTATAGTAGTCAACGACAGGTTTATGATCCTGGCGTTAGGATGCATTTTGCTTCCGATTCCAAAAACAAGAGAAACAGGGAGAAAATAAATGGTCACTAATGAAAGATGTCCTGTGCAAGTCTTAAAAGCCTTTCTTCGTTCCTGCGCTGTTGAAATTTTTGACAAAGCATAAACAATACAGCAGTAAGTTGCTAGGATAAATGCTAAAGGAAGCCAAAGTATGATAACGGGACACAAAACACCAATTACACGGCTGGGGGAAACATCGTTACAGCCCAGTCTGTACACAGGGCCATGGTCACAGAAGTAGCTGTTAATAACCACAGACTTACAGAATGACAATCTTGTGATGAAGCCAACAAGAATGAGGATAAGAGTGATGGAAAAAATCCACAAAAAGGTGATCAAATTGATCATAGACCTTTGGGTCACTTTCACTTGGTAGTGCAGAGGGTACATGATCGCCATCAGTCTATCATAAGACAGTGCCACCAGGTTAAAGGATTGCATTGCAGGTAGTGTAAAGCCAAAAAACATGAAGGTCAAGCATTCATTGTACGAAATATAGCGATGATTGAAAAGGAAGATGTCAATGATTTTTGGTAAAAAAGCTGTGCTGCTTAAGATGTCAGTTAGAGCGAGACTGAAAACTGCAACGTATTTCGGACCTTTCAGAGTATGATCCACAATTATGAGAGTCAACACAGTTCCATTTCCTACCACTGAAAGAACATAAACAAACAACAGAAAGACAAAGTAGAAGTTCACGTTAGGAATGCCAATAAAACCTGTTATGATAAAATATGCAGGACGGACAAAGGTGATGTTTTCCTCAAGAGCTGGATTGAAAAGTTCCATCTACTCGCTTCAAGTCTTTTCTACTTCGACAAGCTTTGTTCAGAGGAGAGCAACTGAAATGGAAACACTGCTTCTCTTCTCTGACTTATAAGAGTTGAGGTTTGTTCCCTTGTGTCAGCTTTACAGAAGCTCAAAGTTTGGTTACCGGGAGTGGAAATACGTTTGTTGTAGAAACCAAGCACATGCTCAGACTTGAAACTTTTAAAAATAAATAAATCACATTAGTGGTAGTGAGTTGATGATTGAAGAACTTTCATATCAAACACATTAGACTGACCTCTCTCTCCAATCAGATAAATTCAGTAAGTGTATTCATTCTCATCTCATCTGTTTTAACTTATAAAACATTAGGCCAGTGTTGTAGTACTCGAGGTCGGTCTTGGTGTCGAGACCATTTTTTGATGGTCTCAGCATTTTATTTCAAGACCAGTCGAGATTGCAACTGTGAAAATATCACTAAACGTACAGCATTCTGTCCAGTTTATTTGTTAACATCTTTGTTTTCGGTGGATGCAAAACGCACCAATTAAAATCCAAGCAATTACGTGTTTTTGACTGACTTGTCGCATATATGGGTCAACGCTGTGTCCAAAAGTCTGCAATATAGTGATGTGACATTCAGAAACAGTCCAATTCTTCTGCTCGGCACTTTACTTATTAGATAGGACTGGAGTGTCACATTGTTCTGTCAGATTACCATACGCTGTCAGAATAGCATACATGCAGTGAGTACCATGCATGCGCATTAAAAAGTCCGACCGTCAGACGAGTTGTCAGTTCACCATACGCAACAAGTTATGGCGAAAATAAGTCATTAAATTGTTTACAATGATAACTATATAGATATACATGCATTGTGGTTTCAAAGTGTATTTAAAGCAGGGTCTGGCTGCAGCTGGAGTCAGCTACAACACACACCCGTGTAAAACTCATTAACCTACTTAACCGCTAAGTCAGGATGCCACACAACTATTATTAACAAAGTGTATGACGAGCTACGTCATGATTCTATGTTGCTGATTAAATGAAATCTTATGGTGTCTGACAGATATAGCCGTGAGTTCGTGCTAAGCATATGACGATCTGACCTGACAGAACACCCATTCTTTGTTCTTGTAATGCTCTGCGTACACTGCAGTAGCTGTTATTATTTTAATTATGTACGTTGATATTTTTTAAAATAACAAATAACTAAAACACAAGAACGAAAGAGCATGCAGAGAATGCACATTGCTCTTTGTTTTCGTTCACAGTGGCAGCTGTAATGTGTGCCATGGTGTCAGACTACCTGGCTTCATGTAGCGGGAAAGAGGGTGAGAACTGTCATGATGAGCGTCTTGTGCTTGGTTACTTCTTGCTTGTTGCTCCTTGGTCAGTGTTCATAGTTGAGCATCATTTACCGTCAGGGCATTGCCTCAATTGCAATGTTTAATGGTGCAGACAGTGGTGGTTTCTGACATGACCAATATGGGCAAACGCCCAAGGCATTATCTTTTTAGGATGGCACGAGAACACAACGGATTGTAGCACAGAGATGGAATATTTAATTTTGGTAAAATGTATTAAGTATTTAATATCTAGGTGTTTTTATGGGAATATGGATCTTTCAGATCAATTTCAGAAGCAATTTTCATCATATTTTACATTTTATTGCGACATGTACCACTGGTCTTGGTCTTGACACGGTCTCGACTTCCCTCAGTCTTGGTCTTGACTTGGTCTCGGACCCTAAAAGTCTTGGTCTTGTCTCGGTCTCGATACACTCTGGTCTTGGTCTTGTCTTGGTCTCAGGTTAGGTGGTCTTGACCACAACACTGCTTAGGCATTATAAATTGTTGCTAGATTATAGGATCAACTTCCTTCACATTTAAACTGATTTAGTAAGATGGATCTACAGCCTGCTTAGTGCTCTTGTTTCAATTACTGGCACACCTTTGACCCAGTCCCTAAAATTGGCCTCAGAACCCCAATGTAAATCACAAAATGCCAAGTAGGTTTGAAATAATCTTCAGAAATCAACTTCAGTTCAGAAATATTTTCTCACAGTTGCATAAAAAATAAACAAATTTGGTAAGATTTTGACATGGTTGTTCAAATTATTTGAAGTAATTACTATTAGTTAATCGTAATTAGTTATTAGGTACTGTTAATTAATTTGCCAAGAAAATGAAAGTATCTATGATAATACTTTTATGTTAGAGCTAGAGAAGGAAACAGAACGACTCACTGGTCAATTTGCCCTAAATGTGTCCAAAGTGGAAAATTATTTTCCATTTGTTGATCAAGCCATAAATGCTAACAGATCATGCTAACACCTCCACCCTTTACTGCAGAAGTTGCAACTATTTTAAGTTTCATTAATGAAGGTTTCAAAGCCATTTGAAGAGAAATTATTTTCTACAGAAGCACGTCAACTGGTTGTGTTGCTCTGTTTTGATCAAATAAAGATTTCAACCTTGTTCTCTCATAGAATAAGCTGCAAAACAGTTGATTTAATGTCACTGTGAGAAAAAAAAATAGGCAATATTTTCTGAAGAGGAGACAGTTTCAAATATATGTCGGTAAAACAAACAGTGTTTTAATAATATAAAATTCATATGAAGCACAATAGCCTTTAGTGCTAAGCTAATATTGCAAACTTTCAGGCAATCAAAAATATCATTATTGTACAATATTGTCAATATCAACGTTTTTAGAGCAACAAGACACCATAAAAATGTTAATGTTAATGTTAATCCAATACGAAATACTGTAAATGGGTCCAGTAAACAAACAAAGATAATTTCATTATTCAGGTTTTTTATTTTATATCTTCAGTTAGAGTAAATTACATTTTCTTCTAGAGGAAACAGCAGGTTATTTCATAAATCTGAATTTAATTTTAAGTAAATCTTTAGGAAATGCTTTGCATAGACATTGAAAGACAAGAGGAATTTAACAGGAAATCCAGTCAGGAACTAGAAAAGAACTAGAAATTGATTGTTATTAATATCAAAACAGAAGTTAGCATCCACAGACAACTGAGCTAAAAGGATTACATAATTCAGAACAAATGCTAAAATAAAGCCTCTCTGTCCTTTTTTTATGCAAAAATAAATGATATATGTTAACATACTTCTGTTGTTTGAAACAGAAAACAGGCCTCAAAAATGTTTATTTCACCATAATTTTAGATTTATTCCTTCCTTTTAGTATTGTTTTAATTGATGATCTTATTTCTTGTGTGTGCAGAACATAAATGACTGGGTTCAACAGTGGAGGAATAACAGAGGTCAAAGACAGGTTAATGATCCTGGCGTTTGGATGGATGCCAGAACCCATCGTAAACGTGATCAATATTGGACAGAAATAGATCACTACCAACGAGAGATGAGCTGTGCAGGTTCTGAGAGCCTTCGCCCTTTCCTGAGCTGCAACAACCTGAGCTAAAGTGTATCCAATACATATGTAACTGGAACATATTATAACAAGAGGAAGCCAAAGAAACAGACATGGAAGGAGGTGTGAGATCACAAAATTAGGAAAATTGTCGTTGCATGCCAGCTTGTAGATTTGGCCATGGTCGCAGAAATAGCTGTTAATGACCACAGACTTGCAGAAGGAAAGCCTTGTAAGAAGGCCAATTGCAAGTAAAACACAAGTTATTACAAACAGCCAAAAAAAGGTAATCATGGAAAACATAATCTTATGAGTAACCTTTACATGATAGTGCAGAGGAAACATGATGGCCATCAGGCGATCGTAGCAGAGAGCAACCAGATTAAGAGCCTGCATCGAAAGGCAAGTGTAGCAGAAGAAAAGGAACGTCAAGCAGTCGTTGTAGGGGACATAATAATGATTAAACAAAAAGATATCAAGGACCTTTGGTACCAGAGCACAGCTACCTAAGAGGTCCACAAATGCAAGGTTAAAAACGGCAACATACTTTGGAGTTCTGAGATTATGATCCAGACAGATTACAGCCATTACAGCCACGTTTCCAAGCACTGAAACTATAAATACAAAAAAGAGAAAGACGTAGTAATACTTCATATTAGGTAAGCCAATAAATCCACTTATAATGAAATAGGCAGGTTGGATAAATGTGCTATTTTTTACAAAAAAAGGATTAAATAAATCCATTGTCAGATTACTGTCATGCCTGTTGTTGCAAACCGAGTCCTATCTTTGCTGTCAGCAGCTGCTACACCAACAGTAAGGAAACTAATAAGCCCAACAGCTTTTCATATCTGCTTTATGTTTGTCTCTGATCCCCTGAGTGTTGCTTTTCCAAACACTGTATGAAAACACTTCAGCAACGGTGCAAAAGAATCGAGTTCATGTGTCCAAAACTGACTTCTGCACAGAATTGATCCACTAAATTACTTTTCATTTCAAAACTCAACAAAAAAGAGTGCAAACAGATGCTGTAACTTAGAAAACAACTGAAGTAAAAGTTACAAGTCCTCAGAGAATTAAAGAAATCATCAACCTGCTTTGAAACGTTGTGGCTCTAAGAGGTGTCCTATAAAGCTGCATGGGAATTCCCAAGCAGTTGTGAATGCAAGATGTGCAGCTGAATTACTGGGAGATCATGCATTCATAATCAATCAATCAATCAATCAATCAATCAATCAATCAATCAAATTTTATTTGTATAGCACATCTCAGCAGATCATAAGACCAAACCACACGCATATTCCAACTTTCAAGACAATTTTTTTTTTTAAAAACAACCACTTCTGAAACAGAACTGCCTTTCTTGAATTTTTTTAATTCTGTCAAAATTGTTGAAGTCACTAATTTTAAAACTGGTAAAATAAGCTAAAGAAGCGGGAATGCTCAACCAAAACAAAAACCTAAATCTGAATAAAATCTGCTAAATACTACATTTTTATAATATTTTAAGGTTATTTTACCATATTATAAACTGTTCCTCCTTTTAAATGTTTTTCTTAGACAGGTGTATTGAAGTGAAGTCAAGAGAGGCTCTACTCAAGTTTTTTTTTTCTCAATATTAACGTATTTTGTTATCAGATAAGGATAACCGTTTGGTCAAGATGATAAGATAATTTCTCCCATTATCATAAGAAGACATTGATTGTTTTCTCAAGATGATAAGATGATGATTTTGTCTTGAATGCTTGATTATCAGTTTCTCAAGCTGAGAATGAATTATCTGTTGTGGTACAGAAAGAGTTGGGCCAGAAAGCAAAGATCTCATTTTGCTGGTATGTTTATGTTTCAAGCTCTACTTATTGTCATGAGATATGAAAAAGGTTAGGTTGGATATTTTTTCAATCATTTGATAACAGTTTTTTGCATTTATTCAGGTTCTCTTTGTCTGGTATTATATTTCATGACCACAAACAGAAGAAATCTGTAAGGGAGCAAATACTTTTACTACTCGACTTTGTGATGGTCTCTCACGTAAAATCCTGATAAAATACAACGAAGACTGCTAGTAACAAGATAAAATGTGGAAAAGTTTCAGGGATAAAACACATTGCAACGCAGTATAAATAAGTTTATTCCTGCAAAGTTGCTGTAACTCCATAGTTGAAATGTTCTTCAGTCCCTGGATGGAGCGCAGCCTGTGGAGAGGGTTAATGAGTTGTTTTGTTGTTATTGCTTCTGCAGGGTGATGACACATCCTGAGGTAAACACCGTTTCCCTAACTGCACCTGAAAGCCAAGGGAGAGAAGGGCTCACGTTATGTAACTTATACAACAACAACAATTACTGTATAGCCCTGTGAAACGAGTAACTTTATTCCCTGAATATTTGCTGTTGGTATGCCGTTAAAATGAAAGTCTAAGACGAATAGCATCAAAATCTCAAACTTTATAAGATAAAAATTACAAGCTCTGGTTGAAACATCCTCAACATGCTTAGCTCAGGGTTGAACATGAATAATAAAGCAGTTTCTGCCTTTGCTCACCTGAATCCCTGTTTCGTTCATTTAATAAGAGAAAAGCATCCTATCTTATTTAATGTTGTCTTGCCTCTGAGACTAGGACATGCGCTTAATAGTTTGAAAAACTAGACGCCAAAGCTGCGATTAATGGCATCCAAATTCCAGAGGAGTGAACCCTAAAGGGCTGCTTCACATGCGGTCATCATTCTTATTAGACCCGTCTGATCGCTTGTCTTGTCCAAGGCTTCCAAGATCAATCTGGTGAATTGTGTACCCTTAAAAAGAGACATGTTATAATGCTACTGTTGCATAATAAATGAACTGATTGATGAAATTTCTTCATCGGGTACAGAATAAATGTTTTTCATCTAGTGTCTCACTTTAGGAAATCAATAACACGAAACAAACTGACTCAATAAGAGGTGAATGAGGACATCGTTCACAACTTGTCCTTCTGTTTGCTGTTTGGTCCGGTTGAAATCCAGTTCAATGGGAGAAATCCCAGACAGTGCAGTGAAAGAAAATGAGAATCAAGCTGAATTGTGTAGGATGACAATGGCTAGGCTAAATTTATGGGTATTTAATCGACTGTTTAGTAAAATTTAGGTTCAAAAATCTTTCTATAATGTTTTAATAATAAATTATTTGGTAAGATTTGGAAATATTGTTCAAACAATGCTTGGAGTTTAGAAACACGACTTTTATTTTTTAACTTATCTTTTCATATGTATATATACTTGCTGTAACATTAATTGTCCATTCAGGACTTGAATAAATCTGAATCTATAGAAGGATAATATGTCATCATCAGCAGCTCAGCTGATGCTCTCGTTCAACGACTAAACTTTTTTATTATTATTTACGTTTTACTCATGTTAGTGCTGTAAGAAAGAGGCCATTTTCTAATTTTCTATTTGTTCAATTACACCAAACCAAGCCAGCCCATCATTTTAAACCTACAAATGCACCAACAAGCAGCTTTTGACTTTTCAATAAGAAAAAAGTATTTGTTTTGTAGAATCAGACAAGCAAAGTGAGCTCTTTCCAGAAGTTAGCTTTTAACCTTTCTGTTGTTGATATTCTGTGTAGGTTTAATAAAAACACAGAAAAGAACTGCCAAAGTTTTTTATTTGTTGTTGTCTTTATAGTTATGTGGTTTTATAAAGGCCCAGAGGCTGAACAGCCACAGGCAGCCCTATGACATTGCATGTGGCCCAGTGTGTTGTGTCAAAAACCAGAACTTATCTCAAGTGACTATTAGAGATTCGTGGCTCCTGAAGTCAAGCTGGTGCATGGTGTAACTTCCACAGGGATTTTCTATTAGGTTATTGTTGAAAATTAATACAATTCCCTCCCCAGGTGCAGTACGAGTATTTATCCCACAGGAGATTCACTTCAAGGAATAAAGGAGAAGGACAAATTATTTTTACAAAGAAACATAAGAATGTGGAAATCAAGCTTATTGAAAAGATGCAGTCTTGGTTATCCACCTAATTCTGATGTGCTTTTTTTCTGTAATTGAATTGTTTAATTAGATTTAAACATATTTATCAACTGTGATTTTATAAAAGAGTCCAAACACAGATTAGCTCTGTCATGCCAGAGCCCAGAACAAAATCAAAATTACAGGAAATTGTTTACCATTTCAGTTCAGAGATGTTTATTAAACGGCACATTTTTGTGAGGAAATCAGTTTTAAGCAGTTCAACATTCTGAATGGTCTGGAATATTAGAGATGTTCTGAAAAAAGATACAGAATTTTTTTTTTTTTTTTTTTTTTTTTTTTACTTCCCAACTTTGTGCAATCAAAGAAAGAGAGTCATACTGGCTTGTTACTTTGCAGTAACTTGTTGTTACTTTGCATGATCACTTATTTAAATTTTCCTAATCAGTCACACTGTTTGTTTTTGTCGCACCATAATGGGACAATATCTTCTCATGTGGCCTCAGGAGAATCCTGATGTTTTTTTTTTCTTCTTTACACAAGCCTATTTCTTTTCTCAGAGGGTCTTACTCAAACTTGTTATGTTAAACTCACTAATTGATCCTGGGAGGATTTGAGAAAACATCTGCTGCCTCCTTCCTGTTCTGTGATGAAAAGCAGAAATCCATCCATCCATTGTCTATACCTGGTCGACCTTGTGGGTTTGCATGGGGAGCTGACATGTTTCTCAAAAGGGAGGCCTCACCATGGACAGTCCATCACAGAGCAGCACAGTGACATAGGACAAACAAAACAAACGTTTATCACCCAAATAATATTGGTTATTAAACTCTTTCTACACAGAAACTTTCCTCACAGCTGTAATAATTGAGACTTGAAAAACAGTGATGAGAAAATGCTGGGTTAAAGCATTTAATGCTGTTGATTAGACCCAGCAGGCTGAGTTGGTTTTTAAACCAACAAATGGGTAAAAGGGTAATAAATAGGTGATGTCTGTTCACAAGAACTGGATTACAGATGAGTAAATAAACAGCACTGTGGTGAAAATGGTTTAGTTTTTCGCTAAATTTTGAAAAAAAAAAAAAAGGACCATATGAAGAAAAAACATGGTCTAATAAGACTTTATTGAGAAACCTCAATTTGAACCAGTTCAGCTAGGCCTAGCTCATGCTAACTACTTAGCAAAATAAACGGCAAAGGATATCTTCACAGAAAAGAAAAGTTTTAGTCCAGTCAAAACACCGACAATCCCTTTACAGCAGGGAATATTTTCTTGATGAAATATATATATTCTGAACTCAGTGCATCTCGCTCTCTGGGAGCTGACAGCATGCTAAAGAGTTATGTTTGGTGCAGCTGAACCATTGCTGCAGGATTTTCTACCGCTGAATGGGATCAGGAAACTTTTCATTACTTTAACTGGAGTAATGTTCCCCGTTTTCAAAACTCTGGTTCAAGTGGGGCTTGTAATTCCAGTCCCCAGTGTGGCAGCAGAGTGCAAATTCATCCATACCATACCAACTTTATTTATAAAGCACTTTAAAACAACCACAGCTGATACAAAGTGCTGTACATCAAAACACAACATAACAGTAAAAAACATAAAAGATGTTGATCCTTTATGTCCTCCAGATCAACTTCAAAACCTCAGTCAGGCCTGAATGCAGGCGTGCAATTCAGGAGGAAGACGTACAATTGCTTAATTTTATTGTATTTATCTAGTTTTGAGGCTATTGTCAGTGTTGTACAATATTATTTTACCATCGAACCAATTTCTATTTCTAACTGTGGCAGAAGTTTGATGAGGTATGAGCAATGTAGTTATCCTACATCGCTCAAAATGGCAGTCTGTCAAGAATGATAAGACTTCTTCTAGTTTATTCTATAAAACAACAAACCAAGATTTTTGGCCCACTTTTTGGACACACATGCACTCAATGAAAGTGTGGCATGTGTGTACTTCCTTGACTTTTTTGGTCAAACAACTGCAGCCATTCTTGGGTTCTTTTGGTCTAACTCATTATGTAACTTAAAAATCAAAAAAATACCTCTTAAGCACAATCTCTGCAAGAATTTTTGAAATAGTGGACATGAGCTCAGTTTCTACCAGTTTGCTTATGTCACTTAAAGAATTAAAGATGATTTTTTTCCTGTTTCAGTCAGAACCAGATCTTTCCATAAGAGTTAAGATGAACCTGGCAGATTAGATGGCCTCTGAGATGTTCTGCCATTCCTTGAGTCTGCTGAAAGTGTAATATCTTAAAGTAGTTTCTAGGACTAAATTGTTATTCAAAGCTTTCCTAGACAACTTCCATCCATTCATCCAATAGTTACACCCACTCGCCCTTACAGGGTCGCAGGGGGCCTGGTGTCTATCTCCTCCTAGACAACTTGAACAAGCTAATTATATTTTCTCTTCTGAGACAAAGTTGCATCAACAAACTTTATGCTCCCTTTGCTGGAACATCTTAAATAAAACTCTGAGTCTTCTGGTTTTACCCACCGCACTGTCAAAAACAAACAAAAAAAAAAAACAAAGCACAGGGTGAGATCTCTGCTTACATTTCCTGGATGTTATTCAGTTGAATACTAGTGCTGCTGCTGCCAGTCTGACCGTTTTCTCGCCCACTTTGCTTGCAGCATGGCTCAAGGGGAGGAGAATTACACTGAAGTGTCAGCGTTTCTTATCGTGGGCTTCCCAGGTCTCCAGCTGGAGCATTTTCACACGGTGGCCTGGTTTTTGTTCATCCTCTATGTGACCACAGTGGTGGGAAACCTGGTGTTGGTGGTGATGTTTGCTCTGGAGCACAGTCTCCAGAAGCCCATGTACATCATCATGGTCAGCCTGGCGCTCTCAGACGTTGGTGAATGTTGTATATTTTAACGTCAAACTGTATTTTGTATCTTTGAAATGGCTCTGATGCATGTTGTTGCTTTTCTTTAGGCTTTACCACAGTGGCTTTACCAAAACTTATTGCTCGCTACTGGTGGAATGATGCGAGTATCGGCTTTTACACATGCCATTTCCAAAGACACATGATCCACTATTTTGGGAGTTTGAACTCCCTGATTATGCTGACCATGGCTATGGATCGGTATCTGGCCGTCTGTTTTCCTCTCAGGTGATAAAGAAGTGACTGTACACTTTTTTGGCCTGAAACTTATAAGAAAACATCAATCATATACGCTTTTTTTTTCTTTTCAGATATCCCATGCTGATGACGGCCCCAACTATGACAATCCTGACAGTTTTCTCCTGGTTAGTGGCACATGTCTTCCCTGGTGTCACCTCCATTAACTTTACCCAGATATCTTTTTGTGGATCTAATGAAATCATACAGGCCTTTTGTGACACCTTATCCCTTACCGCTCTTGCATGTGGGGATAAAAGGTATCTTTCCGGGGCTTCATATGCCACTGCAATGTTTATCCTTCTTGTTCCTTTGGGCTTTGTGATATTCTCCTACTTTTGCATCATAATCTCAGTCTTTCACATGACCAGCGGACAGGTGAGCTGCAGCTTTTCGTAGCTTTTATTCTTGTTTCAGAATGACCTAACTGTGATCTGCTGCCCTCCGCAGGGCAGAAGGAAGACCTTATCGACGTGTGCCACCCAGGGCTGCATCATTTCAATCTACTACATACCACGCTTCTTCGTCTACTCCGCACCACACATTCCTAACATGCAGATGACCTCGGACAGCCGAATAGCCACAACATTTTTCTACAGCTTCTTCCCTCCGCTCATAAACCCGTTTGTGTACTGTCTGAGAACCAAGGAGATCAAGGCGATATGGAGCCGCTGGGTTCAGAGGCTACAGGTTGTTCAGCCCAAGTCCAGCAAAACGGCCGATGTCCCCAAAGTAAAATGAAAAACGTAAACCGTGTTTTCATTTAATGCATCTTTCTGTAATATATGTTTATTGCTACCACCTTGGTTTCCCAGCATTCTACCATTTGTCTCTAGAAAAGATGATTCTTCGCTCATAACTTTAAGTTTTTGAAAGGTGAAGTTCAATAATCCATTGGGTTCCACACAGTACCCAGATGAAATGTTATCAAATAGATTGAAAAGGTTTTATTTATTATTTTAATTTCCTAATAGTGGTAGCGCTACTTGAATTCAGATGTATGATTGTTTATATTTAAGTAAATTTATCATCCATCAATTACTCTGTTTGGGTTTTCTCTCTTTTTTTTTACTGAGACTTTGTGTATTAAGGTGAAGCTCGGACAGGAATACGCTTAGAAGTATGTTTCAAAAAATATCTGAAGGCATCTACAAGTACAGAAATAAGAAATGTTTTGTGAAAGATTCTGGTAAAATATCCATCCCATTTACAATAAGCATATAAAGTTGCAAAATCCAATTCATTAAATGTTTATTTTACCTCAAAAAAGAGAAGCTTCTATGTACAAGTGCAGTTTGAAAGCATTGTTTGTTTTAAGGTTTTAAAGATGAGCTAATGTGTTAAGCCAGAAGATGGCAGTATCCTCAAACTTTTTAATCTGGAAATAAAACATAAGTGAGGTTTGAAGGGCTTTAGGATGTGTATTCATATGAACTGGTGTCTTTATTATGTGTGAGCATATTAGATTATTCTTGGAAAAATAGTCATCTTCCCAGTCTAAGTGACTTTTCAGGATCAAAATACTTTCTTTATTGAACAATGTTGACATTGAGAAACCAGCAATGACAACCAGCTGGTTTCAAAGGGTGACATATGTAAATTTGACTTTTTTAGCTTTACATTATGTTATAAAAATATTCTCTTATCAAAAACCTTAATTTATCCATGTTTAAAAAAATACTTGAATCTCAAGCGGCAGCCATTGAGGAGTGCTTAAAGGCTTAGTCTCACAAAGCGCTTGTTATTTTCACAAAGCTCCTCCAGACTAGCAGCAGCAGCAATTAGCAAACACCTGGTGGAACTACGTGTCTACTGAGCTCATCATATGTAGCCTTTCTCAGTCTAATGCTCCCAAGAATGGTTGTTAACGGCATAATGGAGAAACGTTGTCATAATGACGTGTTGGAAAGAGCAGGAGCTTCTTAAAGATACAGATGCCCAATTTACGAAGTAAAATTTATTTTAAATTCTGTTTGATATACACAGTGTTTTTTATTAAAACTGAAGGTAATAGAGTTACTTGATTGTGCTATAAAATTGCACTATGTCTCTAGAAAACACATAATACTGCCCCTTTAACACAAAGATGATCTTGACTGCTGTGTTTCTGTCACTGGTCTCCTCAAACTATATCCCAGTTTTCTCCAGTAAAGAGAGAATAGCGTCTTTCACATCTGGCACCGACTGCAGCTTTGTGGACTCAGTAGGAGAGAAGGATGAGAGGAGGAAGGGAAAAGTCTGCACAGGATATACAGTCATCACCTGTGAATGAATTAACCTTTCAAAGCTGCTCTCATACTGTTTTGACACGTCAAAGATTTATTTATGGGAGCTTTTTCTTTCATTTAAAACAACCCACACGGTAATGAAACCTTGTTTCTTCCTTGTCTGTGTCATTAACTTAGTACATGAGGCATTACATGTTTGCAGAAAAGGCTGACAGGAAGGCAGGCTTAGCTGGACCCTGTGTTCAACACAGCTCTGCTTGCTGAACTTTGACCTGTTCACTGCTGTCTAACCTGGACCCAGAACCTTACATGGTTGATTGATGCAACCATTTGATCTTTTTCTTGTAGCTATTCAAGCTGAGTTTACACAAAAAAAAAGAGTGACGGAGTCAGTGCTCTCTTCCTCAAAGCCTGCTGCTTATTGTGCCGTAAATTGATTGGTCGTAAAATGGTGTGTTCACACGACAAAGTCCAAACTTCGTCAGGCCTCACGGGGATTCCAAGAATGTCAGTTCTCAAATAACTCTACAATGCACGACTGGGAATGTAACTCAAGAGTTGCATTGAAATTTAGTCAATTCATTCAACATTGTAAAGAACAAACATTCATTTTCTAGCTTTTATAGTTTTACTACAAGAAAACAAACACTTAGAAATTAATACCAAGTTTCTTCTTTTCACAACCTTGTGACCAAGTTTGATTATTAGACAGAGGCAGATTTATTTATTTCAGAAAATTCTTTATCCCTTTTGTAATATATCCCAGAACTAGATGTTTTAAAAAAAAACACGTTTGTAAAATGTTTATTTGCAAACTTTAGTTTGTTTTGGTAAGAACAAAGAAAAGATCTCCTTACCTCCTCACCAAAATGACTTCTGTTATCATTATGCGGACGGGTTTTCACAGTTGAACAGTTCATTACCAACTGCAGTCTTTGAAATCCTGCTGAAGGTCTCCTGCATTCATTCATTGTCATTTTATAGCAGTTCTTCAGGTTTTCTTCCTGATTTGAGTCAGACTGACTTCTGCTGCTTATATCGTCTTATTTCTCAGATGCATTACAAACTGAGAAATCATTTATAAGAGCTGAGTTATGGGTTACTGCTCTTAGAAGGCCCAGACATGGGAATGATGTTTCATTACAACATTATTGAAATAATGTTTAATTTGGTACACTGATTAAGTTTTTTTTTTTTTTTGCTAGATGTAGATCAATTAATTTAGCGCCTGAGCTGCAGGGAGACTTTAATTTCTTTGTCAGTAATGTCTGTCATCCGGTTTATCTCAGTTTCCATGGTAACCAGCTGTTCTACTAGAAGTCTCCACTTTATCTAATGTTACTCTTAAATCTAGTGTTTTTCTAGTGTTACTGTGTTACCCAAGTTTTGGTTTTTGCATCATTGTCTAAAGTAGAAGTCCAAATATAATGTACATAAAAAGACATTTCCACAGATGTCAGGAATTAAATGCAAAATAAGTAAGAACAAAAAAAAACACATGGAAAAGGAACAAATGGGTAGATGGATGAGAAATGAACAAAAGAATAAAGTCAGAAAACACAAATATTGTTTTAGACCATTTTTTCCCATACTTATCCAGATGTAAAATGTAATTTCAAAAACTTTCATTTCTTTCCAGCCTGTTTGTAACTAAGAGTTAATGGGCTGTGAAGAACGACAGAACAAAGTGCACTTCAATAACCTTTATTTAGTTTACAGATGTATTTTGAAGATTTGGAGGGGTGGGGAGAGGGAGCATTAGTGCTATTTACAACTGGTTTCAAAACATCTTTTTCTCTGTACAGATTTGAACCCTGATCAATATAAACAATATTTTTAAGACCTAGTGCTGTTATAAAGCAATTCTTTAAAGCAAAAAAACAAAACACAAAAAATTGGATTACATTAAATTACAAATAAATGAAAAAAAAAAAACTGGACAGAAGAAAAGAGAATAAAAACCCATCAGTCCATGAACAATTAGGGAGGATTTGCTGCTGTTAAACACAAAGACATCGTCAGTGAGTGACTGTGAACTGGCTAGAGGCTAACCGCATACACAATCGCATCGACTAAACACCGATATAATGGATATCACCAAGATCTAAAATCTCCATGTTCTAGATAAAGATTCATATTAAATATATTCTACACGTGTTAACCTCAGTTTGGAACATTACTTCCATTGGAAACATAAAATAAAACCCATTTCATACATTTGCTTTAATCTGATGAAAGAGCACATGCTTCTGTTGTGCAAAATAGACTCATTAATGCTGAAGGAGAGGTAAGAAGAGAGAATTAAGACAAGGAGGGAGCGTTTTCAAACTTAAGGTGACGTCTCAGAGATCCTTCACAACACTGATAGCAAAGTGATGAGATCGGGATGTTGCAGGAGAGGGAGAAAAATTCACATAATGCTTTTAATAAACCACCAGTTCAGTTGGTCAGTAATACTCACGGACTGATAGAACCCAGTCTCCAAAGACGATGCACCGCCAACACTGGCTGGTTCTATACTTTCTTCTATTTGGCTAAAAACAGGATTATTTCTGCACAGGTTTGTTATTTCTGTCCTGCAACCTTTCAGGGCACATATAGAGGAGGGCAGTTAAAAAGGACACAGGTGTGTTCAGAGTGAGTGAGTGAGTCCTGGTTCGAGTTCTCTGATCAGGCACATTTTACACTTCCTCTGCTGCACCGAGGTGCTTTCAGACAAACACGTAAGGTTTCACACCCAGCGTCACCATTGAGGCTCTGATGAGCTCAGCAGTTAAAACTCTCAGCCGGTCTACATGAGAAAACAAGGCCACACACACAAACTTGGCCGCTGTGTTGCAACGAGAAGAAGCCAGAGCGGAGCTTCGGCCAGAAGCCGAACTCCGCTGACCAGCCGAAGATGGCGATTAGAGGTGTGACAGCGTATGGCAGAAGGTTTAGGAAAGAAGCAAAGAGAAAGAAAAAAAAACACATGCAAATCCAGTTCCTTCTTCTACTTTTCAGTTAAAAACAACAAATCAAGTATAGCATAGGAATCAACTGTATTGTTAATCAACTTCCTGCTCCCCAATTCGGTCTTGGATTAGCCTGAGCCTGCTGACATCCTACTTAACCTGTAAATGTGTGAATGAAGGTGGTAAGGAGGTGTGTGTGTGTGTGTGTGTGTGTGTGTGTGTGTGTGTGTGTGTGTGTGTGTGTGTGTGTGTGTGTGTGTGTGTGTGTGTGTGTGTGTGTGTGTGTGTGCGTGTGCGTGTGTGTGTGTGTGGGTGCATCCGGGTGGCAGACAGGCTCCAGGACAGAGGACAAGCTCATCGGGTCCAGGACATTGACGGCGTGAACGGACTAGCAGAACGGAGGGCTGGCAGCGCAGGTGTGTATTTACAGAATGACGCAGCAGTTACTCTCCCCAGTCTTCTCTCTATTCCTTTGACCTGAACACAAACACACACATAAAGCTCCATCATGCAGACAAACAATGACTCAGCAAAGCGTCTAATAAAAGGAATCGAGTTCCAGTTTAACCAACATATTAGTTAACACTTCGTGGTCTACTCAGGATGGCTTAATTTATCCAGGTAAGAAATGAGGCCAAATTAAATTTATGCTTTAGCTTTGATTAATACACAGCAATGTAATTTTGCATACTTCATATTAGATTAAAATTATTTTTAGAACCTGCGACATTAAAACCTGAGAAAACAATCATCTTAAATCAACCCTACATTTTTTAAGGAATATTTATAAACAAGAGTGATGTTTTTCTATCAAAAATCTATTTGATTCCAACTAAAACCTGCATTTAGTTGTTTTAAATGGGCTCAGTCATGAATCGACAGTGATCTACAGGAAACCTGCCATCTTCTGTGATTTACATCAGATCTATAATCTGCACAATAAGCTGTTGTCTTGGGAGCTAAACCTACAAGTGCCAATTATTTGCACTACTGGCTGTTCCAGAAACAGAAACCATGTGTAGAAATAAATAATAGCTGGGAGTGGAATATTTAAAAGTTCTTCAGCTCGTGGAAAAGCCCTCTGAATGGAAACGGGGAAGATGGAGAGCTCGTTACCTTGGGAATTTGGCTCAGGCAAAGTCTCTCTGGCAACTAAATGCATCACCGTGGTCCTCCCCAGGGGCAGCTTGAGGGCTGGTGAGAGGAAAGAAGAAGGATGTAAAGGTCATTTTCAGCCAGTGCAATGTCATCCAACATCAGTATCATTTCACTCCTCAATAGCCTGCCAGAGCTGAGAACAAATTAAAACGGACTTGAAAGGGTTGGGCTGCATTGTGGAGAAAATTAAGCCGTTTCAGGCGGGCAGGTCTGTGGCTCAATGATAAAGTCTTTCTGACTGAAAGTTACAGAAATGGATGAAATATTATAAGACATGTAACTAATAGCGCCACCTATTGACTAATTCGGCTTCTCTTTAGTTCTTTAACTGCTCAGTTTCTTTAATGTAGGTTAACACTATTAATAAAAACTACTAAGAATTAAAAGTCATATTCAATTAATATGAGCTTTAAAGTAATATTTAAACATTTAGCATTTTTAAAATTCTTCCCAAAGTTAACCAATCATAGGAAACCACCAAAATGTAAAGAGTAAATATTAGGAAAAAATTTATATATTTATACATTTTCTCATTTAGTCTAAATCTGTCAAATCAGATTGAGACTTATTTCTGGAAAATGTCTCATTTTAAATTATCGAGGACATTTTTTTTTAACAATTTATTGTATTTTAATTGGATTCTTAACACTTTTGACCTTTTTATAACAGACTCACCAACATTTGTAAGCATTAAGCACATTTGGGAATTAGTCTGAAAGACCCATTCACTGCTAAATCAGCAATTCTTGCAAAAATTGCAGCATGCAGCCAAAAGAACAATCAAGTAAAAGTACAAGTCAGGGGATGGACACACAAAAAAATGTCTAAGACATATGAACCTGAAACTTGGATTTCAGTAAAATCCATTGTCAAGAAATGTAAGAGAGATGGCAGATGTGTAGATCTGCCAAGAGAGGATAGAGGACACCTCTAACGGCGAAGTAGGAGTTATGAGCGTCATCAGGGAGAGACTGAGCGACCCAAAACCGTTTCCTTAGGTTTTTCCACCAGTTGAAGCTTTTTGGGAGAATGGCAGTTAGAAGGCCACTGTTCATTACATTACGGCTCAACTAGAGTTTCATGTGGGAGACTCCATGGTCAAGTGGAAGAAAATTCTTTAGTCTGATGAGACCAAAGTGGAGCTTTTTGGGCATCGCGGAGGACAATATGTTTCCCTCTACTTCAGAGGACATTTATTTTACAGCAAAACAACAAGCCAAAGCATCCCGCCAAGGCTGCACAGAAATGGTTTGAAGACTTTATAGTGGTATTTTTACTGGGGCAGATGTTCTGGAGACTGCGTGCTATGTTTGCAACCAAAGGTGCATCTAGTAAATACTGACTTGAAGGGGGAGAATATTTATAAAATTACTTGTTTCATGTGTTTAACCGTCTTTATTTTGTTCATTAAACATTCTTTTTGTAATTGTTGGGGGCAAAAAAGACAGATTTTGTGGATGATGATTGATTTGTAAATGTAATAAGAGTAAAAATCTTACCAATAAGGCACTGTATAAATAGACTACTGTTTGTTTTTTATTTTTTTATGCCCAGGAAAAGACCCATAACCCAGTAAAAAAAAAGGATGTTGGGCCCAGTACCGTGTCCCTGACTCCAACAGCTGAGAATAACCGTCTTATTTTTGTTAGCTATAAAAAAAACAACCTTGACTGAAGCCATCCCCTCTAATAATGCCAACTAAATCCATGTTTGCATTTTAGAACCCCTAAATGATTTGGCTTAGAAGCAAGAGGATTTCCTATTGTCGTCTTAATGTCTCACACCAGCAATAAAACCAATGCGACATGTGGGAAGAGTATAAAAGTGCTAAGGATGCTTTACTGGATTCAACTTTGTAAAACGAACAAAGGATGGTTAAAATAATAAGCCTTAAGCTGAAGGGAAGCAAGGTGTGGCTGCTGCAAAGATGAGCATCCTATCTTTTTTTTCTTTTCTTTTTGCTGGTGGTTTTCATTTTGAAGCCACCGTTGCCTCCCTCCTCCCTGTGTCTTCTTTGTCCTTCCCAAGGTGTCCTCCAATGCCAGTCTACAGTGTTTTTTCTGATTTTTCTTGTTCCCCTCCCTCCCCCTACCCCTCCCTCCATCAAAACAGGCTTGTCCAGAGCACTGAGGTACCTCTGTTCTGTGGCTCAGGAAAAATATGAGAACAGCAAAGAAGTTTCCAGCAGCAAACTGCTGTGATTTCTGCGTGCATGTCTGTGAGCGCTCAGGCGTTTTTCCCTGGGCGGCAGCAGCTCCGGTGTTTTCTCACCTCCTAGTGTTACGTTGCCGTGTAGAAAACGTCCCTGGTAGATCAGCCTCAGGATGTTTGGACTGCTGACTTGCTCCTCTTCCCAGTCTGACAGAAAGGGACGGAAACAGATGGGGAAAAAACATTATGGAGACAGATGAAAGGATATATTTCTTCTCTAAATTTTTCAAAACTTTCCCAGTAAATGGATTTCATATCAACTAAGACATACAGGTTCAGAAAACAACAAACTGTGCAGCCAAAGGAAATCCAAAGTAAATGGAAACATGGTGACAATTACATTGTTGTTCAGAGTCATGAAACTGTCGCAGGCAAAATATTATTTTACACATTTACAAAAACTAAAACATTTGTCTTTGTGAGAGGTGCTGCAGGATTATAGAAAGAAATGCAGTAAAAGAAGAGCCAAAGGTGTGGATTTGAAAAAAAAAAACTGTAAGAGAGAAAAACAGTGGAGGGAGTTTCACAGCAACAGAGTCTGGCCACCAGATGTTTGTCTCTCGCTGAGTGGAGGGTGTTGTTGCTAACCGACTAATCTGTTGTCTGGGAGGAACATGGGGCGCTTCCCAAACCGAAGACTCTGGTTGTTGAGGAGAACTCAACTTCATCTGGGAAATTTGTGGGATTTTTATTTTATTTTTTTTTCCTTTTTTTGTATTCTAGCTTTGTAGAAAAGCAGGACGCTCCCAGCTCCGTGGGAAAATGCCACATTTGGTTAAGTTCAGGATCAGGAGTATCAAATGCTTCTATCTCTGGCGCAGCAGCAGCTTTTAAGAGGGTGGATGTTATTACTGAGATCCCACATTCCTGGATGCAATGATAATCAAGGGAAAATGAGTTCACTTCTCTTACTTAACACCAAAGACCTACATAGATTCTCACTTACCTAGAGACGGACATTTAAAAATAGTTTTTGCTTATACAACAGTGTGCCTAATTGATAAAAAATTACGCTGCATCAGCAAGTTGCAGGCTTTATGAAAACATCAGATGCATAAAGCCTAATTTACGCAATGAAAACTTAGTACTACGGTCTTCAAAAATAGATCTGAGATATAAATGTGAGAACAGGAACTAATCGTCAAACTCTTCAATAATTCTTGACCTCTTTCTATTTGCAGAAAATATATTTGAGGATTTCTTTAGTAGAGTATTATGTAAAATATTCAAAAGACAATGTGGCTTGGAAAGTTGAAATACCCAGGTACAATGCTGCTTGTCATGTTATTGGCCAATCCAGGAGATTGGCTGTAATCTCAAGAGCAGAGATGAGGAAAACCTAATATTAGCTTCTGGAATAGCGCTAACAGAGTTTCCACGTTTCCTTTAATGTGCATTAACATGTATTTTGTGTTTAAACTATTAAAATAAGAATAAGAAATACATTTTTACAAAGAAAAGACCAGAAGATGTGAGGGAAGGTTACGTTTGGGATCAGCAAAGACAGATCAAAACTTAGCAGGAGGTTTTTGTTTGAAGTGGGACCTTAAATTAAAAACACTTTTTCGGAGCGCATCCTAAATTAAAATAGGAATATTGCAGCTGAGCTGCTAAAAGAAGCTGAACTGAATTGCACCGTTTAAATGCAGCAATGCCTCATGTTATCGAGGGCTGAGGACCTACATGTTTTAAATGGGCTCCTGCTTCAACACACCTGATTTAAATCATGGGTCATTAACAGGCCTTTACAGAACTTGCTGCCATGTTTACGAGGTAATTCCCATGTTTAAATCTGGTATGCTGCGGCAGAGAAGCATCTAAAACATGCAGGACAAAGACCCCTAGGGACTGGAATTAAACACCACTCAGTTAAGATTTACTTAAAAGATTACAGAGGTCTTAAAGAGAGAAAATCAAAGCTGTGAAAAAGAAATCAATTTTCTCTGTTCTATATTTGACTTTAAGGAGCTGAACTATAATTTAATGTTTATTGAGAGGCTTTACTGTGGTGTTTTAAGTAATTTTTAAGTCCAGTTGTAATAACTAACCATTTTTAAATCATTTTATTATGAAATGTATCAGTCAAGCAAAAAGTAACCAGAGAAACCAATCCAAAAGCCAAATTATGTCCTAGCAACAACAGATAATATGACAAAAAACCAATTTTTTGCTAGTTTGTCCCTCACTGCCTGTTATAAAGTTGGTTCTTCTTTCTTGTTTCCATATGAAGATAAACGATAACATAAATTTACAGATATCAAAATGCTACTTTTGCATCAATGGTGTGATAGCCACACAAGGCCCATTTAAAATATTATTTTTCTAGCAGTTTGCTGCTTTACCCAACAATAATAGAGTGAAATATATTATGTGGCACACGTATCAAAACAAAAATGCAATTACGGTAATAAATAAAGGGAAAAGAAGGGGCTACTCACCCATTGGCCAGTTGTCATAAACATGTTTTGCAATGTCTGCAGCCGAGTCGTTAGGAGAGAAGAGGAACTCTTTCGTCTTTCCACTGACCAGAATAAGCCGCAGATTTATCTGTAACACAGAGCAAAAGACACACAATGTTTTAGAAATTAGTGTAGGGTTCAATAATGCAAACGTTAAAAATGAACACCACAGTGGAAAACGGATATCTCATACTTAATGTTGAATCGGCAGGCATACAGGTTCAAGCAAGGTAATTTAATAGGAAACAGGAGGAGGATATGGAAACCCTGTGGAGCATCCTTCCGCTGAATCAACTCCCATCTGTCTCCCAAACTTCCTCCTCCCTACTGTAACTATATAAATATATATATATTTTACTTTCGGTTCCCAGCTTTGTCTCTTACTGGCAGCTCAACAGGTTCCCACGTAAAGCAGGAATAAGAGGGCCAGTAATAATATATCTGTTAGAAGATGAACATTAAAAAGTGCAGTAAGAAGTTTGCATCATCTTGAGGCATTAAAGCTGCATTTATTTTGTCCTTTTAATGATTTATTGTCATTGGCAATACAACTTCAATGACTCCTAATACATATTTTTAATCAGAAAATTCAATCCACAGGGTGTCAAACTCACATGCAAGTTCAGATATCCAAGTACACAACACCCTAATCTTTGGTTAAATGTCTTTTAGCAAGTTGTATCAAGGCATCAACAAGCTTCTGATATAAATATGGAAGTATATTCAGCCTCATTTCTTGCCATAATTGGAAGAGTTCATTTAAAATAAAATGGTCTAGATGTGTGTTTGAGATCATTTTCTTGTTGGATCACGATTAAACCGTCTGGCTTCTTGTCAAGATAATCATCCACTTCTTTTGCAATACACTTGAGTCAATGGCAGCAAAAAGGTCCCTCAGCAGAATACCTCCACCGCCATGCTTAACAGTGGCAAGGTGGAAGCCTGACTTAGACCCCTTAATACATATTTACCAAATATTAAACCTATAAATAAGCTACTTTAAACAGTTTGTTTCTGATTGTACAATAAATTCATCATTAAGCTTCTGCGACCAGTTTTTTTCTTTTTATTTCAATGAAAATATATGCATTCTGACGTGGAAAGACTTTGTTGAAACAAGTTCTTAAAAGCCTAAATGTGAAAGAACATCAACCCAAACCTTTGCAAGTGTGTGACAGCAGAAGCTGCTGATATGTGTCAAGGCTGTTGCAAATATCTGCTTTAATTTCCAGGGGTACTAATAATACTGCATTCCTTTTAGAAAGAAAGGTTAGAGTTTCAAGTCAACTTTTGAGTGTTTCATAGTAACCCATTGTGCAGTAGTCAATACAACTTAGCTTTCTTAGAAGAATTTTTAAATTATTTATTCTGAGCAACTTCACCATGATTACGCATGAACTAGTAAGTGTGTTAAGGTGTCCCTAAATGCCTCATGTTTTCACATTTCTCATTAAAAATGCAGACGTTAACTGGGATTTCTTATATTTTGCATCATTTATGTGCAGCATTGAGGCAGTAAATGGCCGTAACAGGAGCATTATTCACTGCTGCGTGCACGTTTGCCTTTTGCTTATTTCTATATGTGCGTCTGGCCTGCGGTGCACACATGGAGAAAGCACGTGTGTCGTTGTCGGCAGTGTGTTTCCATGTGCTGCGGCCTGGACGCCACACACCCCCTGCCCGGTCCACGCGCACACACAGAAATCATATACAACTTCTCCCGCACGGTGATGTAACAGGGCTAACACCGACGGATTGAAACGGAGATCTCTGTAAACACGTTGCCAAATCAGCTTATAAATTGAAGCTCGGACGAGGCAAACAGAGACGTAAACAAACCCACGCACTCACAAAACAGATTAAAACACAGCCTCTTACTCTCCATCTACACACTGCAGTGGACAATCAATATATAGAGCCGCCACTGCTTGTCGATTTTTGTCACTGTCAAGCACGAGCTTATCTTATAATGAAAAATACTTTGAGATAATTGAACAAAGTCTGATTGGCTTATTATGAGAGAAAAGGGGAAGTTTGGGTTCAGACAGAAAATGCACAGTAGAGTCCATTTAAGTTTGAAGCAAACAGTTTTTTGATGTATTTAAGTATAAATCTCGTGCTGTACAACAGCAGAGTTGCTCAAAAGCTCCATGTGAAATGTACAGCCATTGGATTATCAGAAATAGCTAAAACAGTTAAAAAAAAACAAAAAGATGCAGCAACAATAAAAATACACAGCGGTTCCCTGCTGTGGGTCATAAAACAAAAAAAGGAAAGAAAAATCAACCGGAAAGATAAAGCAGATCATTTATAGTGAGTTGCATAAGTATTCATAACTCTGTAAGTTATTTATTTATTTTTTTTTACATTTGATCATGTAAAAAAAAAAAAATTAACCGTAAAATTTCATCTATGTTACTGTGATTCTTTTAAGATAAACAGAGCCCTTGGGAAACCTCAGAAGCTTTTCCACGCTTCATCATCATTCGAAAAATAGAAATCATGCAGAACTGCTAACATATCAAGATATTTACATAAACTTAAATATGTAAATAATCAGAAGAATAGCCTAGCCAAAGTCCAGACAGGTTACTGCTCCGAGATGCTCCTCATCCACATTCGGCTGCATCTGCAGTTTAAGGTGCTAGAACTAACTAAATCCCCAAAAACACACTTCAGTCAGTGGTTGGGGGGTCAAAAAGTGCTAAAAAGTTGAAGGGGTCTGAATAACTGGCACTTTGTTTGACTACTAAGCTGTCAAAAATAGCTGTATGAAAAAATTAGCCAGAATGAATAAACCCTCCTTTGCTCACTGCTGTAGTTGGTGAAAGAAAGCTTCAACTACTAAGATGACAAAGTCGTACTTCTAAGTAACAGCTGAATGTCACAGTTGAACTATTGCCCACACTGGCACACAGAACAAAGAAAGTCACTGAAGAAGCCCTTTCACACAAAGACGCGGTCGCTTCTTCCTGACGGAACACCTGGTCGTAACCATGGCGTCACCATGGCGACAGTCGGTCGTGGGAGGCTTAACCTGATAACACCTACAGGATAGCTTCGCCAGCCCCCTCCCCAAGCCCAACACCCTTTGCTCACTTTCCTCGGCACATGGTTCTTGCTTCCTCTCCTCGCAGCGATCTTCGCATCCTTTCACTCGCTCCGTCTCCCTGCTTCACTCTGAAGCTCACTCTGCCTCACTCCGTCAGGCTCCGAGTCTGCACAGCGTACAGTAGGGCGATGTGCAAGACTGGAATATCAAGAGGCACAGAGCTGGGCTGTTTCTGCTGTGCAGGCTGCCCAGCAGAAACATATGTAACTAAGAATATCCTCTCTGCTGTCAGAATTCCTCAACGTAGGCTTCTTTTTGTCTTCCCTTTTCAACAACAGCCAGTTAAATAAAAACATAAACGTATGTAGAGGTTTAAATCAGATTTGTCATGGAGGGTGTGAGGAAAGTCTGGACTTCGGTTGGGTGGAGACATGATGTAAATTGGGAGTCGGTTCTGCTGTCGTTTTCTGGATGTGAGTTTTCTTTTCACCGGGTTGAATCTGAAAGTGAGAGCTCCTCTCTTCCACATCTATTATTGTATCCTGAACTGAATGTACCGTCCTTTGTAATGCAACATTTCCAACCTTTTACCTCATGACAGGTTACAGGCACAAACTTTACTTTATTAGGATTTTGTGCTATAGTCTGACAGAAAATGATAGTACATTTTGTAAGACAAATATTACTGTAGAATAATAGATATTTAAAAAACTATGTTTTGTATATTTTGCCACTCTTGAGTCTAAAAATGACTATAACTGCCTATTTTAATACTTAAAACACCAAAATATGCATTATAATGCACACTGGTAGAAACAAACATTGACCTTTTCCTTATCTTGGCTCTTTGGGTTACAGCCAATCAGCATCAAGGAAAATGAATGGTGCTTCAGGATTGGCTGCTTTGCAAACACCAGTCAGTAGTGTGTCAAGCAGCATTGTGCCTGGATATCTCAGCTTCCCAAGCTGCTTTATCTTTTCATTATTTTATTATTTACTCTATGAAAGAAAAAGAAAACTTTTGTCAGCAAATAATTTGTAGTGACACTGGCGAGTCTCTGCTGTACTTCTATAAAATTTCAATAAACTACAGGTTTAAAGTTGTAACATGACAAAGTGAAGCGATCAGAGTATTAATACCTTTGCCTGGCATTGTGCTTCACTTAAGCTACTCTTCCTCTCCTTCCTCCATCTCTCCCTGAGGGTCACTGCGCCTTCTTCCTGGATTCTCCTCAGTAAACGGGCCGGTAATGAGGTTTCAAAGCAGCCGAAGGAAGGATATTCAATTAGAATCTATTTTCTCCAACAAATACACAAGCTTCGAGTATTGGGTAGGGCACCACTTCATGCTTCAACACATGCATATCTACAGACAAAATGCTAATTGCGCATGAATGTCAGCCATATGCCAAGTGCACGCTCCACTGCTTTGCAGAGTTCGTGGAGGGTTTTAAAGAAGGGGGAACAGAGTGTGTACTTCTCTGTTGCAATGTGAGGATGTGAAAGTGTCTGTAGCTGTAAACTGTCAGAATGCTGAAACTGTGCGTTGTTCTCCATTCTTGATTCTGAAACCATAAGAGCAAAAAGACACGCAGTCTGTACCGGGAAGGCTGATGACGCGGATCAAAGGTCTGCAGGCCCCTAACTGCGTAGCATTCAGATACAACGCAACGATGTCTCTTGGAGCGCCACACCGTGTGAACATGGAAAGCAAGCAAGTCCCTCTTCTGCTAAACACTGTTTGCAAAAAGAGGAGAGCAGGAAATTCAATGCTGCCTGTAATTATTGCAGCCCAACTACAGCTCTCAACTCTTTCTTGAGGCAACAGATTGTGTGTATCTGTGGACCTCTGTTTACAAGTGCATTAAGGAGTATTGCTGCTCTTTAGACACTCTGCAGCAGTCAACAAATTATAGAGTGGGAAGTCTTCCTGTGGGAATATATTAGAGCGGCCTAAGCAGTGAGCTTGGATGGCTAACTGAATGAATGAACTTAAGAGCGAAGGAGTTGTTATAAGTGAGCAGCTGGATTCACTTGCACATCAGATTTGGAGACTATTAGGAAGTAATTGTAAATGTAGGTAAACCTGTGCATGTAATTGTCACTTTTTGTTGTCTGGCACTGACTCAAAGCTGTTAGCACTGCTTAATAACAGCAAACAATATTAAGCCGCTTGTGTGACAAAGTGTGAACAAACTGTGTTGAAAGCAAAGAAAAGAGCATCCAGGTTGGCATTCTGTATACTGTAATAACTCGCCACCATTCACGAACAAAGTGGGATGAAGGGAGTCTTTTCTTTAATTAAAAACACACTAGAAGGCACATTATTATCTTTAAAGACTTATTGTAAAACCTCAGAATCAGCAGCCTCGCTTTCTCAGAAGTTAAAATTGTAAGCATCCTTAAGGGAAGAAGACTTTTGATTAGTTTTAATTAAATAATAGGTTCTCTATTTGTTTATGTTCTCTTCCTTCTGCACACGTACTTACAGAGGAGTTATGCAACAGCGGCTGAATGATAAAATAGAAGAAACAAAGCTTCAGGCAAGGATTTGTACTCTCAGAGCCTCTCTGGGTAGGAGCGTGTGTCTGGCAACGTTGTGGGGAATGCGTTGCTCCATCAGTTTTTAAATTAGCTTCACAAGGCTCATCTTTGTTTCTCCATTAAAAGTGATGCCTTTATTTGTTCTTTGAGGTCTAAAACATGACTGAGTGCGGCTGAGGACACATACCAAACATTTGTGAACTGCAGAGGAGCAAAACCCCCCAAAACATCTGAATTAATTGATTTATAAGCTGCACATTTTACCATGAGAATTCAAACAGTCCCTGTCCTGTTTTTAAGCATTTTTCCACAAGGTGCAACAGCTACAAGGCTGATCTGTCACAATGTTGAGAAAACTCTGAGCTGTCAAAGAATTTCACCATTTTCAATTTTACTTACAAGTAATATAACACAAAGACGAAAAACTATGCAGAAGCAAATTCGATTAGGTATTAGATTGAATTCAACACAAATTAAAACCTGAATTTTATTCAGTTTTTAAAAAGAACAGCAAAGCAGATGCAATAATCTGATATATTTGTACACCATAAATAGTGGCAGTTCCCAAAAAAGCAGAACTCGTACCAAACAAGGGTGTCGAATCAGAGATTGTGATTCACAAACACAATTTTCCTTTCCTTTCCATCATTAACTTCGTCAGCTTAGATTTTAAGTTCAACCTCGTCAACAGATTGCTGCGACTTGACAAATACTCATTCCTCTATCAACATGCTAGCAAAAATGGAAAATAAAGTCAGAAATACCAACGCAGCACCAGCAGGTGGCAATAAAGCTGTCGTCACTAATATAAAACTTCAAAATAAGAGTAATTTCTTCACTTTACATTTTGAAGATTGGTAATGATAGTCAGGATAAAGTAGGCTATATGTGGAGAAAAGTGAGATGATCATTTCTCATGTCTTGGTTTTTCTCACCAAACTCTGTTTGCACAAAGAGTGCACAATTTCTTTTTTACAAAATATCTGTATTACCGTGGACATCGCTTGTAAAAGCAGTCCTTCAATTCATGATTACAAGCAAACAAAACAGAACTGGAGCTGCAGAATAAATCAAATCACAACCCTCATCCTATTATCAACATGTTTATTGTCACAACCACAAAGGTCTGTTGGACGCAGTTTTTATACGGCTATCATATTTTAAGTGCTATGCATTCACAGCCTGATTGCCAATAATATATTTGGCATCTTGAACAGACACCAACAGCTCTCGATGCCTGCAAATGACTCAGCGATAAATAGCATCCCTTTCTTATTGTGTTTTTTCCCACTGAAAAATGGATAAAATATAAACTCATTTGAACGACAAAGTGGAAACATAATGGGAAGAAGTGACTATTTTTAATGAACGTTGAAATGCTTGTTAGAAATAGTGTGATGAAGGCACAAGTGAAGTGAGCGAAGCTGGACGGATTATTGAAGCTTTTTTTGGTTACTGCACCAGCCTCATTGTAGAGGGAGGACAGGTGCATCTGACAGAGTAAGAACCTTGACCTACCTTGTTTGTTTATTTATAACTTTATAAGGCATATTGGCTCATGTGCTGTACTTTCAGACTTCGGGTTTCAATTTTTTTGTTTTTTACCAAAGTGTATTAGTTTCAAGAAAATACTTCATAAAATACACCAGAACGGATCTTACCTACATTTTTGGTACCAAAATGAACCCTAGCCTATGTATTATTGAAATAGAAGTACCTAATAAGTGATTGATCATTTCCATGAACTAGGTGCTGGACTTTGAGGAAATTAAGCTTTTATATTCTACAAACTTTAAACCTTTGAACAAACTGTAACTTTAAAACAGCACACGGTGAAAAGAAGGATCCAGACAAGCAGTCTGATCCAGGCTTTAGTTTTTCTTTTCAATACCGTAAGTCATGCTCTGCTGGTTGCCATGCCAACACTAGTGGTAACCATGAAGCTAGTTAGTCATCTGTACCATTCTGTCCTGTTCTCTGGACAAAATGCTGCTCGCTGTGCTCTGTCAGACCTCCTGGAAGCAGGAAAAGTAATTTTACAACAAAAGTGTTTTGTACTATGGCATATTTGCTGATTCTTCATCGTCTGACTGTTGTGTGAGACTCTTGCACAAAGTGCATCACAGAGAACAAGGGGCAAAAGTTTTAAATGTTTATCATTAGAAATTTGTGATAACAGGTAAACAATTACACAACTTAGGCAATGTAAGTTATTTATGTGAGCGGGGGGGGGGATCTAATCTGAGCTCCATTTGTGGATTTGTCACTCCAATATGGTAATGGGATTTCTCTAAAGGTCATGCTGCAGCTGTCATTCAGACCCTCTCAAGCAAAACTTTTGTCCTCATATTTGCAGAAGCACGCTGGACTCCATTTTGATTTTCAAACTCAGTGACCAAATCATTTTAAAGAATTTATATTATGTGTTTAATAATCCATTTCAGGTTTGATCAATTGAAAGCTCCAGTCACACTGTCATTGTATCTTGTTTTATAAGTCGGTGTGTTGAAAACATGTTAGTCATGTCTAAGTATGAGGAAGTGGATTACCAAACGTCATGCTAAAACTATTTGTGTTATTTTTGTCAGAAGATTGAACAACAAAAAAACAAACAAGTGAACTCAAAGTTATTGCATCTGCAACATTTTTATCTTCACCAGAAGGATGTGGTGTTGATCTGCATTACTCTATACTTTCCTGTTTCTTATACGTCAGTATTTTCCTCAGAGACCATAAAACACCAAACTGTCATCCTGCTAAGCATTCTACCAGAGGTATTAATAATTAAAGAGATAAGCTACTTTAAGAGTAATGGAAAGAAACAACACCACAGCGCTTTATCAGATGCTCTTTCTGAAGCTCCCTGATAGTGTCCTGTTGCACAAGTAGCTAACAGCCACACTGCACTTCTAATAGTCTTAAATTATGCTTTCTTATCTTCGTAAAGACCTCAGATATTCTGAGGCATTTTTAATTAAAGTAAAGAGACACTCATCTAAAAGCTCCTGTGTAAAGACAGAAATTTTGAAAATTATTTTGTAGTGCATCTTTTTCAGATGTTTTTTTTTGTGAAAGTGCCTGGCTTGCAGGACTTGCCTCAACCATCAGCCTCACGTCTCATTATTCTGTCGCACCTCTCACTTCTCCCTCCAGGCCCTTTTCTTTCTACAGTCATTCAGACAGACGCGTCCTTTGATACAACAGCCGCATCACATCCAGCGTCTCTTCCTGTCACAAGCAACATCGGCTGTTTCCTGCGCCTCAGCTGCAGCTCTCTCGTCATCCTTCCCCTTCTACCTGTTAACATACCAATAACCCTTTAATCCATCAGCTGCTCCACCTCTCTCCACAGAGGCAAATAGTGATGCCAGTCATCGCTCTCCTTGAGGACTCACACGTCCATACGATGACTAGCGCAGGCGCCAGGTAGCTGCCTTTGATCAGGCCTTCCACACTCTGCTTCCTGCGAGCGATCAGAGCTGTCAGAAGCTGACTAGAGGCAGGTTCCCCTTCACAGCTGCTTCTTGCCTCATCCTCAATGCTCAGTTCAGAGCGAGACTTCACACTTTAAAAAAGGCTTTTCAACCCCCACCGGGCCAAATGAATTAGCATGCCAAATGGGAGCTGAGCCATAACAAGAAAAGTCCTCTTTAAACCTTCACACTGAAAGGACACAGAGTGTAGCCGCAGAAAGACGAACTGGATCTCCGTCTACTGTAAATGTGGGTTATTAACAGATGAAATGATGTGAAGATGATGGTGTTGGACAGCTCCAAACACTAATCTGTTTACAAATGTGGTGAAAAACGATGGCAGCCTGAGAACTACTTCAATTAGAGCAGTTATGTTTTATTTGCTCCGTCGGAGTCCATTTTGTTCTCCCTCCATTCACACACACCTCCACACAGACTTTCCCAAGCGGCTAAATCTCTGCTGTTTATTTAATAAGGGGTGGGTTTGATAAGATGAGGCTGAACAGAAGAGTGCCACCAAGGCAATCTGCTCCCTGAACTGCTGCACATCCCGTTGCTCGAGTCGGTTGCTTTTCTTTTGCCTTTAGAAGCAGAGAGAAAATTCTCATTATTCTAAGAATTAAAATTGTATATATATTTTTTCCCCAAATCTTGACATAATCACTTTCCTATTCTTGGAAGAAAAAACTAAAAAGAAAGATGTGATTGCTTACTAATCAAAATATTTTAGCATCCCTTTAATTCCTTTTGTTGAAATCCCTTCAAAATGTAATTTTTACTGCTTTCAACAAGGAGACAATATCTATCTTTGGACAGTTAACTTAGTGCTGTCAATTGATTAAAAAATATAATCAGATTAATCACACACTAGCGTTACGACTAATCATGATTGATCACTATGTCTAACTTTGTTAGATTGAAATAGAAGTTTGCACACAGTCCTAGTTATTGCAGAAATGAACGACTGAATGTAGTGTGAAGAGCTTTAGGATCCTCTGGACAAACCGAGAGGATTCGGGATGTTACACCGAGAAAACACAACTTTTAGACAGCAAATCCCGAGTCACTAAAAAAATGGTAGAAAAAAATCAACTGAGAGTGAAAATTGATGATAAAAGAGAGAAAACAAAACTGCAGAGTCCAACAGTGACGCCAAACTGCTGACACTGTACAACTGCACACTGAGAACATTGTAAAGATGATGAGTTGTGATGTTTTGTAAGGACAGAGGAAACACAGACTACTGGAGGCGAGCAAGAGGGACCAATGTAAAAAAAAAAAAAAAAAAAAAGAAAAAGCATGAAAGGAAACAGACTCAAAGAAGAACACAGCAAATGTCAACGAGAGGCAAAAAGGAGAAAGGGTGACGTCAAAACAAGGCATTAAAATTCAGAAAGTCCTTATCTGTTATGTGCTGAGTAGTTGGTGTTTACGTTCACACAAAATGAGCAAACATTTTTTATTTTTTTTGCCAATGACTGCTGGAGATTGCTGCCGAGGCTCTGTTTTTGAAGCCGTGGGCCAAGACGTGAAATTGCTTTTGTATGCTTCAATCGATTCCTTTCATCCTTTGTCAGCGTCTAGACTGTCCTTCTCTCCCAGCTAGTTTTAAAGCCAGAAATGAGACAAAGCATGAATACCAAGATGCTAATCAGTGGGACAGAGCTGCATCAGTGACCATTAGTTGCAGCTAAGAATAAAACAATGGTGGAGGGTAAAGTAGGTACTGAAACATTTGCTTTCCCTGCTTCACCATGAAGTCAGAAAGGTGACCTAAGAAAGCACATCTGGATCTGATCAGGATTTCTGCAAAACGTTAAAACTTCATGGTCACTTAAACCAACCTCCCATTTATCACTTTTTCTCCAAGAGTTCCTGCTGTGAAAAATGATCTACGGTGGTGATGTTGGGAGATTATGTTGCAACCTGTAGGTTAAGAGAATTTGAATTTTAAGTAATTTTAAAAGGCTATAAAACAAAGTTAGAGAATACTAACCAGGGCTTTATATATTTTTTAATTAAAGATGTCTCAGAAATCTGCTGGTCAGATTTTCCACCTGACTCACCCAATCTGGACAGAGCCATCCAAAACACAAAAATCCAATGTTTTTCAAATATTGTGAATGCGATCTATCCATAAATGCTACCAGATCATGTAGACAACAGCATGCCGTTACTGATGGACGAAAACAAAGCCAGCAATTTTTAGTGAAGCACAGAGACACAAAAGACTTTTTAAAGAGAAACTATCTCAACAACAGGATGAGAAATGTGTGAAGCATCCAACTCAGATATAACCTTTGGCAGTGTATTATACTTAAATTGCCTTTCACTGCCTTCCATAATCAAACATGATTGATGTTATTAGTGGTTTGATGGCAAATCTCATTGGTGGGGACATTTTGGGAAATATAAGGAAACTAGTCAGACTATATGGGTTAATCATAGTCTATAATCAGTACTAATTTTGCAATCGTATTTTACGTCACAGCTATTTTCAGAAGGTATTTCTAAGTAAAACTGCATATTTATTTTTATTTTTTGCACAATGTATAACATATTGCAGCTCATGCAAAGGTTAATTTCCGTTCCTTGTTTTTTTTTTTTTTTTTGTCAAGGTAGGTATAGCTAGTCTGAAGTACAAATTTCAGCTGGTCACTTCAGGGTGTTATTTAAGGATAGGAGATTGGGAAAAAAACACTGAAAAAAATGTCCTTAAGATTATACTGAAGAAACATCATGGCAGTTACTGATTTACAGGAATAATGTGGAGAATGTTGAAACTACTCCTGTGGTTGGCTGTTTGACAGTTTCCAAATTAATGAATTCAGTGTAGTGAACCCTTGTTTTGGTTTTCAAAAAAAAAAAAATAATCAAAAGTTCCACCTGATTGTTTGAGTCTGTTCAGTTAACCATCATAATGACAACCAGCCACCAGCAAAAACACAAACTCAAAGGCCACCATCCCACATAACAGCATGCTGCCAGTGTGAAGGGGCCACACAGAGGGTTGATGATCGCACTAAATAAAAGGCCCTCCTGTCCTTCCTCTCACTCGTCCGACCATTTGCCCCCTCCCTCCCCCATGTTACTTTCCTTCACTTCCATCACTAGGTGTCTCACCAATGTGGCTTCCTCCTCTGCTTTCCTGCCCCCCTGCTATGTGAAAACCCTGGAGTCATGTAAAGCATCCCCATGCACAGTAACGGGTGACCTCTTCTCTCCCCTCACCGCCCCATCCTTCTTCCCGCCGACGTTTCTAAAAAACCCCACGTGTCCTCTTTCCTAGGTGGTCTCTCCCCAGCAATCTGTAGGCAACTCCCCGCTGTCAGGATTAGCTTGTTTGTAACCTTTTAGGTTGTCCTTTTAAAGCACAAGCTCATCTCCTTACCAAAGATGAGCTGTTTTTCTCTCAGGGTTAATAATATAGTTATTTTTATGGGGAAAGTCTTTTTAAAAGGAAGCTTGTTTTCGGTAGATTTTAAAACTAGAAACTAAAAAGTGCACCTTTAGATCTTATTTTAACGACATTTTGCAAAGTAACACGACAGAGGAGACATCTGTGACGAGGACAGGAATGGCTGCAAGACAGCAGTTATATCCACAACACTGCATTTTCCTTTCTCCTTCAGAAAAGAGCACTGGCCTGCAGTCACAACTCACGTGATGATGAGTGTGTGCAGAAAAAAAAAAAAATGCATGTGTGTATATACATGTGAGAGCATTATTGGATGTCAGAGTGTGCAATGCGCACACACACACACACACGCACACACACACACACACACACACACAGATAACTGGCAAGCTAAATTGCCCTCAGTGCTGGAATTTACCAGATGGCACTGGACACAAACCAGGACTATTACTCATGAGCTCAACCATAAGCAGAGGCGGAAAGCCAAATGGCCTACTGCTCTTTCAAGTTCAACCTGATACTTTACTATGTCTTTCAACATCTCATAACCAGACTAGTTAAAAACAATGAAAGAAATTATGAAACGTGACCGTGTCTGGCTCAGCCCGGACGTTAGCTTGTATCTGGTATCCGCCTAGTCATCTTGACTGTTTCCGTGTGGTTCATGTGAGCTGAAAATTTTTCTCAACACATGGAAATATTTAACTGCAACATACCTTTGCTCTACTTAGGCACCTGCTGTCCAAAGAGTATTTTAAAGTCATATTATTATCCCTAACGTTTACTCTAAGTGGTTCTTCAGGCCAGCTAACTTGTTCCTCATGGTGATTAAGCTGAATGTCTAGTGATGTTTTCAAATCAGTAAAAGACAGATTTGAACATGTTAAAAATGAATATGTTAAAAATATATATATATATTTTTTTGACTCTCAGATTCCAAACATTACAGTATTTCAATAATGTGGAAAATCCAGAGGATGATGATGTCACTTGAGAAGAAGAACATCTGTGAATGCTTCCTGGTGTGACATCATGAAAAAGCTCAGATATCAGGAAGAAAAATTTGAACCTCCACAAGTCCAAGTTATCATTGAGTGGGTAAAATGTATCGAAAAGTGTAAGTCAACTAAGAACAGCAGCAAAAGACTTTTAGTAAGTTATTCTTTACAGTGAAATTCCTTTAGTGACATAGGCTGAAAGGACTCTAAGAGCAAGAAGAAGAAAACAGATCATTGTCTGTAAATGCCCACAGGACCAAAGATCTTGCTGTGGTCTGATTAATCTAAAACGAAACTGCTAAGAAAAATGACCATTGTTACATTGATGCAGGAGGGACTAGTGCACTTCCAATGAATATTAAAATAGATGGCATCACGAGGAAACATTATGTTGAAATACTGGAGTGAAATCTGTCATAAGGCAGGAAATTAAATTCAAGGCACATCTGAGTCACTAGCACATTGCCAAATTAGCAAATAAGTGGCTTAAGGACAACAAAGTCAATGTTTTCGAGAGGAAAACCACAAAGCTTCATCTTAGTCCTACGGAAAAGTTGTGTGCAAATTTGGGAATGACCAAAGTGGCCTATTACCCAAAATTCAACCAAACCATTGTGAGAGGCTTGTGGAAGGATGGCGCTAATGTTTCTCAAAAGTTCGACATTTTAAAAAGGAAATAGAAAGGAAATGTATATAAACTTCTGAATCCTGAGAACGTTAAAAGGAAAAAACCCAAGCAAGAAAATATTTTTGCTCAAATCTTTCTTGTAGTGATCCAATTTTTTTCATTAGAATTAAATAATGTTTGGAAAAAAATTAAAGAAGGTAAAAGGTCACATTTTTACCTTTTTTTATACAGGAAATCTCACTGATACAGGATAATCCCTAAAATCTAAAAGCAGATACGTGACACAGAAAACATGAGATGTATTGTGAAACAGCCAAAATGTGATAAAGAAATAAAAAATATTGCTGCTGCTCCTTAAAAAAAAACTAAATTTAGTATTTTATTTGCTGCAGGCCAAACTAATTCCTCACAGACATTAGGAGTTTCTTCCCCATTTATGTTTGCATAAAAACATGGGAAACAGCAATGTTTACACGCTGAGGTTTAGCGTGTCTACTGTATCTTAACATAAACCTTTAAGAGTTCCCAATTGGTTTTGAGTTTCTGGTAATCATGTATTGTACACAACAGGAAAAGGGAAGCTCTGAGTGGCTACAGTGGAGGCTTCCAGATAACGAGGCAACAACAGGAAGAATCAGAGCAGCGATGAAAGGGGGAGCAGAGCAGTCGAGCTCTGAGGTGGTGTTCCATTACAAGGCAGCTAAAAGTATGGAAACATACAGGATGAAATTAGCCTGGAGCTAAATCTGGTACAATGCATGTTCTGTGCATAGACTCTCAAATAAACAAATCCGCCAGCCAGGTTGTGTCCAGCATGGGGAGGTTGTCTTTTACTTCATGATAACTGAGGCATTTAAAAAAGATGTGCAATAATGTTGCACTCAGTAAAAATGAGAAACTGAAAACAATAAGTGTCTTTGCAGGTTTGCAGTTGTACCATCCTCTTTCCATATTAACGATGATTTGAGCTGGGCTTGTAAGTTACTTAAAGCTTAGGATATTTTTCATCTAACTCTGCTTTAAACTTCTCTACATCTTTATCTCTGACCTGTCTGCTGTTCTCTAACAAACATCTGAGGCTGCCACTGAACCACTGTATTAATACAGAGATTCAATTATCTCACTATCTGCTAAGCAGGTGAATTCTGAAGGCAGCTGGTTGCATAAAATCTTATTTGAAAGTACTTTGTGTGGGTCTAACCAATAAACTTGAAATAAAATACACTATAGTTGTAATAGGATGAAAATGTGAATACTTCTGCCAACGTTGGGTAAAATGTGCTAATTTTACACACCGACAAGCATACATGGCCTAGAGTACCAATTGTAAAACCAGGGAAAGCTGTTGTAGCTTAATATTAGGCTAAATCAGATCTATCACTTATCTCAGTGGTTTAAGTCTCCAGCCTAAGCTAACATTCTGCTGCTTCCCTTTAGATAAACAACTGTTCCTCATTACAAGAAAATGAAAAAACACGGGCAGTTTAAAAGCCCTCAATCATTGTAGTCCAATGTCCGCTGCTTCATTACAGAAAGCCAGTTCAGATAAGGAGGAACACACACACACGGACACGCACACACACATACAGAAACAAGCCCTGTCAGGATCATTACAGATATTCATAGTCAAAGTGCTCCATAGCATCCCACATGCAATGACAAATTTGTGCAAGACAGCATGAAGGCCAAATATACCCTCTGTCCATGTGCCCTGCTCTTCAACACACACACACACGCACACACATATTCATAGAGAGAGAGAGAAACTCCCTCTGCTCTAAACTCTCTTCAACTCTTCTGTGACCTCAGCTTCTCTATTCCTACTGTGTTTACCAAGATCTCTGTGTGAATGTCCTAAAATCACAATGTGTCACACCAGGAAGCCAAAATGGAGCAAAAACACCGACGTTGGATAAAAGCAGGAAAATAAACTGAAATTATCTGATTCAATTAAGTGTAATATCCTCACAAACTCATGAGTAGAGAAGAATTTCTTCAAGATTAGTGATTTGTGCTACACAGTGCTTGGTAAAATTATTCATATTCCTTGACACATTTTGTCACAGGACCACAAAGTTTTCTGTGACATACTTAGCATATGGCACAACTGGGATTTAATGCAACAGACCAACAGAAAATGGCAGATAAGGTTTAGTTTTACTTTAGAAATAACAGATCAGAATACATTTGTGAATTTGTATCCAAACCCGTTTTACTCTGACACAACTAAATAAAATCAGAATGCAAACCAACAAAGAGACAAAAATGACTTCAGACAAATGTTAGTCAATTTAACATTAACATAAGAAACCAGCTTCAACAATAATTACTACAGAAAATGTTATGCCTTTTGAAAAGAATGCTTCATACCGACACCATGTAGGAAGCTTGATTTTCCCTGTGCTGCATTTCAAATCGCTAACCCCCATTGCACATTTACACAATATTCATTTATTTTATGATGTACTTGTTTACCAAAACAGCAGTAAGAGTCAATCCAAGTTTTGTTTTACATTGTAGCTTCACTGATTTTTTAGTGCGTTAAAAAACAATTTTTATGACTGACAAAAGCAGCGGAGTAACAATCAAGGTAAAGAAAGACTATTGGTGACATGTGGTAGGTCAGTTATGCTTGGCCATTACTTGAATGTTTTTTCTAATTCATGTCTGACCTGTTTCTGAGTCCTTCTATTCCTGACATTACAACAAGAACAGGACGTTCAAATTTCAAGACATTTTTTAAGTACCAATTTAGAAGTAGCAACTTGTACCAAAAAACGGTCCGAAAGGGACATTTGATTCATGCTTGCTGGCTGTTCTGACGCAAAACACACTCACAGCGTGTGCAAGCAGAGTAGAGCTTTAATAAAAATGTCCCCTCAGCTGGAAATTGTTTCCAGTGCAGCTGAAAGGCCCCTTTTATTGAGCTGGTAGTACACCAACCCCTTCCCATCCTCTACTTCTCCTCCACACACACACACACACACACACACACACACACACACACACACACACACACACACACACACACACACACACACACACACACATGCACAAGGACAGTTCTCTATTCAGTAATCAAAATTGTTCATTTGTGTATTTTGCTTAGCAAACATTCAAATGATTACAGCTTTAAAAATACATTTAAAGTTTCACTTTAAAATGTATTTTTAAAGCTGTAATAAAACATCTATTTAAAATAAATTTCAAATGTAGTTTTAAAGCTAAGTAATAATTTGAACTCATCTCCATGCAAAGAAAAAAACAAATTGCAATACTGCACCGATCAACATACACAGAACATTATTGTATTGTTTTAGTCATGATTTTTTTTAAACACGTCTCTGTGACCTTTTCACAAGTCCACTTTCCTTTCCCTTTTTTACTTTCAAATCAAAGTATCAATCATCATTTCAAATCATCTCCAAAAACAACTTTCTTGACTAATAAACTTAAAAAATAAAATGAGAATAAAATGAGCAAACTCCCAGTTTGACCATAACTAGGACAATACTAAAGGAGATGAATTACACATATCATATGTTTTTAGGTATTTTCAGTGTAACAAGGATCAAATGTTAAGGGGCGGAGAAACATACGGTCCCTTACATCAGGGCTCCAAAACAACTGTGAAATTACAACTGATTTCAAATGTTTTGATTTTTTGTTTTGTTTATGTCACATTTTGGACATTTAAGCACAAATGTTTAGTTTAGTTTTATGTATCACAAACCATGAAAAAGCAACACTAAAATTGATTTGGCATTGCGAATTAAAAGGTTATTTCAGAGCTTATTTGGCATCTGAACTAGTTTAGATTAGTTCCATTTCAAAATCTATGATGCAAGGATAGAGGCTGATGCAGATTCTGAGTAGTCCAGGACTAGGCAATCATAAGTGCTTAAGTCGACTTCTTGACCTCGGGGAAACAAAAGAAGGATAGTTGACCTTCACTTAAGCACTTAGGATGAGAAAATGTGGAATAGAGTGTCAGGAAATGCATCTATATATTTATTTTGTTGACCCATACTTATCCAGATCTAGGAAAATGACACTTTTACAGTCTTGTTCCATCCAAACTCTTGGATGCAGCTCAGCTTGAACAAGGATGTGGAGCAACAACGAACCAGTGTGGGTGTTTCCACAGCCGGCAATGCCGACAGCAAACACGTCACGCTCAACAGGAAGGACAGGTTGTGCTTTGGCTGTGTTTTCATGCAAATATGAACATGCATAATTGTGTGGACAAAACACATACACACACACACACACAGGCAGATCAGAACAGGCTGCAGGCCCAAAGGGTTTAGTAAGCAGGAGTGGGCGTGTTAGAGAACGCCTGTATATTACTCACACCCACTCCCACTCATGTATGTCACGTTCAAACTCTAAAATCTTTGGCATAAAAACTGAACTACGGTCCCACTTTCCTCTCCTCCATTGTTTTTTTTAGGGAGGCTACATTTCAGATGATTTTCAGACAGTGACACATTTTATATCTGTTGCATTTAAAGAGCATTAGTATGTATGAGGTAAATAAACTGTCAAAAGGGATCAGCAGAAGAATCTAGAAAAAGAACCAGATGTTTCCTCTTGAAAGCTTTTTCTACCTAAATTCAACATATTCCTCAACCTTGGCAAAGGCATTAATGTCAATATTTTTCTACTGGCTCATGAAACAGGGAGATTTTCTAGAGGAATAAAACTTTATTCTAATATTTACACACTAATCTTCCTTAGGAACAATCTGATTAGGTCACAGAGGTATTCAGCTTTCAATCTGTGTTGATTAGAAATGCTGACAACAAAAAAAGTGTCTGACTAACCTGTAAGTCCAAGGAATGAGATTTAATCTCGGTGAACAGTAATGGTTGGCTTTGGGAAGACGGCAAATTCAAATGCAGTCTAAATTATCATGACAACTAGAGCTTCAAACTTTAGCATGATCATCTTTGGAAGGAAACCAATTTAGCACACTGAACTCGTCAAGTGATAAACCCCAATATACGCCAAAGAAAGGCCTCTAACAGCTTCTAGAGAACAGGGGAGCGTCAAATTTGTAGAGAAAATTATTTCTGGAAAGACAAACAGGTCTTTTAAATGTTGTTGAAAAGTGAGATAATTACTAATCAGACTCAGACCGACTGTTAGACCCTGGACTCGGGAGAAACATGTGGCATCTGTCCAAGTTGTGGAACAGCGGACCAGATCTTTACTCTTGCAGAACTGCTTCAGGCGATGTGGGAGCTCGGTTATCTGGTTTGCATGTGTTTTGTATCAAACTAAAGCAAGAGCCATGTCTGTTCATGGCAGGAAGTCAAGCTGGCTCATAGTGCAGGTTTCATTATGTCATGGATGTCCCTGGTCTCTGACCCTGACTGTGTTGTTTTTGGATTGGATCTCCATATACACTCATTGAGAGGATGAGGTTTAGTTTGACCTTCAACATGCACCAGAGCTACTAGCAGTCAGGCAGAGACTCAGTTCCCTTTAAGCTGAGGTCATGGTTCCCAAAGAGAAGGTGAGCTACTGCCTCTGGTCAGGGGTCAGTCTCTGGCTCAAGCAAAAAAGCTGGAGTACGTTGGTGTGACATTTACCAGTGATGGTTGGACAGAGCAGAAGACAAACTGATGGATTGGGGCCTCATCTCTAGTAATGCATGTGCTTTTCCAGTCTGTCATGTTAAAGAAAGAGCTGAGCCCAAAAGGCGTAGCTCTCAATTTAATGGAAATCCCACTTTCTGACCTTTCACTACAGTCATGAAATATGGATGATGAACAAAAGAAGAAAAACTTGGTTTTTAGTCATTGAAATGAGCTTCCTCCATAGGGTGTTTGAACTCAGCCTTAGTGATAGGGTGATAAGAGTTGCTGAAATTGTTTGGACATCTGCTCAGGATGATTCCTGGGAGGATTTCTGAGCATGTCCCACAAGGAGGAGACCCTGGGGCAGACTTACTCTCAAGAGGGACTATAAATCCCTTGTGGGCTGGGAATGCCTGGGGGTCCTGCAGGGATGACCTGGAGAGTGTTGCAGGGGAAAGAAATGCCCAGGTTCCCAACTAGACCTCTGATCACTGCATCACTTTATCGTAAATAATGTGTCTCATCTTTCATGCTACAAGTTTAGATCAACCAAGAATCAAGGTTAACAAATGTGTAACAAGGTTAAGAGAAATCAAGCTCTTTCACAGGAAACATTACAAAAAATGTATAATACTGAGAGGTAAGTAATAATACATCTTTGCAGGATGGGTTTCATTTTCTTGAAGAAGGTAAGACGGGATATACATGCTGCAGCACATGCTGAAATGACCATCACAATGGCAAGCATATGTCAAAATAACTATTCTAAAAGCAGTCGATAGACCAGAGCGCCTACATGAGACTCCCTGCTGGTGCTGGGGACACATCAATATGAGACTGGATTAACTCAGAACAATTAAAAGGGACTGCTAGACAGTATATCGCTCCAAAAGTCTGACAAATATGTTGACAAAATATTTGTTAATACCAAGTACTGTCGATACAAAAACCTCCTGGAAATATGCAGAACGGCCTCAGCCACCAAAAAGATCGACAAAATTTCATAGATGCCTTCTTCCATTCACATTAATTAAAATAAATCCTTGCTGTTCAACCGTGAAGTTGAACTACTGTTTTACCTAACGCCTGGGTCCATCTGTCAGCGTTTCAACATCATGTCACCGATTTTCTAACACATTTTTAATGAACATGAATCAGTGCAGCTCCTGCCCCTTCAGAGCTGCCAACCAGACTATCCGTGGCTCTGTGAGGTCTACATGTGACAGTGTCAGAGTCGATATATCAGCTGCGCCACCAGGGCAGCATGACGTAATCCTGATGTGTGACTCAGACTGCCAACACATGGCATCAGCAATACAAGCACATCCACCAACATGCTTCATCCAACTGGCACTCTCGTGACTCTGTGGATCTCCAACCCCCATCTGTCTTTAAATGTGTCAATCAAAGTCCGGTTAGAAATGCCGGCCCAAGGCTGAAGACCTCTCTCTGTCTCTGCCTGCTCTGTGTCGCACATGCTGAGTTAAGCTGAAGTTGCCATTCAGGACACGGAGAGCTGTTTTCAGCAGCAAGGATTCCCCGTCCCATTGTTCTGTCAGCAGGGACCAACACACTGCTCACCTCTGACCCTGACCTCTGGCCTCTTTGTGTGTGTCTGTTTAGCTTGGGGGGTCAATGTGGGAATAGACTGTGAACCACACACAGAGAACCTTCCAGCCTTACGCTGATAGTAATCGATAGTTATATGTTATGTGCAATAGATTTAGAGTGCATTAAGCTATTTCCAAGTAAAAGTTTACACAAAGTTTAAAGCTAAAACCACAAAAAGTTAACAGAAAACAGAAAATCAAGCTGACAAGTGGAAACAAATGTAACTTTTCAAAATTATTTCAGGATATGTGCTTCATTTTACAACAATGTGGAAAAGTTTACACAATATTCAGAGCCTTATCCAGAAATGTTCAATGTTATCAATATTTAATCTTAGTTTTTAGACATCTCAGGAAAAGAAAATGATTTCATAGATCCCTGCCAACACTTTCTAGCTGAGGAAAAGGTTAGCTTAGCTAAAATAACTTTAGTGAAAAGCTTCTTGTAGTCATCTGTAATCTGATTTCTATCTGATGACAGTTTGCCCCACTCCTCACTCTCAGCTGCGAGATGTTTTAGAGTTTTCTTGTATCTACAGCCCATTTTGAGTCACTCCAAATTATCTCACTGAGGTCAAACTCTAGTCTTTGACTCAGACCAGGACTTTCCATTTCTAATTTCAGGCCAGCTCTTGGTGGATTTACTGTTGTTTTGAGTCACTTTCAGGTTGCAGGGTCAAGTTACACTTGTGCTTAATTATTTCTTTAGAGATGACTTCACAATTTCCAAAAGCACCCTCCTTCACATGCCATGGTGGACTCTGTGATGGTGAACTGCCCTTTTCCTGCTGAAGCAAAAGATCCCAAAACCTTGACACTTCTGGTCCAGAAGCGCTGTTTATTGAATGCAGTATTTGGGTTACATGTCCTCTTTTGTGCTGTCCAAATATTTCAATTTCAGACTCGTCAATTCAAAGAACATTAGTCTAAAAGTTCCATCTTGACTTTAGTCTAGTCTTTATCTAATTCTTTGAGAGCATCAGTGTTTTTATCATGCACACACCATGAAACAGACTGGTGCAGTGTTTTTCTAATTATTCAGGCGTGCACTTTCACATCAGCAGCAGAAGCCTGCTACAGGTCCCATGACGACGCTTGAGAGTCTTTTTTTTCCCAACACTTATTTTAGTGCCTTGCGGTCTGCTGGCAGACTGAAGTTGTTTGGATAGTTAGAACTGTGCATGTTGCCAGTTGTGTTGAATTTCCTCCATAGCCAGATTAACTTCTGGGCAGTGGAAAGGGTGATTTCAACATCTTTGAACTCTTAAATCTTCTTTCTGAACGAACCATATAGCTCTTTGCATCTCATAAAGATGTTCACTCTTACTTCAGCAGTCAAGAGCTCATCAAACTTCTGAAGCAAACCTGCTTCAAAATGCTGAGTAATGACGTTCTCATCATATGAACCAGAGTTGATCTCTGTGGGTATTTTTAACCATTTTAAGAAGGAGTAAAGAATAAAGACAAGGGTCTCTTTGCTTATTTTTTTTTTTTACTATGCAAAACTTATTTGGCTATACTTTACTTGAATTTTCCAATGCTGTTTAAATTGATATTAAACTTCAATATGTTCAAAAATGACTAAACACAGGCTGCCTCAGTGTGCCCAAACTTTATCACGACTGCAACTCATTGGTCTACAAGAAAAGACCTTTATTTTGTAAGCTGTGTTGGCAGAGTTAAAAAATAACTTAGTTTGCCAAGCATTAATAGAATTAGATTAGAAACAAAAAATGATTAAAAAAACATGTCTGCGGTGAAAAATGATAAACCTTTATTGAAGCAGGTTTTTGCTGAAGTGACTGAGGCGTGATCAAAAAAAGAATGTAAAGCGTTTTGGCTCTCAGTCATTACACACTCAGTGGGTAGTAGTCAGACACTGTCATTTGGGCAGTGGTGAGAACATGTTAATTTGTGTTGGTGGTGACACTGACAGCCCTGACTCATTCGGACCAGGAGGTACGACAGAACATTTTAGCCCCTCAAACACAAGGCAGCAACAGTCTCTCCAGTGCCAAATTTCAAATATGTAATAATCGGCAGATTTGGAGTCACAGGGGTTTAGACATTTGACAACTTTTTTTTTTTTTATTAAAACTTTTATAACATTGGTTCAGAGAATATTGTGCTAACATCTGCACCCAAGGCTGAAAATAAAGTTCTGCAATGCTGCAACTGCTTGTTGATCTTATGAAAAAGATTAAATATGTCCACAGGGAGCGCTACATTAAGAAACAAATACACCTGTCTGCAGAGCTGTTGATGTTGTGTTATTGTGTCAACTTAGCTCTTGATACTGTGGGCAATATTGGCTTCTTTTTTGTTTGATACAGTCCCAAAATAAATACCATGTCGCTCTTTTACTCTGATTTTGTGGTTGAGAACTTCTCCATCAAATTTAAGATAAACAGAAGCATGTTTTGCAGTAACCTCAACATCCTTCTTATCCTTGACAGATTTAGATTTCTGGTAAAATTAGAGTTTTACCAATAAGATTTTTTCTTACAGGAACTAATACTGTTTTTTTTTTTTTTTTTTTTTGAATCCGACAGAGAAACTGAACAGGAAGTAAAATATTAACGGGATGGCAAGAAGGCCTTGCAACTACAAAAACTTAGAGGTCACTACGGAAATAATCAAAATACCAATGTAAGCATGCAAAAGGCATGGGTCAGCAATTATAAAAACAGATTGATTACATTTATGCTAATAAATCCTTTTCTAGTATTTATTGTAAAGGCTAAAAATAATTTTCAATATGCCATTTTTGCGAAAATATAAACTGAGAAATTGTCTTTTCAAAAATCATACCCTTTTAGCGTCGCCTTAGCTGTCGTTTGCTGTCAAAGTAAACATTGTAGTTAAACAGAAAACAAGAGTACACCTAAATCTGCACGGGGAATAAATCCTTTGGGTTTAACTGTAAATGAGTTGACTTTAAACCAAATTGTAGAAGAGGAATTATGATCCGTGTCACTCTGTGTGGGGGTTTATGTACAGTCTACTGTGGGATATCATGTCTCCTGTTGGTTCATTCATCAGGTTCCATCCAAACCAAAGGTGCTTTATTCCTCTAATGTGTCTGCACTAGTCCTGATCTTTTCTCTCATACTTGCCACATACCTGCAGTGCCTCCTCTACATACTTGCCTTCAGACCTGCGGTCCAGGCAACCTCCTGTTGCCATGGGGAACACTTCGACCTTGTCAGCACTTCTGGGGTATGTCTCCCCCCTGCTCTTATTCTTCACAGTTTTTGTATCCTTTCACCCCTCCCTCTTTTCACTCCGCTGGAACCCATCCTCCATTCTTGAGGGAAATGACTGTTCCTTCTTCTTTTCTTTCTCTCAGATTCATTCACCCACAGTGTTTGGCACCAGCAGTCTCCTCTCCTCCTACTCTAACTCCTACTCCATAGAGTCTTTCTAAGAATGTGTATACAACCGGGTTTTTCTACTGACTGAGGGAGCTGGAGGAAATTGAAAGAGAATGTGCATCTGCTGCCGATTTCAGCTGCACAGGATCAGTGAGATTGTGATAGCTGATATTTGCCTAAGTTTCCTTGGGGAACACAAGGAGCTCATTTGATGTATAGACAGAGCTCCACCATGGAGGGAAGTAATTGTTCTGGAGATTAGGAAGCCTTAAATGTCTTACTTATGTGCAGAACTTGACCTTTATGTTTCTGCCGTGGGCATATTAGCAGCATGAACCAGGTACAGGATGACCTTGAGTGAATAAAACCTATTATAAACAATGTTTGAAACTAGGAAGCTAGGAAGCTAGTGAACTCTGGAATTTACCAGAGTAAATGAACTTTACTCTGGGTGTTGATCTCAAATTACATAATAATAATAATGTGATACTTCCCCTTAGAGGAGAAAATCTCAGACTAAAATCCAAGCTGGAGCTGGTAAGAGAGTCAGAGTGAAGTTTAATGACACTAGAGGCTCAAACTCAAAGCTCCTCTCCTGGTCACCACCTAACTGTTGATAAATAGAAGAATAATACAGCCACCATATGCACATCTTTTAAAATAAGTAGATTTCTTACACCACAAATCTTCAAAAATTCAATAGTAAGATTTTTCTGTGAAGGTTAGGCTTTCAGAGGCTGGGATGGGATTGATGGACGGACAAAACACTCATCTGCGTCTCTGCCTTATCACACATGAATCAAATAACAAAGCCTCTAGTAGGACTCAAGTAAGTTCAGCTAAATTGGATGCGACATGAGAAAAAAATCACCTAATGACACACAGTGGCTCACAGGGACTAGACTTGAAAAGTTGATAAAGAGACAGAAGTCTGAAAAAGCAGACATTTCTCCAATCTCAACTGGAAATACTCCGATCAAATCCTATACTTTTCCACAGAGCACAAAACAGAACCTTCTAATAATGTTCCTGTGGAGTCGTTCGGATTAGACCGTCAGTCGAGACGGATCAGAAAACGAAAGATTCAGCTCATAATCTGTGGAAATTCCACATGCTTTGCTATTAGATGCCTTTGCACCGATGGGACCATGTATACGCCGAGGTCAGCTCTCGGATATGGCGACAAAATGAACCTGCTGTTCAGTGGGAGGTGGTGGGAGGGATGTGGGGGCGGTCAGCTGAGTGTGGACGGGCAACAACACATGCACAGCTGGGATAGCTGATCTTGACATAGGGGCACATTACACAGTTTATCCTTTCTAAACATAGACCTGGCAGTATTCTTAGTGCCAAACGTCTGCTAGGAGCAAAGATGTCAGACATGCAACTCCCAGATTGGAATTAGTTTACCTTAATCCAGCTGGATGCATTTTATGACTGTAATCTGGTGCATTTCTTACCCATGTGAGCCTGGCATAAATCTTTATGATGAGAGCTCATAAAACCAACTGAAGAGCTGGTGTGAGGCAAGTTAATATGTCACATGAAGATGGACGTTAAGCGTCTGAAGAGTCTTCTAAGGTCAGATGATGATGACCATGGTCTGAGGAGGTCACCGTGTAACTCAGCACAACATCCCTACATCTAAGTTGTAACATGACAGCTAAGATTCAATTACCCTTCATTCAAAAGCAAGGGGAGAAAAAAAAAACCCTGAGACATCTGAAAGTCAATCTCTTCTGAGACTAAATGTTACATTTATTTAATAGAAACTAAGCCATGACGTGAGAGAGATGTGTGAAAAATAAAAACAAGAAAAAACAAGCTGCACTGAAACCCAGTGCTGCATGCTTTAACACAATGTCAAGGTGAAGAGATGACAGCCATGATTAGAGAAGCAATTGTTTATCTGTTTGGCGAGAGTTAAAAGGTCAATGCTACGTGGAGTGGACGTGCATATATTTTCTCCATGAATAAACATTATATCTTGCAATGCTAAGAGAAAAAGGCACAAAAGTCCATTTCGGATTCCACAGATCTCCATTGGCATTTGAAATGTTAAAGTTTGTGGTAGTACAATTTGGAAAAAAGCTGAACAGGTATATATCTTTTAGTAGTTAGCAGAGAAAAAGAACTCTTCCACTAAAACCACCTGACAGCATTTTTTATGTTCAAGCTATGAGCACTTCTGAACAATGGTTCTTTGGATACTGGAATCTGAAACAAAGGTGACTGAACATGTTTGATGTGACTCACCAAGGAAAACTACTGAACCTGTTCATTAAATTATAGCTTTACTATGCATTCCATTTTGTGACACCAATACCACAAATAATACTACTTAATTCGTTTGTAGGGAGTTTGTTAGACTTATCTGGTAAACGCCACCTTCTTTTTCTGATGGAGCAGAGATGTCATTGTCATAATCCTCGAAGTAACGCTGCCCTTTTCAAAAAGTCACTTATCTATCTTTCTCAATTAATCATTTACCCAATAAAACATAGGAAAATGTCCAAGGTAAACCATTTCAACAGAAGTTAAAAAGCAGCGACTTTAGGAGCCGAACAGTTCGTAACTCACGGACCTTGCATAAGTGTTCATGTTCCTTGAACCTTTCCACATTACAAACACAAACAACAAGGCATTATATGAGGAAGTTTATGCAATAGATGAACACAATTTTGAGCTCGAACTCAATAGAGCTGAACTGGAAGGAAAATTATAAAATGTTAAAATCTGAATAGTGTGGCATACATTTGTTTTCAGCTCCTCTGCATCCATACTAGAACTGTTTTTCACTACAGCTGCAAGTCTGGAGGTATTTCTGTAAATGTTTTGTTCATTAACCGACAGAAAGGTAAAGACTTTTGCCCATTTTGGCTGCAATATCGCTCAATCTCACTCATAATGCTTATAAAGCATTTATGAACTTCAATTTTCAAGTATTACCACAGATTCTAAGTTGGATTTTCTCTGGACTTTGAATGGAGCACTCAAACTCATGAAAATGGCCAGTTTTATACCCCATCAGAAAAGCATCCCTGCAGCATGATACAGCAATCCCCGGTGTATGTAGGGTAATGATCACTGTTAGCTTTTCCTACACAAACAGTCTGTTCCATGGAAGCCAAAAAGGTCAGCCTTGTTCTCGTCTGACCGCACCACATTCTTCCACATGTTTGATGTGTCACCTACATTGTGGTAAATTTTAAACAAGGCTTATGGGTTTATTTCAACTGTGACTTTTTTCCTGCCAGATTTGTGGCGTCTACAACTAGAAGTCCTGTCAACAATTTCTCCCACACGAGCTGTGAACCTCTGCAGCCCCTCCAGAACGACCATGGGCCTTTTGGCTGTTTATTCCAATTAAAGGCCTCAAACTTAAATCGGTTTTAAACTTTGCCACAACTTCATACTAATGTTCCCTAAAAAACAGATTGGGCATTCACAAAACAACTATATCTACAGCGCAATTAAATTACACACACAGTGAGCTCTATTGTGACTAATTATATGATCTCTGCAGCAATCAGATGCAATTGAGTGTTTTATAACATAATAATAAAAACTTAAAAATGGATTTTAATGCTTGTGTAATTTTCCTTCAACTTTCCACTATTTTTGCTTTGATCTACCATGTAAAATCTAGACAAAATACACAGAAGTTTGAGGTTTTAATGTCAGGAAATGGGAAAAAATAAAGAAGTATGAGTACTTTCAGAAGGCACTGTATATTCAAATTTCAGCTGTTTTAAACAGAGAAGTAAAAACCAATAGTTTGAGGAACTGTATATATTTTTTTATATATAAACGTGTACATCCTGTACCCTTTTATGACAGGATAAAGTCCAAACAAAGGTCTATTTCAACATCATAAATAAAAGAACAGGAGACTTGTGGAGTGCCTTACAGCTAGAATCAATGGCTGCTTTAAACTGTACCAGCGAGCTGCTGTTATTATCAATATCCACAATATTCCTTCCACATTGATCCAGTTGTGAAAGTTAGGTTTCGTTTATAAGGAATTAAGTAAAACATGACTAATTCAAATTTTGAGCCCAACAAGGAAGTGCAGTTGAAAATCACAGTAATAAAACCAGACCCATGAGCTATGCTTCTGTGTTGCGCTTTTAGACTCAGGAACCCCAGTGGAAGTTATTGGCTTTTTAGGATACAGAACTGACATCCAGTCATTTATCTCACCATGTCCGCTGAGGTGCTGCCCGACATCCTGGAGGTTTTTCTGGTGCTCACACGTTCATACACCCCGCTCTCACACAGCAAATGTCCCCTCTTTCCTCCTCGGTGTTTGTAGAAGAAAAGCGTCCTCTGTGGGCTTTTATGGCAGGAGACAGACACAATGTATTATTCCTGCTGACTTCTACTGTCTCTCTCTCTCTTTCTCCAGTCACAACACTGAGGTAGTCAAGGCAGGATATAAAACCTTCTTCCTCAATATGATTGCACAATCATTTCGTTAATTAATCCTTCAATAGGTGTCTATCGAGGAGAAGTTAACGTTAATGGTGTTAGCTGTCGACCCGAGGGCCTCCTTCGACCCTCCAATCATCAACAATATTCCGTTGAAGGAAAGGTGTCTACGCCAAGCGAAAAAAACCAATACTGCTGGTACATCCGGATCTTTTTCCTCTCTCTCTCTCTCTCTCTCTCTTGCTCTCGCTCTCTCTGTCGGCAAAGAAGGAGAATATAAATATCCTCAAGAATGACGGCGGCTGTCCTCCTTTTCACTCTGAAATGTCCAGGTGGAGGCAGAAAAGGAGCGTGAAAGGCTTAAATGTTGTCGGTCCTTGTTTTTAAAGTGCGTGGGTAATTGTCGGTGTTGTTAAGGACCGCAGTGCTGCACCTTTTCAACACTCTGAGCTGTCATTCTGCCTCGAACCTAACGTAAAGCTCCATACGTTACACAGGCATAGCGCTTCCGGTACGGACTTTCAAAATAAGGTTTTCATTTTTCTTGGTTTTTATTGGCGATTGGCAACAAACTTTCAGTAACATTACCGCCACTGGTTTTCATTTTTCTGAAAAGATCTTTTTTTTTCTATGAGCTGATCCAACACATTTTCGTCCGTGTTATTGGACTCTAACAACACGGAATTATGTTAAATTAAACAAAACCGACAACTGAATTTATTTTAGTATTAAATAAAAATAATAATAATAATTAAAAAAAACGTAACTCATGTTGCATTTACACGCAAATAATATTTTGGAATTTATTTCTGCTAATTTTGATTCATATAAACCCAAAATTGTTCTAACTGAAAAATTAGAATATTAATTTGAATGAAAACCCTCCTGACCCCACTAGCGGGTGTATAGAAAATGTATGCATGAATGGATTTTGAATGAAAACAATTTTTCCATTTGAGGTACAGAATTTGCCTGACTGAGTTCCTTTTGTATGGACTTTTGCTTCCCCATGATTATGTAAGTCATATGAATAAATTTTATTGATGAATAAATTAATAAATTAATTTCATGTGGCAAGTAATTGCATCCTTGCTTATCCCCCCCCCCCTTCGTAGCTAAAATATGCCTTAACACTGCAGCAACCAGGCCCACCATACCAATAAGCTAAGCTGCAAGGAAATAAAACAATTAAGATGACTCTTTAAAAAAAAACATTTAGAAAAAAGCTATGATATTATGTTTGATTGTTTTTAGGGTAACTTATAGTTACCACATTTAGATTTCATATAATTGAAATGTTTATTTTCTAATTTGTAGGGTACGGTATGTAATATCAGGGGGGAGGGAGGGTTTTAAAAATGGCCTTTTATTTTATTGTTTATTGTTTCTTTGCATTCAAATGTCATATAATTTTCCAATCCTCCATTAATATTTTTTTAAATATATCTACGGAATTTGAATGCTATAGTCCCCACAATTAAGAAGGCATTTTATTTTGAATTCAAGACGCCTCTACATCCTTGCTCGGTGTTTCTCTTTGTGCTGCTTTACAAAGTCCTGCTCAAGAACATGGCGACAGTCCACCAAAGTGGAGTCTGAACAGAATTGAAGACAGTACTTTTTATTATTATCCAGAAGGGAACAGAGAATCAGAGGAAAGAGGTTTTCTCTGATCAAATGTTTACAGGGAGAAGGGTTTTGATTTGGATAAAAGATGGATTTTGTTTCTCCAAAAACTCAAGGAAGCTTTCTTAGTTTATGTTAAAACTACAATTTAATTAACATTTTGTTAAGCTGTTTTTCAGAGACAAAGACTATAAACTTTATTAATGACTAAAGATTAAACTTTTTTCAGTTATTCTCATCCTGGGCAGAAAGCAAATGTTGGACTTAATAACTTAATTCTGCTCTGAACTGGAAGTGGTGCTCCATAACATAACGATACATTTTCATATAGCTGAATAAGAGGTAGTCAGACAATGGGAAAAGATTGCCTCTTGTGAATCAAAGAGAAAATCAATAAATGAGCCGGTGCTCTGGCAGAATGAGTGAAGAATTTCTTACAGAAATGAGACACTAGAGGTCTTTGTTAAGCTGTGTGATCAGAGCGGGCAAAATTCAAATTTATTACAAGTAGTCTCTGAGGAGAGGTGTAATTAAGAAATAATAATCAGGATATTTATGGATTAGATATAGCAGGGTTTTAATATAATCCTGATAAAGAACTAGTGCTTGTGTGTGTGGCTCGGTGTTTGTTATTGCCCGTGTGTGTATACGGGGTCAGGATGCCTATCAACAGCAGGTCCGTCCTCTCCCCAGTGGACTGATTGAAAGCTATTGTGGCATCAGGAGAGGCTTTTTCTATGAGGTCTACTGGATTAACGACCTAATCTCCACACCATAAAGGGAGAGTGGAAAGGGGGATAGAGAGTCTCCATACACACACAGGCTCCTGAGCACACACACACACACACACACACACACACACACATGCACAAACACCTAACAGAACGTGCCTGCAAAAACAGGGTGAGGTGTGAAAGTGATTTTTTTTTTTTTGCTCGGCTCACCAAATTAAGGTCAGTGATGAACAAAGTAGGGCAGTGACTGAGTGTAGCTGTCCATTTTTAAAGACAAATGATGATTTTATTTCTGAAAAGGAGAAAAAAAACTATTCAGGCAAATCGCTTATAATTAATTAATTGTGATTAACCCCATTTTTTAGAAAGATGGGTTAAATTTCATGAACCACACCCAGGTCTGCATACTGCCAGACCCTATAGAGCCAATAAATCCCTTTAAAAGAACCTGGGAAACACAAGGGAAAGATGGGCAATGACATCATAGGGTACAAAGCCATTTCTTTGTCTTTTGGGGTCTAGTGAACTTGAAACATATTATTAAGTAATTTAAAGTTATTAGCAAATGTGTCTATTTTATTTAAAAAATAATGAAGTACAGATTCTCACAGCAGTAGTTCACAAGAAAATTAGTTTAAAAACTCTGTGAATCTCAGTCATTGACATCAAATAGGGCAAAAAGAATCGATTTAAGTCAACATAGATAGAAAGTAAGCATGCAGGCTTCAGGGGACATTTTCTCCAAATTGGATCCCTATTTTGTATCCTGGCGTTGACCCTTATTAAAACAGCAGATTATGACCCCTGATTGAACTGAAATAATCCCTGAGCCACCTGCAAAGACAACAAAACAGAGCAGATATGAAGGGTGTTTGGTTGTATTTTACAGAAAACTCAGGTTAGCTGTTTTAGTAATGATTCAAGTTGCCTTAAATGAGAAATTGTTTCAATTTTCTGCCCTACATTTTGAAGTGAAGTTTTAAATTCTGTACGTTTGTAATCTTAGATCTGATTATATCTGCAGACAAAATGAATTAAATTGATTAGCTGGGGCGTAAAACAAGATGTTTTTGCAATTTCCTGTGACTTGGCTGCATATTACGTGTGAATTTTGTTCATTAAACAGGATGAGGTGCAGGTAATCATTTATCATGAGATTTTCTCCGACTCCCATTTCATCAAAAATGCATGTGTACAACTCGCAACTGATATTTCTTCTTCACCTTCTTGCCATAAATGCGTTCAGGTTTCAGCGTTTGCATGTGTTCAGAGTCTGTGTGTCTGTGTGGGCAGCCGATGTTTCCCTCCTCAGCACTTGTCTGTACTTGTTTGACAGTGCTGCTCTGTGTAATATGAACTCCCAGGTCACCTTTACTACAGTTTCCTAGTTCCTCTCAGTAAGGTCTGCTGATCAAATATAAATGTTACATTTAGAGTTGAGACAATATGCCTCTGTGTCCCTCTGAGGCGGCTGACTGTGTTCCTGTTTGGATTTTCATCGGAGCACCTGCCATCTGCACAGACGTGTTGTTGACATGCAGCACATATGCGGGAGCTGTTGGTTGTTTGCTGCAAAGGTCAAAGGATATGATTAGCGTTGAGGCGTTATCCCCTTTCAGGGAAGCACGAATATTGTTGTCAGTGTAACTACAAAACAGTTGCGGCTTTTTGGCTTTGAAGGGGCGGCACAGTCACTGCTCCGCATATAAACACAGGCTCCAAAGCACAGCAGCACTTAGAACAGGGGTGTCCAAAGTCGGTCCTCGAGGGCCGGCATCCTGCATGTTTTAGTTCTCTCCCTAGCGGTAGCAACAACCTTTTCAGCATGTCAATGTTCTGCTTAGGCCAGGGGTGTCCAAACTTTTTGCATAGGGGGCCAGATTTGGTATGTTAAAAATGTAGGGGGGCCGACCTTGGTTGATGTTCTTTACATAGAACAGCAATATATTTAAATAAATTTCAGCAAGGCATTCTGTGTTTTACATTTGCTTTTTTATTTTAATTTCAGCGATCTTAAGCATCTTAACTTCACTTTTTTAACACTAATGTTTTTCTAACGATATTTACAGAATTTTTAAATAAAATTACAGAAAAATGAGCAAGTCATATCAACAAGTGCAGGGCTCATTTGAAAGATGACATATTAGTAAATGTTGATTAGATATTAAAAGTGTATTATTCTGGAGTGAAAACTGAAAACTTGTCTGAATTTATGACTTATTTTGATCTCAAAAAAACAAAACAAAATTTATTCAGAGACTTATTGTAAATGACAAATGACTTGTCTGCATTAATGTGATACTGAGATCTGGACTGCGGCACATAGGCCAGGTCTGGTTCAAAGGCAGTGGTATTGATGCGCAAGATGTCCGTAAGTGAGAGTTATTTAAGTTCACAACCGAGAACGTCTTCTCACACAAATAGAACGTCTTCTCACACTATATGTGAGAAGACGTTCTCGGTTGTGAACTTAAAACGTCGACTAGGATTCCAACTTGTCCCGTAAAATACAGAACCGTCCCGTATTTGACTGTTAAATGTAATGTCCCGGATTGAACCGAAACGTGATTTGTTCCGTATTCTACAAATGGTGTATGTGTAGTAACAAAAATGGTCCCCAAGTACTTTATATAGTAGGCTGCCCCAGTCATTGTTTCACTCACGGTGTTGCGATATTGCGTCCATCTGCCTCATTCCCCCCTCACCCTCCCGGCTGTGGGTCGGATGAAATTTGACCACGGGCTGCATTTGGCCCCCGGGCCGGACTTTGGACATGTCTGGCTTAGGCCTTCTAATGAGCCATCATTTGATGCAGGTGTGTTAAACCAAAACATGCAGGATGCCGGCCCTCGAGGACTGACTTTGGACACCCCTGACTTAGAAGCTCCTCCGTTTTGCTCTTTGTTTTGTTTTTTTCCACCTCCCCACCTTTCCCAGATTTCAACATCATTCACCGTGTCATCAGCTATTCTTGGATGGGACGGGCAGACTTTGCGATTTGAACTGTGGTTCAGAGGTTTGTGCTGACAGCCACCGGAACAGCAAAACACCCAGCGTGACGTTTCATGCTCTTGGTCCAACAGGGCCATCCAGTTTAGCTCTCCCACAATAGGCGTGAGCAAATAGTTGTGCACCAAAACAACACAGAGTGGATTATCATGATGCTTATTTGCTTGTTTGCTGTAAGCAAAAGAACTTGCATGTTTTTTTTCCTTTCGAAAGAGTACATTTCCCCTAGCAAAACCCAGAAAACCCAACTACTCAAACATTTTCACGCTTTCTCGTTCTTTCAACCACAAACTTTAGTGTTTGATATTCATTCTTTTTATTGTTCGATGACACAAAGCAGTGTGTAATTGTGAAGTGGAAGGTAATTGGTACATAGTTTTCTAAATCTGAGCAGATTTTCAAGTCTGACTAGGTACTCCCACAGCTTGATTCTGCCACCACCACCATCATGTGTCATGTTTGTTTTACCAACTGAGCAGAAAACCTCCTGAAAGCAGGCTTCATCAAGGCTTGTGAAGTGGGGTAAAATGGTGCGTAGTTTTCTAAATCTTTTGTAACTAAAATCTTAAAATGGCGACATTTAGCAGCTTTTTACTTTTAGATTTGTATTTGTGAAAGCAATCGAAACGCATGCATCAATTTATTTTAATTTCACAATTATTAACTTTGTTGTTTTGATCTGTCACATAAAGCCCAAGTCAAATGCGATGAAATTTATAGCTTTAATGGGACACACCCCAGAACAGTCTGTGGCGTGTTCAGTCTCCTACGTTTCAAATGATTTCTCAACATATCATAGTCAGAAAGGAGTCGTTATCCAATCTCCCCGAAGAACTGCCTTCATTCACAGGTCCAGATCCTTCTCAACAGCAGAGGTCTAAATATGAGTTGGATTTGGCTCAGACTTACCAAGAGACACTCTAAGCCAGAGCTTATCTCTGGTTAACCATTGTTCTGCGGATCAGGAGGAGGTGGGCGCTTCTCTAATCTGCCCACCTTTCCAACACACTTATTCACAGAGGGATTTGTCCTGGGATTTCTCTGACATTCCTTCACTTAGAGACTAAAATTTCAGGTGCAGGATTTTTCTATGGCGTGGAGAGCAGAAGCACACACACACACACACACAGTAAATACTATTCTTTTGCTGAAAAACATTTGTGATCTCCATTCCAAATCAGCGTCCTTTAGAGTGAAAGGGCTGCAGTTGTTTTACTTCAGTACTGTTGCTGTTGCTTCCAGAAGTTACTGCAGTTAAAGATGGCTAACTATTTGCTTTTCTGACTTTTACGAACATGGATCATCTTTTTTTCTGTTTTATGTCATTATGTGCTACTTTGTTGTACTCTATCACGGAAATTCCCAACATTTTTTTTAAGTTTGTGGTTGCAGCTTGACAAAATCTGAAGAGTGCAAAATCCTTTTGCCCTGTTTAATGTTTTTGTATCCTATGTCATTCTGATCCTACCTTGCCTTTCCTCACTTCATTAGTTACAGCCAAGTAACACACATTACACTACATGTGCAGGCATATACGCATTAACAGACTATGTTATGCTTCACAAGGGTGGGGCTGCACAGCAGTGGCTTCAGAGCAAATACCAGGCGGTGCAGTGTTTCCTGAGTCAGCTTCCACTTCTTCTTGTCTTTCACTCCTTTCTTTTATTCGTCTCTCGGGAATCAGGAGATTTAGAGTAAAGGATTAGGTGTCCTTATCAGCAGTCTCTGAAAGGTGTTACTGCTAAAATGTGGACATGAAGAAATTATCATTGTGCGTTGGATGAGTCATGATCCTCCATTCACAGCTCAAGACAAAAGCAGCTATGAGACAGGAGCCTCTCCAAGGGGATGCTTTAGTCACATAACAGAAAAGTAGATTATGTCACAAGAATAGAGGATCATCTGTCTCATTCAGTCGTCGTTTAATGAACACATGTAACTTTGCTGAGCAAATAACAGGATTACGGGTTATTTTTGCCCCATTGTTTTCTAGGTGGTGACTGGTTTGTTTGTGGATGAGAGAGGACTGAACGATTCCAAGACTGACTTCCTGATGAAACGTTCAATGTGAGTGGAATGAGCCATATCAGCAAAAGTCTTGTTCAAACCTTTTTAATAAATGTATTACCGACACTCAAAAATATACATATTTGTTTCAAGTCCACTATAGAAGATAATTTTGAAGATTTCCATTAAAGCAAACGTATTAGTTTGTATGTAAAACATAAACATTTTTGATAAATTTTTTTCTGATTCAGTAGACTAATATTCATATTTGTCACGGCATTCAGGGGATGATAAGGCGGGTAGGCTGGTGTGACTTGGATTATGAATGAATGTAACAGCTTCAAGAAGCACTGGCAGTAAAAAGTTTCACTGCTGAAACTAAAAATGTAAGTTTTTGCCCAAGTTCATCTAGTTTAGCGCTGAAACAAAACTAGATGACCCTAACCCCACCCTTACTAACAAGCTGAGGCTCTTAACCCTAAGCTGTGGTCGTCAGTGAAAGGTGCCACATGCTACCTTTATAGAAAAAAAATATAAAAATGATATAATTTCAATAATAATTTGTAATGCTTTAATCACAAACCAGTTCTTTTGTTTTGCGGCTTACCATTGGAATATGATTATAACAATTAAGATACAGTTTTCTATTGCTTTTTTTTCTTCTAAAATGAATGGTCTTGATTGGATGAATGATTTAAAAGTACATAAGTGAAAGTTGCATTGCTTTCATGACGTAGGTGACACCAAATATCAGTCAGCTCAGTGAATTCACTGTGTTCATGTTGCCTTTTAAAAAATACTCAGTCAAGTTGAAATTTTTCAATCAACTTGATGATTTTAGCTGATAACTAATCCATTAATGAATGTGCGTGTCTGAGTCTGTTATAATCCGACAGATTTATGATGCTGTGACCTGCTGGCATACTGGATTATAATGACCTTTCCGAAGAGCAATCTTTGAATTTGTGGAAGCACTCGCATCCTTATTTTAACTCCCAACTGAGTAGGTTGCTTTCCTAAAAGCAAGGTACAGATAAGTCTTAATATTGTAACATGGTGTCAAGCGAGAAATGCAGTCGGGATACCTGTCCATTTGTCAGACAGATGTCTCAACATTTGATTCTGGAATAATTTGACTAACAGGGGAGTTTATGTTTGACTCAACAATGACAACATGCACGCTTCCTGTTTCTGCAAAACAAAACACTCCTCCACCACTGTACATAGCAGTACAGTGGTGGAGTACATAACAGTGGTAAGTGGTGCAAAACGTGCGTATGCACTATATGTGACGAGCGCAAGAGGAGCCAGAGTGATGGCTGAACAGTTCTTTATTATTTCTTGTTGGCGTTTAACAGCTGCCTGTGCACGTTTAAACCTGAGGTGTTTTTCTGGCTATTGGAAATTAGATAGAAATAATTTCATAACCTGGAATAGACCAGATGCAACCGAAGAAGAATTGAAAGAGAATTTATTTTCCCCCAGCGACGTTTTATTCCTTTTATTTTTTTAAATGGGTGGTTTGTACTGAAAGAGGCTGAAAGAGGCTCTTGATGAGATAAGTACCCAGCCAATGTCAGATGCAAAATGTCATATTACCTCACCCATGAACAGACTCGGTAACAGCAGGCGTAACAGCAGCCGAGCTCTGAGTAGAGAGACCTCTGCCGCTCCGGGAAGGAGTGACGAGTGTCTTTGGTGGGAGCTGAATGTCGCTCTGCAGGGAACACCAGACGACGACTCGCAGTGAAGATCACAGTGTGGACAGAGAGGTTCGACGCAAACCCGTCTGGGGCTATGAAGTCAGGAAGAGGAGCTGCAGCCCGAGCTACTCCCAGTCTGACAACGGCTGAGAAAAATCGATGAAAGGCTGTTAGTTAGAAGATAACATAAACAAAATTCTGCATGGGGTTTAATTCACTAAACTCCTCAAAGATAAATCCTTCCTCAAATTGCTCCCAGCAGAATGGAGGATTTGTTGTGATGAACACAATTGAAACACTAGAAGAAACCTAAAAAGAAGCTGCCACACAGGCAAAACTGAAAGAAATACATTTATTAAATATTAAATACACAAAGAATACAATAACTGAGGTGGAAGTAGGAAAAAATGAGGTGGGTCATATTTCAAGAACAGCACCAAACAGAATCAAACAGCATTTACTGTTTCTAAGTTCTTATTGCAGGTCAGGTCACATCGATGTTCACTGGACATTTTTATCTGAGCAAAGGTTAAAGTAAAAGTTAAAGATTTATTAAAGTTTATTGCGTTTATCATTTTTGCAAATGTTGACATTAAGTAAAATTTTAAATGTGTTGTAATTTGACTAAGTCTAAATTGGTTGTTATTCAGCAAGTTGGAAAAGTTTGAGGGATTTGGATATTTTTTCACAGTATTCTGGTTACTACGGTTGCCTTTCTGAGTCTGAGACTCAGAAAGGCGGTCTGGAATGCTCTCTTAAACATTGCAAACTGGCTTCCTGCATTTTCATTCACGTGAACATCCCCTGCTGTCTTTTCTAAATGCGATAAGGTTCCCATTGCTTCCTCTAACGGCTTGTTTATTCAGCCTTTAAATGCAGCAAGCCATCGGGATGGGTCATTTTTCTAATTAAGAATGCATCAAGTGCTTAACTGCAGAAACAGCTCATTTACTCCTCCCAGATGAGAAATATTTGCATACGAGCACCACAATTAAAATATGATCAGTGTAAATCAGTTCTATAGTGCGTTGGTGTTAAGAGGCCCTCTGTCTAAACATGTTCCGCAGGATGAGGTAGAGGGAAAACTACAAGCTTTTACACATCGATGCAGGCAGAGTAAACAGACACGTTGTTTCCATATCAGCTCGTTTTCTCCTGGTAATGTCGTCTCTGGTTACTCTCCAAGAATTAAATCAAGATGCTGCTCGCTCGCTCGCTCCTTTGACATTTCAATTTCAAGCTTGATTTGTTTGTCTGAACAATGATGCCTCTCAATAAAACACAAACTGATGGAGGAGATGAGAATGCAGAAACTCAACCTGAGTTCACATTGCAAGGTTAACAGTAACAGTTAAAGACAAATGCTGCTTATTTCATGTACTTTCCTAATTTGATTTTCTCCGTGTATAAGTGCTGTTGTCCCTCTTACCCTTTTTATGTTTATTGCGATCATCATGGTCCAACTTGAGCTGTGTTTTTTGCACACCTTCCTGGCATGTATGTAAAGAAAAAACCAAAACTGAATCCTAATAAATAAATGCTTCTAAAATGCATTTGTTGGAGCAGAAGGTCCACAAATGGAACAAATTAGAAAAAAAAAAAAAAAAAAATATATATATATATATATATATATATATATATATATATATATATATATATATATATATATATATTAGCACACAAATTTTAACTAAAACTTCCTGTTATAACAGAGAAAAAAAAAAGTAAAAATCAGCACTAAATTTACAACAAAGGATGTTGTATTGTTACATGGGTAAAAATGATCATGTTTGCACTTTTATAGCACAGAAAATAAATTACAAGGAGAGCTATTATTTTTCCTGTTCCCATACAGAGTAATGTTAGCACTGTAGCACAGCTGGTTCCTATTGGAAGTCAGAAAAGTAGCAATTGCGTCAACCGTTGTGGAGTTGTCTATGCATTTATTCATGCATCAAACTTTTAAGTAGATAATTATTGCAGTTACTTTGTTCAACATATAACCATGTCGCTGTCAAATATTTCCCTCTCATTATTATTTTTTCCTTCTTCTGTTCAATTAATTTTTTATTTGCATAGCACCAATTCACGATAATGTCATCTGAAAGCATGTTGTTAAAAAATATATATATTTCAACCATACATCTATTCCAATTAGTTATCAAACAACATAGTCAAGTTCAGTTTATTATTTAAATTGGTTAAAAGGTTTTCTGTCTAATTAAATCCAACAGATGCCAAGTTATTGACCTTGGATGAGCATGTAATGGCAGTTGTTAGTCATAAGTTGTTAACTTTGCAGGATTTACTCGTACTCTGCGACAGCAGAAAGGACTTTTTAAAAGGAAGAAACCAATATTTCCTATGTGAAATACCATGTAATTAGTTATGGAAAAAAACAAGAAGGAATTTACCAAACAATAATTTGACACAACAACCAGTGGATAGAAATAAAAGAAATAGCTTGACATGCATTAGTTGCATAAGGGGGCTTTTAATATGCTTAAATCTGCATGTGAAAGCTTCAGGGAAAGACTCGGACAGGCGCCTCGAGTGCTGCAACCAAAATCAGTTGCAGAGAAAACAGGAAAAAGAAGAGAGAGCAGGCAGACGTGGAAGTGAAGCCAAGGTGTCCTTTCCGTTACATTAACTGATTATTTTGCTTGCACTCCTCCAGGGACCTGGAAATCAATCTACAGTTACCTCAACCAGACCAGGCCGGTTTATGGAAGAGCTTGTAGTGCAAGTAAACTTTGAGCATTTTTCAAGATGTGAAACATGCATTTTGTGCTTTCTGCCACTAAAAACGTCTGAGAGGCACGGTGAAACAAATTATTTCTCATTTAACCGGTCTTATCCTTACTGCTAGGAGCAAAGAATCAAAGAAGGGAAGTGCATGTGGGAAATAAGGAGAAATGTCAGCATGGACAGAAGTTGAAAAACTGTGGTCATAAAACCAGACGTCTATTTGCTGACAGCTGTCTAAATCAGAGAGAAAGAATATTCAGAGAACAGTAGTTATACTGTAAAATATCAGATTATTTATTTGCTTAAATTGTAAGTATTCATTTGGTTTAGTTCAGGCTAACATCTGACAGCTGGACCCAGTTGTCAAAGATGATAAAGGGAAGAATATGAAATGAAAAATATTCCTGATGGAGCAGATTTTTGAGTCTGTGGCTGCATCAAGGAACCACTTTTCACAGTAATCTAGTTTTACTTTTAGGGAATAAACATAAAAAAGAATTAAAGAAATATGCATAATCCATAACAAATGACTTGTAGGCTGGAAAAACATGTTTTAAGTAACTCAAACTCCTAAACCTGTTAACGCACTGGCCTTGAACTTTGCGGTAAACCTGTGGGCCTTTTTGAGCGGGATGAAGCCTTGCTGAAAACCGACGCCGTGTCAGTGTTTACTACAGTGATAGTTGCTCATAGAGGCAAGCGTACTTAAAGAAATACACAGGGTTACCTTAACGCATCTGCATGAAATTACATTTCAGAAGTGTTTTTACTCCCTCTGTGTCAGTGTTCCGAATAAATACTGACACAGAATGACCTCCACATGAGTGTTTACTGTTTAAGTTCTAAAATAAGTTATCGATAAGATATATATTCAAGGAAAGAGGTGACTAATGCAACAGAGCATGAGGTGCAAGATGACAAATCATTTCACAAGAACTGAGTTTTTGTTTCACCACCTACTCAACTGTTCGCAGAATTTAAAAGGAAGAAAAATCAAACTCACTCTACTACTACTACTACACACACACACACACGCGCACACACGCACACACACACACACACACACACACATAAATACATAGGAAGGACTGTTGTATAAAACAAAGCAAGGGGTGTCTGATTTGAACTGTCATGCAGGACTTTAATAAAATTAAGAATACATAATCTTTCAAGCATTCATTTTTACTATTTGTGCAAAATGTGCAGACTTTTCAAACGAGAGCAAAGTTGATTTTTTTATTTTTATTTTTTTGCCTAAATGTGTTTATGGAAGTTAACACTACACATCACCCTAAACACACCATATCAGTTGTGAACGTTTCTAGTGCCAGCATCATACTGTGGGAATGCTTTTCTGAATAATTACACCTAAATAATTACGGAAAAACAAAACTCTGTTAACTTCAGAACACTAAACATCCCATCAGAGGATTGGAAAGGGGATCAATGGAAGGATTCAGGGAAAACCATATCAATGCATCAGAATCGTCCATTTAAAGGCCAGAATCCATTCAGTTCAGAATCTAGAACAAGACTTGTAAACTGATGTATTTAGATGGTTTCCATCCGATCTGACTGACATTCAGCTATTTTATCAAAGAAAGGGGAGTTTATTCTTTAATCTCTTATCAGCTTTTCATGTAAAACATTCTATTTTAAAATAATGAATGTATTTCAGATCATATAAACAACTGTGCAAGAGTTTTTTCAATTACTAAAGATGTAGACAACATCCTTACTTTAGCACCGTATTTTAAGAGAGGTAACCCAAACAACAAACATGCATGATTTCACAGCAAACATTTCACCTCTTGTGGTGTGAAAAGAGGTGAAGCTGGAGAACCTGTGTGCAGTCTTCTGCTGTTTCCAGGATAAATAGAGAAGATACACTATTTGTGCATGAGATATGGGTTTCCTTTTGCAACAGCGCCACTCAGTGGAAGTGACGCATTTCAACCTCGTTTTAAAGCTGCATTTATGGCAATTTGACCATTAACGTTTGTTCATTTTTGACTGGTAAATATACGTGCCTCTGTGCAAACACATAAGAATAAATAACATTCTTAACATTCAGTTCAACACAGCATTCAGTTGTATATTGAAAGCAATGAGCATGTTTGCTCTGCAAACGTAAGTGGCAAGTTAAGCAAAAGCTTGATAAAAACGAGAATAAGAGCAAATGCTTTTATTTTAAATAAGTTGCAAAAGCGAAACAAACACCATTTTCATTTCAGGTTATGAGCAGAAAAGAAAATTTTGTACTCAAAATAGTAGATTAAAAACAAAGTTAAGGTTTATTTTAAGCACATTCACATACAATGCTTCTGGAAAATTTCCCGTTTTTCACATTTTTTATATTACAGCCTTATTCCAAATTGCATTAAATTAAACCCTTTCCTCAAAATTCTACACACAAATTCCCCATTATGGTAATGTAGGGGCAAGACAGAATGAGTGTTTTGTAAATTTATTTAAAATGAAAAACCAAGAAATCCAATCTGGGTAATTATTCACAACCTTTATCATAAAGCTCAAGATTCAGTTGTTTCCATTGATCGTCCTTCAGATGTTTCAACAGCTTGAACTGAGTCCAGTTAGGGTAAATTTAGTTTATTGGACTTAACTTGGAAAAGTACCAAGATGCCTGGGAAAGGTTCCACAGTTGATGGTGCAGGTCAGAGGTCAACAACTGAGCATGAAAACAAAGAAATTGTCAGTAGACATTTGAGATTTTCTTCTATGATGAGGCAAAGATTGAACTCTTTGGTGTGAACGCCAGGTGTCGCGTTTGGAGGAATCCAGACAGGGCAATACAATCCCTACAGTGAAGCATGGTGGTGGCAGCATCAGAGTATGGGGATATTTTACAGCAGAAGAAACTGGCAGACGAGTCAGGATAAAATCAGGATGAATGCAGCAATAAACTAAGGCATCAGACTTTATGGTCAAAGATCAAAGAAGAATTTAATTTCATTTACTCCTCGTATGTTTATATTATTAAGAGTAATCATCGTTTCACTATTTCTCCTATGACTTCTAAAGAAGCTAAAAACGTTTTCTTTAAATTTAAAGAAAATCTTGTGGTATCAAACCAGTGTTTTCTTTTATTGTTGTTTTTTTGCGACCTCCTCCATAAACTGCTGCAATTCCAGACCCGAACTGGAAATATTTATGTCATCTGCAAATAATATCAATTTTAAAAAGTTTTTTTAGCAGACTCTTCCATTTTTCTTGGCAAAAATATCCTGACGGATAAGAGGTTGCGCTGTACTGCAGAATATGACCACTAGGTGTCACCATGAGACCACTTATTGCGCTGAGTCGGATTCAGTGGACTCTACCAGCTGAGATTAAGCGGTAGCAGTAGCTAAACCTGCCCAGTTCACAGTTTGGCCGCTTTTGCTCCTGAATAGGTCCGCACAGAAACTGACCAGCAGCTGCATAAAGGCACAAGGCGCAGTAGTAGTTCCATTTAAACCCGCCTCTCTTTCCAGTAACACGTTGTTATCAGTTACTACAATATAGGAAGTGCAATGTGTTGGACTGTTTGGAGTGTAAACAACATGGACTTCTCTCAGTCTCTAACTTTAGACACATTGCTAACAAAGAAGGGGGGGGTGATAACCAGCAGTGACGGTAGCTTGCAGCTGCCAAATGCTTGGAAACTGTGTTTGCCTCTAGTTGGCTGTGAGGAACAATAACAGACACTGTGAAGCCAACAAATCTAATCCACTGGGCAGAAATTAGGGGATTTCTCCATGACTGTGTTTGTCGGTTAGTTTCTATATTTTAAAAAAATGAGAGAAGTAATCAGGGTAGGGCAGGAAAAAGAAGCGTCACCTTCAGGGTCACACAAGGCTTTATCAAAGCAGGTCTGAGGTCAGCCGCTGCCATGTGTGTGCTTGTCCCTTTGCCTACTTTGCTATCAAGTCCCTGTAGAAGGGCCAAGGACGATCTTAGGGAGAGAGAGAGAGAGAGAGAGAGAGAGCAGAAGACCATCTTTGTGTTTTACAGCAGAGGTAAAACACTTATAAAATGTAGGGATATAAATATTTTCTTTTGTTTACGCGGCTTACAGGGTTTGGTTTGTAGTGGCTTGCACAGACGTGTCATATACTTATGTCACTGGGATTTCAAAGCACGTAATCCTTCTTATATAAATGGCTTTTTTTATTTATTTTTTTATCCTGGATGGGACCTGGAGAGCAGATGAGAGATGAAGTGGCTGCAACTAAATAAAACAGCAAGCTGGCGATGCTTCCTGGCATGCAAGTACGCTGCAACTTTGATTACCCTTCAACCAACCACCCAGCATGGCAGGGAAGAGTGGTGAAGCTGCATGTCTGCATACAACCACAGTGAGCTAAAACACAGGATACAGACAGTTGTGGCGATGAGTCATGCTTTATAGGAGCAGTTTATCAAGGCCTAGGTCGTTAGATGCATTTCCAGCTCTTTTTAATCTTCCCCAGGCTTTAAGATGTCACACCAATTTTTCTTCATTTAGCAGTTCATAATAAAAGTTAAGATACACAGGGAATAAAAAATTCATGTTGGATCTCGAATATTTACAGCACAGAGTAGTCTTATAGCTTCATGTTTCCAAACCAGGAAAGAATGTTTGGTATCCATGTTGAAACTTAAAGCTGCACAATGAATTCATTTCATTCTTTATAGCACAGACTCAACAAGGTATCAGAAACATTCCCTGGGGATTTTGATTCTTAATAGCATAATTGCAGCTGCTGGAAACACGTCAGCAGCACATCCACTGGAGTACAGAGAGCAAACTGACTGTGATGCGAGCATGGGGGCAAACAGGGGTGATAAATCCCTCTGCAGAGTTAGTTATGGGGTACATCAGGGCTCGGTGCTCGGCCTTTTCTCTTTGTTGCACAGAATATGAGATTGTAGGCACCCTAAATTTCGCTGAATGACATCAGAACTGAAAATAAAAGGATGGCTACGAATTTTGAGTGTCAGTTAAAATGCATTAAATTCTGCAATACAACTTGCCAAGTCGGATGAGGGAAGTTTGGGTGGAAGGTGTCAATTGCCCCTTTGCCATTTTACACTTTTGTGTCTTTTGTTGTTTCATACTCAACTTTTTTGGGGTAAATTTTGGTTTCTCACCAGTCACATTTCAGTGCAGGATGTTTCATACCTGCTTTTATAGCCAATGATTTAAGGATATGTTCCACAGCCTAATGAAAGGGAATGTGGCTTTATGACTCATATAAATAACATCTTCAGGCTTGGGGTTGCTTAGGTTGGACTGGGGTTCATAATCTTTCAAATATTTCATCAGTTTGTACCACGAGGGAATTTTTCTGATCAGTGAGCTAAAGTAATTCATGTGTTCTACTCAATGTACCGTTAAGAAACATGTTTATATGACTATAAAGAAATACCATCTGACAGGAGGTGGTGGTTTAAGGTTAATGTGGCTTGATAAGTCAGCATAATCTGCTCTATTACATATATGTACATGTGCATATACACATGTATATTATATATATATATTTAGTATAATTTTTTTATATTTCATGCCACTCCCAAGTTCATTTTAACTTTGTGCTGGAGGTCATACTGGATAAGACTTTTTGAACACACACTACAAATCGATTTTATTTAAAAAAAAAAGTTTATTGACATCAGAAGCAATTTAAAGTTCAACAATAAACAAGGCTTTTTTATTATTTTTTTTTAGGATTACAGTGGTACATAAAGATCAGTAAAACAACTGTGATACGTCAATTCTGATAACATGTTGTTTGAAATAAGAACACGCGTAAAGGAAAATGAAACTGAAGGAAACACTCAGATCTAACTCCGACGTTTTTACGTGCTGTGCACTGCTAGCTAAGGGAAATACTGTAAGCCCACCCCTTTAGACTGTACCAGGTAGGATATTGGTCTAGAAAAAACTACCACTGGGAAGAAAATAAGACTGGCAGAAGGATACAGACACCATACTTGTGTAGTGTTAACTATACAAAACAGGGAAAAAAAAAACTGTACAGCATAAAAACAACTGATATACACAGCCTTTATGTTGGCATTATTTTTTTTTTTTTTTGTTTTATTTATTTTATTGTTTTTTTTACCCCTTTGTTACTATTGTATTTTCTTTTAGCAAGTGAAGTGTGGGCAAGGGGGTTAAATGCTTTATAAACAAGAAAATGACCACTATATATTGCCCGCCATTCTAATCATCATCCTCGTCATCGTCGTCCTCTTCCTCCTCGTCGTCGTCCTCGTCGTCGTCGTCATCATCCTTCTCGGCCTTGGCGGGGGCCTTCGCCGGTGCGCTGCTGCCCACTTTTCGGTAAGCGGCGATGTCCTGTGAAGGAATAAAATACATCCGCACGATGAAACCAGGCTTGGACTTTAGTTAGAAGAGCACATTGAAACAGGAGACTTTTGTTTGTTTACCTTCTTATACTTCTCCTTCAGTTTATCTGCCTTCTTCTCGTAGGGCTGCTTGTCCTCTGGAGAAGTGCTGTTCCACATCTCACCCAGCCTCTTGGCGACATCTCCAATGGAGAGACCGGGCTGCTCGCCTTTCACCTTAGGGCGGAACTCTGAGCAAAAGATGAAGAAAGCAGATCTGTGGAAGACAAGGGGAAAACAAAAGACATGAGATTGAGCCTGTTATTTAAACAAAAAAATTGCTTAAAGAGTTAAACTTTAACAAGCGGTACATACGGGGGTCTCTTGGGAGCATTGGGGTCCTTGAACTTCTTCTTCTTGCCACCTCTAGCTGGCACATAGCTCAACATTTCCCTCTCATAGCGAGCCTTGTCTTGCTTCGCCAGGTCTTCAAATTTGCCCTTTTCCTTGGCGGACATCGTCTGAAAGCAGAGAAGTTACGTCATGACTGACCCCCCCATCTGCAACAAACTAATTTGTTATGTTTTCCTGAAGTTGTTTTATTTAAATGCAAACAGAAGCGCAGGAAATATGAACTTGCACTACCTTCCATCGCTCGGAGCACTTCTTGGAGAACTCCGCAAAGTTCACTGATGCATCAGGGTGTTTCTTCTTATGCTCCTCTCTGCATGTCTGGACGAAGTAGGCATAGGAGGACATCTTCCCCCTCGGTTTAGTTGGATCTTTCCCCATATTGATGGCAGTATCTAGTAAACAAATGACTGAGGTTCAAATTACCTGTGTATCTTCAAATGCCAAAGATGCACCTGTTTCTTTCACATTAGAAAACAAAAACAAAAAATTAATCAATGCGTATATCAGATATTAAATATTCTTATTTTTGATTCATTAATGGATTAAAGTAACAAAAAAGAATTCAAATTATTTGATCGATCAAAAAAAAAGGAAAAGGCATGCTAGAATGTGCTCCAAATTTGTTCTGAAATTGTGTTTTTAAATATTAGATTGGATCATTTTAATTAATAAATCGAAATGTGATTTTGTTTACACTTCCACCAGTCTCTGAAACGCCCTACTATAAAAAGAGAGCATCAACGGAAGCCCCCCCACCGCCCCTCTGCTGTCAAACCGAGTTAGGACCACTTAACGCAGTCCACTAAAATAAACCGCCCAGCAATGACGGAGCTGATGCGATGAAAATGACTTTATTTATTGACGCAATCTGCACGGTGGCCCCAAACATAAAACTCACTGGCCCGCGTTCTTGTTATAGCGGCTACAAAATGCCTTAGAAACGTCAAGTCACTCAGAATAACCCGTAAATGTTTTTAAAGGAACTGACTTTCTGGTCAGTAAAAAGTTTTCCCAAGTTCAGCTGAGAAGCATTAACCCTCTAACTCTATGTTGAATGTAGTGTGAATTTAAAACAAAAAAAAAAGACTAAAAAGAACCCCTCCTTGACATGAGTTTATGTTTTTATTTGATAAAAGAAGTTCGACAAAAAAAGTGATATTTTTAAATAAAATGTGTTTATTCAACGTATTATTCTTAAAAAAATGCATTGTAATGTGATAAAACACTTCTCCTTTAAAAGTCCGAATTTTTCCTTTTTATTTAAATAAGCTTAAAATTCTGCTAAAATGTGTCGTTTTCCGCCCATTAAAAGCCGCTGTAAGTCCCAACTAAGCTGCGTCGAGCGGAGTAGTAATGGCGCATATAAGGCTCTCGTTGAGGAAAAGGAGGTCACAACGACGGCAATATTTCTTCTTCCATTTTGTGAGAATGCCTTCTTCATGAAAGAAAGTCCCCCTCAAATGTCTCCTCCCGCCTCCCAGTTCGCTTTGCAACGCGACAAACACGTCCAAAAAGCCGGCGATCCTGACAAAATATTTCCCCCGATTGATTCCTATTGCACTAGCCGCCTTGTATAGTAATACATTGGGTCTGTGCTGTGTCTATGAGCGGGCTGTGCTACTGACTGGGTTTCTATGAGCTCCTAATGGCCGCTCGTCTTCATCCACTAACATGGAGAATATGGCTCCTTCTCTTTGTGTCAGCGCACAGCCATTGCACTGCATGCAATAGAGGGCAGAGCGACCGCGGCGACTACTTCGTTTCAAGCCCCGATTTCAACCCTTTCCAAACGTCGGAAAAATACCCCGGAGGCGTCATTCGATTCACGAAAGACTGAACTTTATTTTGCCGCGGTTAGATTTAATAGTTGTCGGTTTATTTCTCGAGAAAAGCCGGCCAGAAAAAGTTGAAGCGAACTGCGCCTCTGTCCCTGGCTTCCCATTTGCCTCGCTGCCTTGTTTCCTATGCGAATACAGTCAGCCATTACAGTAAAGCGCAGATCGTGAGGTAATTTTTTCACTATCTTCTCGGGTGACGTTTTACAAACAAATAATCATCCGAACATATTTTGAGATGGTCTTCATTTTTCTTGTGCTTTTATGATTTTTTATGGCTTTATTTCGGATCTGTACTCTTCTCAGTCTTCACATGACAGGCGTTCAGCTTCGCAATGCACTGCAATGGCTAGCTAACGGTGAGTCTTCTACCATTGTCGCCTATCGTGTTGTCCGCTAGACATTCTTGAATTTTTACACGGTAACTACAACTTGTTTCGACTTCATTTCTTTAAAACAGGATGACTGTAATATACAAAATTATTCGTATTTACCAAAATACGCAATTTTCGTCGAATTTAACCAAGGTTAATTTTTATTTCTTCTTTTTTAAAACAGACCGTCTGCCCTCCACTCTCAAGCAGAGTAATGTGATGTTACCCGATTAAAGCCGGCTATTTTGCTGTTATTTTTAAAGCTTTTCTGCAAAATATATATATTTAAAAAGCACAAGATCGTTTCATGTTTGATCAAGGCAAACACATAAGTAAGATGTTTAGGATTGTTATCTCCATCTTCATCATTTGAAACACTTAAAATATTCGTGTGTACAATACTTACCAACTGACTATCGCTGGATCTCAATGCTCTGCAATGGCTGTCTATGAGAGAACACAGGCGATACGCAGTGTCTTCAGTCTTCAGCTCGCTGAACATTACTCTCGACGGCGCTTCCACGCTATTGGCCAGCGCCCGCTTTGCGGCTCCTCGGATTGGTCAGAGGCTTTTCATTGTCCTAATAGAAGACGAGGTCCCATTGGCCCTCTTTTGTGAAACGTCACCGAAGTTTTGTGAGGCGGGTGGATACAAAAACATTAGAGTTCCGAGCATGCTGCTGAAGCTGGTAGTAGTGTAGTGTGTTTGCCATAGTATTGAATTCACTACGTTGAGCACAGTGTACAGTAGGCGAGTTAAATGAATGAGAGAACGCGGAGCGCTTATAAACGATGAACGGGGCGACTGCTAAATGTTGCGCGGCCGTGTTGGAGGGGCTTTACTCTTCTCAAGCTAACGACTCCACGGTGCATTCCATTCAATGCACCTGAGCTTATTTGCAAATTACGCTATTAAAAATGCGTATAAGGAGCATTGCGGTTTCTAATCTAAAGGTTACTATTAAGTAGTTAGTCGTCCTCTACGTGACAGGCATCCACTAGATAAGGAACAATGTCATGATTTTTGCTCTAAAATGAAAACATAATAATATTTCTGTATATGTGCCTGAATACCCCAATGTTCCTGATTTATAGACCATCATATAGGGACACTTAGCACAGCTGCTGAACTTTACACCAGTTTCTTGCCCTCTCTCAAGCAAATACAACATATTTTACTATCAGGATACACATATTTTGCCTTTTGCAATATTTTACATATAACCATGTATTTAAATTAATTCAAATATATAACGGCGCCCATCAAATAGTGATTAATATATTCAGAGGATAACCATTCTCAAAATTATTTTTTCTCATTGAAAAATAGATTTTGTTTGACATTTTGAGCATGCTTTGAAAAAGTATTCATACCCCTTGAACTTTTATCACATTTTATCTTGTTTGAACTACAAATCTCAATGCATTTTATGACATAATTTAGTTTATGTGTCAGATTAATAAAATATGTGGCACAATTTCAAAAGGGAAATAAAACTATTTTTAAAAATCTGAAAATATGTGGCATGCATTTGTATTCAACCCCAATAGCCAATACTTTGTAGAACCCCCTATTGCTGCAGTTATAGCTGCAAGGCATTTGGAGTATGGGCACGTTTATGTGCTTTCTAATTCTTTTTAGCAAACTGTAGTCACATTGAGTGGAACAAAGCTGTGAAAATCAGTTTCCAAGTCTTGCCACAGGTCCTTATTTGGGTTTAGATTGGACTTTGACTGGTCTTTAAAACACATACCTTAATCTAAACTGTTCTTTTGACTCTGGATGTATATTGTTGTCCTGCTGGAAGGGAAACATTTGGCCATTTATTTATGTATTTTTATTGTATAAAAATATTGTATTTAACTCCATTCATCCTCTCATATTTTGACTCAGGCAACCCCACAGCATGATGCTACACCCACCATGTTTCACTCTGGCGTGCTTTGGTTGCTGTGCAGTGTTGCGTTTCAGCCACATATTGCACTTTGCATGTTGGCTGAAAAGTTCATTTGTGGTCTCATCAGTCCAGAATAATTCCATCACAAGTTTTCTGTGTCCACTATTGCTTAATAGCTAAAGGGGCTGAAAACATTTGCATGATTTACATGCCATGCTTTTCAAAGTTTTATTTGAAAAGTATTGAATACTGGAATTGAATATCACTTTCTGTTCAATTATGAACTAATTGAATTTGGTTTGTCACATAAAACTTTAAACAAATACAATTAAATTTTGATGTAGCACAACAAAAGGTGCTAAAGTTCAAAACTTTTGCAAGGCACTGTACAGTAGCTGACTGAAAGATAACAGAATACTTATTCCTGATAAAGACAGGTCTAGATACTAAAGAGTAAATAAGAAGTAAAACTGAATCTGACTAAGTCTCACCTGAAAGGAATCATTTTTATGCAGCAGCATGTTTATTCTGGATGCTGTCGTTTTTGTTTCTATCATTACCTAAATAGGTTTAATTGAAAGTCAAAATTATTCATACCCCGAGTAGATTTAGTTTTAAAGTGATATTTTCAGTTTACCAACAACTAGAAGTCATGTTTTGTTTTTGTTTTTGAATGCATAGTAGAGAACTAACTTGAATCTGATTAAGACTCCTTTGAGGGAGTGGAAAAATTAGGCTGGCAGCAAGAAGAACTTCCAACCTAAGAGAATTAGGTTAAAATACCAGTGGAAACAGTGAATTTTAAAAAGAGTTTGATTATTATACAAAGACAGATTTTTCCATTGAATATTGGAAAAGGTGTACAAAACTAATTAGAATGTTCTGTTTTTTTCTGAATTAATACCATTTTCATATTGCTGTATTACATTTTGAGTTTGTGGAGATTTAGAGAGTACCTTTTTATCCAAAAAGTATTCACTTTGTTGTTATATTTATGTGAAATTGATTGTATTTTTGCGCTGCTGAAACTTAGGGAGGGATTATATTTAAAAATGATGCTTTTTTTATTTTCAAGGTGTCAGAGGTCTTGTCAACATCCTAGGAGTTACAATGCTGCTGACCTGAGCCAGAAATGTTGAAACCGAGACCCCTTTTGATAAACCTCAAATATAAGAAGACAGTGACTCTCTGTCTATTACAATAAATCATACTGCACAGAATATGACCATGTATGATATATCTGGTTGGTGTTCTCACTCTTGCATGAATTTAAGTGCTAATTTAGTGAAAATCGCTGATCTCTGCTTGATAACCAAGACTGACAGGTAATGATTGACAGTCATTTTTCCTTTTTTCTCAGATTTTCCTTTAAATCAATATCTGGGTTTGAATAATTTGGGGTTTGGATCGTATACTTCTCACATCTCTATCAGAGTGATCCGCTGAGCACTTTGGAATATGTTTGTGCATTAAAATTTGTATATAAAATGTAGCATTAGCTTTATTTGTCTTTCTTTTCACTTGAGTGAATGTATCCAAAATAAGTAGGGTTATAGTTTTTTGCACCATGTCTTATGGATGATTAGGAGATTTAACCACTGACCTATCAGTTAGAGGACACCTCATATGCAAACCCGGGATATGTGATTACGTAAAATCAACTTTAATAAGCTATTAAAACCCAATAAGGCATGAGTTAGTAAAACAGATTGTAAGTTTAAATGTATTTGAATATGTTGTGATTCATGTGTAGGAATGATTTAATAACAATAGAACTCTTGTATTGTTTAATATTTTTCCCTGAGTTCTGTAATATATTCTGCATAGTTGATAGGGGTTCATGTTTTTATTATTCTAAGTGTGACTGTTGCAATTTTTTCAAAACAACTTCAAATCAGAAATTGATATACTGCTGTTACACTTGCTGAATTAATTGCATAATCAAGAGATTCTGAAAAGGTCATGTTTCTGTATTTGCTGTTGTGATAAGCAGACATCAAAAGCAACACTTTCTAATACACAAATTATGCAGTTTGAGCTTTGCTAAAAAACAAAAAAAAAACAACTCTTGTCATGTTACAATCAAGATCAACAAAATGTTGCATTTTTCAGTGTAGCTTTAGCTGAATGCTCCAGATTGTTGTCTTACTGGAAAATAAATGTTTTCTGAAGCTCTTGCAGTTGAAAACAAATTGTCCTTTGGGGTTCCCCTATATTTTTGCTGAATTCATTTTATCTTCTTAAAAAGCCTTCGAGGGTTTTCTTCTGACACCATCGTGTTTCACAGTGAGTGTGGTGTGTTCGTGGTCATGTGCGGTGTTTGGTGACCACCAAACTTAGCGTTTTGTTTGATGCCAAACTCTAGTCGAGCCTTCATATAAGTTTTTTTCCAACTGTGGCTTCTTTGCTGCTTTGACTGATAAAAACTCAGGCAACAACTGCTGTATGTAGTTTCTTCCATCTCAGCTGATGGGGCTTGTAACTCCTTCAACATACTCATAGATGTCCTGGTGGCTTTTCTCACTAGTCCCCTTCTTGCATACGCTCTCTGTTTGTGAGGACGGCCTGATCTAGGCAGATTTGCAAATGTGCCATATAACTTAGAATTCCTTGATGATGGATTTAACTGAACTCCCAGGGATGTTCAGAGCCAAAGTGTGTTGATCATGTTTGATTTGTAAAAGCAATAAATAAGAAAAATATCCAAGAGGATGAATACCATTGTTATGCAGATGATACATATTTCAATGTCACCAGGTAACTTTGAACCCAAGTGTTAGGACAAATCATTGTATAGGTATGACACAGCTTTTTTTTTAGATTATATAAAAACAAAACTGAAGTAGTTAATTTTTGTCTGAAGAAGGAGGGACCAAGAGTCAGCAAACAGCTTCAGTTTTCACAGCTAAGCTACTGATCGGGTCCAAAACCTGAGCATGATGACAGACTCAGTTCTGAAATTTCAGACAATTGCACACAAATCACATAAGAACAAATGCACTGTTAGCAAAGAACTTTTCGAAAATTTAAGGACTAATGTCGCAGCAAAATATTGCAAAACTCTTCATTCAAATTGCTGCCACAGTAGAGAATTAATAGCAAATTTTCAGTATAAAAAATTAGCTTTTTTATTGTTCATTTATAACATAGGTTGGTTCCTTACTGTAAATTAGGTTCAAAGTCCAAAGCTGATTCATTTTTGGATCTAACTCTGAAACAAAACAAAACATTTGGTGCTGGACGGTACACCAAGTGGCAGGCACCACTGAAGTTTTATTAGCACAAATCTAATATCAAAATTTGCTCTTTAGATCTGAAATCAAATATGGATTTTTTTAAAATATGAAAACATTAGTTAAACTTTTCACAAATAAGCTATTAGGGCCTGCTGCAATATTTTCTTGTTGCTTAACCTTTTTTGTTCATACAATGTAAGAACCTTTTTCTCTGTCCCTTTAAACAAGAAAGGGAGTTGGTCATGATTTTCTAAATATAATCATATGTTATTTTTATAATTGGTGCTTATCCCTTATGTCTTTATGCATTGCAACAAACTAATTCAAATGGATATTATTCTTTCTAATAGCATATTTAGAAACAAAGAAAAATGGCTGACAAAGACTTTATTCACATCCTTGAATTAAAAATGAGAAGGATGAACTAATTCCAAATGCCAATCACAACCCAGACTCAGGCCACATGTCTTCCTGCGATGCTGCCTGTCTGTGCCTCACTTTGCATCAGGAGATGCCACGGCAGAAAGCTATAGCTGGCTCATGTTTATGCATTCTAATGAGCACTCCCTGGGAAAAATATGCAAATTCATTTTGTCATCAAGAGGAAAATAGAGGACAGGAGAGCTGCAGATACAGGAGGGGCTTAAGGGAGGAGGACGAGTGCAAGAGGCGGGATTGGGTTAAGGGAGGTGTTTGTGTGTGAGTTTGCGTGTCTGTGAGTGTGTTGTAAATGCGTGATGGGGGAGTTAAGGCACAATGGAAGTAGACACACAGTGAGCGACATATGTAGACCCCATCCCACCCCCACCTATCTGTTCTTAAACAGATTCCATATAAATAAAAGCCACAAAAAATTATATATATATATATATATATATATATATATATATATATATATATATATATATATATATATATATATATATATATATATATATATATATATATATATATATATATTAATGCAATAAATATTCACTGTCAGAAACAGAGTATATATGGAGAGATTTTATCTGTTTATAACAAAGTTGAAAAGCATTAGAGTAGTTTCTTCCATTCAGTTCACTGGTTCTGATCTACATTAACAAGATCTGATAGTGGAACAAAATCTGTTTTACTTTCAAAGTTAGCAAACATGTAAAAAATTATTTCTATTTTTGTAAAGGATGTTTTTTTTTTTTGTAGAATTCTAGTTTACTTTTCTATTTTACATTCAGAAATGTAAACAACATATAGCATGCTCTTAGAAAAGTAGCAATGATATGTAGCGTGATTAAACGTGGTAGAGCTTTTTAATTCAGCCAAACCGGTTGGGGCTGGTTTGATATGCTGTGCAGTGTTAAGTTGATACGAACAATAAGTTGAGCTCTTGCAGTTGCACCGATCTACCAGGTGGAGTTCAGCTGACGCCGTCATTCAACGAAGGGGGAAGACAAAGGCGGACGCACAACACCGGCGGCGGGCGGAAGGAGAACGTTTCTGTTACGAGTTTGTCAGGAGATGCACATGGAGTCTCTGCACCGGTGGGCATAAAAAGTTAAACGCTGCGTGAATGGATTTATTTATTAAACATCACCGAATTAAACCCAATTCAACGCGGGTTCTGGTATGTATTGCTTTGAATGATTGAAGAGAAAAACGTGCACGCGGCTAACCTAACAAAGCTAGTTGGTTAGCATCGTGTTATCCGTCAAAACTGCATGGTCCAAGGTATATTTTTGTTTCTAGAATTCATTACTTTATCCTGTAGAGTTTAATTTAACTCTACAGCATTAAGAGTCGAAACAAGCGTAAAAAGTCATGTAATTTTGTAGTGGTCTGTCTCTCGTGTGCTGTTACATAGTTGAAGACATGGACTTAGGACAGGTTTCAAAGTGCCCGGATTTTCCACACTTCATCCTACAAACAAGTCACACTTAAGGTAGTGTGCAATGTGAGGAATTATTAATTCAATAAGTCGCCTTGTTCTTATTTCCAGCTACTACATTAATTCAAACTGCTTTTCTTGTCGTCCGACCACTGAGTTAAACAGAGAGTAGTTGTTCCAGGTATAAAGAAAGTTATGTTGATGTGCTCAGACACTAAATGATTCTGAAAATGGAAGCTGCTTAGTTTTTGTCGTATGATTTAGTTTATAACTTGACGATATTGCCTTTCCAGTAGAATCATGGCGTAGGCCGCTTATAGATGCTGTGTCTGAATTCAGAACAGTTTTATGGTCGCAGAAGATCCTCATGGTACACTCAGGTTCACTTTGTACACGATGTGTTTTAAAATAGCACATTTACGTCGGTGTGCATCCAATATTATTTAACACTTTAAAAGTAATATTCAGTACCTTGACAATTTTAATGTTATTTGACTGTTTGATGTGATTTTAATTGATAAAAGCAGAATTTTCTAAAACGTCCCTAAGTAATGGTGATGCCTTTATATTTTAATTGACATTTTATACTACTATGGTCAGCAGGAAACTGGATTTGTAGTGTTTTTGATGAACCACCAGTGGACACAAATTGTATGTCCGCTCATTTACTCTTAGATTTTTATTTATTTATTTATTTTTACCTTTTTACAAACTTTGGACTCCATATTATGACAGAACTCGATTAGAATAAAATCAGCATTTTCTCTGTGGACTCTGGAGCCTGTTGAGTTACAATTAAAAAGACGCAAAGGTGCAAAAAAAAGAAAGAAAAGAAAACAAGACAGGCTTCCCTAAAAATGGAGGAAAAATGAGTAAAAGTGTTATTCAATGCAAGAAAGTTGATGGTAAGCCAGCATGAGCGTTCTGGTCAGAATTGGCCTTTTTGTAAAACCAATATAAAACAAATGATTAAACAGCCTGAACATAGTCATGTATGTTATTTATGAAGTGACACTAAACAAAACTATTAGTGCCACTGAATGTAAGGTGTGTAATAAACACATTATACGCCCTAAACAATCCACGCACTCTCATTAGTAAATGATAGACAACGTGCAGCACAACCTCTCTAAAATATTTGTAGCCAGGCCATCTACAAATAATGGCACAATTACGGTAGAACATTCAAGAACCAAGGTTACAGTTAATTATAGAAAAATAGTCTCACCATTTTGGAGTTTTTTAATGGAGATACTAATGTATTTGTTAATTTGATTGCATTTTGCAGATAACAAATGTGTAAAGGTTCATTTTTTAAACACGTCTTGGCACAAAACATCGGCCCAATACCAGTATGAAGGTATATCAAGATTTTTATAAAACATGTTTGTTTTTTGTTCTTTTGCTCATTCTGTTGCTGAGGTTTAAAACTGTTTCAATCAGTGATCCTAGTTTTTACTGTGCAGCTAGAGATTAAAGTAATACATCGCTGCTCCTTTCTCATCTTTAGGTGCACACTCCTTATCTGCTTCGGGTTGGTTACATTAAACCACCGATTCACAACAAATGTCATCTCTAGTTTTGTTTTACAGAAACACAGTCACATTCATTCATTTTTGTTTGTGGTGATAGTGGCTAGTTGACAGCATTGTGTTGTTAACTGTGCAGCAGTCCCTTTTGCTAAACAAGCAGCTATTGCCCAGATTCAGGCGTTTGGAGGAGACAGATGCACACACACAAAATGTAGAGGCACTGACTGTGGAGAACTAAATGAAAAAGTTAATACCAAGTGTAGTTTCTTCAGTGGCTTCATGTAGGAGAGAAACACAGCTAAACACAGACACTATGATGCAGCTGCAAAAAAAATCTGTGCAATAATGTAAAAACAGACCCAGGCTCAGCAATAGTTGCTTCAGTTCCTTTATGTACAAGATGAGGTCAAAAAGACAGGACTAACTATTCAAATAATAGAAAAAGCTTCTCTTATTGTTCATCTTTCTGAATCTAACCTTCTTTCCCATGCATTTTCCTAAGTTTGTAACCTGTGCTCTGCTCATTTGTATCCTCCCCCTCAGCTCCTCTGACCATGAGCCGGGCCGCGGTGATAAGTTCTGAGCGGTAACGGGCAGCCGTGGAACCCAGGAGCAACAGTTGTTTGCCAATGTCTGGTGAAAGCATTGGTTTGGAGGCTTTGGCCTCACTGCAGGCGGGGTATTTGGGAAAAGTCAGTGGAACTCAGTTTCCTCTCATTGTTGTCACTTGCGCAAAGCTGAATTGTATTTGAGAGAGGCACTGTGACTGGACAGTACCAATTCAAATTAATAGAAGAAACAAAGAATGAAAAATGAAATCAAGCATAACTGGAAATCTGATAGTAAAAGGCGAAAGTATTGTTTGTTTGAAATATGTGGCTGATGTCTCACTTTCTCTTTTCTTTACTTTTCTGTTCTTACATGCACATGAACTATTGCTATCTATGAAAACTTTCAAAATGTAAACCAAAATATAAAACAATTTCCCACCTTTCAATCTACTTAACCTGACTTCTTGGCTTACCTGTGAGATTGTGAATGTTTGATTTTTGTTTTGTAGGTTCAGGAAAGAGCTGCTTCACTGGAAGACTGTCCTTGGTGTAACTCCAAAGGGTTGACCTTTGCCCTACGCTCCTACCGGATCAATCTCCAGGAATCCATAACCCTCTGCACAAACCCACAGGTAAATCTCAATACTGTTTACACACAAACACATCTACAAAGACATTTATGTTGGCATTCTGGTAAACATGAGTAAGAAGCCTTAAAGTAAAAATAATCTGTTACTGCAGTAATGTAATCTGACATTGAAAAATCCAGATTTTTGTAGAAAAAAAGAAATGTTTGGAAATAGTTTTAACAAAATTATATCTTTAACCAATCCTCCTACACAATATTTTATTTGGTAATTTATTTACTTTATATTGAGAGTTTCTAGGAACTTCTATTAGTAAAACCTGACTATATTTCCCAGAGGTTCAAATATGTTGTGACACAGAGACCTACTTTATTTTTGCCACCAGTCACACGACTGGATAAGGACCCATATTTATCTCGGCACCACGCTCAATGAGCGAGGATAGTAATTGAGCCAAAAATAACTCCAAAGCTCACTGCTGGAGTTGTAGCGAAGAGTAAAAGAGGGCATGAAAATTGAAAATCAAACCAAGAACAAGTTGATCCTGCATGAGATTCCAAATATGCTGCATTTATTTGGAAAAGTGAGCATTCAGCTATGTTATAGCTGGCTCTGCCTCAGCAAGTAAACAGAGCAAATCCAGCTCATGCTCCAAAAAATGTAAACAGAATGGCGATGGGGGGTTTTTCAAACCTACATGTGGACCTACATATGTTTTTGCTAAAGTTGAAGAATTGTGCTTGGTTTGTAGAAAAAAAAGAATGTTTATGAAGAATATAAACATATTTAAATGATTAGATTTAGATGGAAGACTTTGCTCAACGTTGGTTGCTAAGGTATTCCTAGTGCTCATGTTACCACCTGGCAACTTGTGTTGTGTTTTATCTTTTCCATTTAGGGAGCATGGCGTTGCCAAATGTGTGTGCAGATTATGATTTTTTTTTTTTTTTGGGCTGCTGGAATTAAACTTTTAATTAGCTGATGAACAACCTGTATGAGTCTAAATACTTTTCATTATTTGCATAATCTTTTTATCTATTGCTCCTGTTTCTTCTTTTTTCATTTTAAAGCTCATATTATAACCACAACATATGAATACTTGTCATTTCTTTGCTAGTCTCACAGTTCTGGTCAGGTGCGTATGATGGGACAGGAGCATCAATATTTCCGAATTAGGATTTTTTCCTTAGTGTGAGATTATTTTACTGCAGTAGCACATTGATTTTCAGATTTTTCTGATCTTTACAATAAATTCCATCCAATCTGTGTAGTACATATGTTTGTTTTCCTGACTGTGGTTAATAAATGTGTATATATTCCCATATAGTGTCTTTTCCCGCTGGTTACTCGGCCCTTGGAGGATGTTTTGGCTAGCCTGGATCCTGTGGACCCTACGGTTGGGAACAAAAGGAAAAACGCCTTGGCTGTGGAAGACGTGATTGAATCTCCGCTCAAACGGCAGCGACTAAGCGAACATGGCGATCTCCGGCCACAGAGTGTTTCTTACGTGCCTGTCAGCTCTCTAGAGAATTGCTCTTTAAACTCTGTGATAAATGGGCACAACGGAAACCCAAACACTGGAAGTGAAATAGGGAATGGATACCACAAGGAAAGTCCAGATGTCAAGACAGCGGACTGGGACGACGGAGAAGTTCAGGACAGGGATGATCCTGCTCCCCCTGCATGCTCCAGTTCTGTTGGATCGTCTTCAGACGTTTTGTTGGCTTGTAATGGAGCCGAGCCCCCTTCTCCCTCTCCTCACCTTGTCTACCCAGATGCAGCAAAGCAGAACAATGTTCCACCATTGAACACATGCAGCAGATCCACTTCCAGTCCGGCCATTTATCCAGATTATATCAAAACCTCATCGCCTCTATGCAATGAGCCGACAACAAAGGAATCCCTCGAGGCGGACGTCTCCCCGTGTCGAGACGTTAACGGTTTCCGTTCAGAGAGTCGGGATTCGTTGGACAAATTTGTTTCTGTTCCAAAACAGCTTCTGTGGAGAAACAGCAACAACCTGTGCTGGCTGGACTCTCTGCTGGCTGTGTTGGTGAACTGTAAGAGCCTGAGAAAACTTCGACCTGAACGTCAGCCTCAGCGCTCGTCTGTGTGGCAACTGCTGAGAAAACATGAAGACATCTGTGCTGCAGTCCAGGAACATCAGCAAACTGACAAAGGTAATTTTATTTAATGCATAAACAGCATGGAAGTGTGAGAATTACACATAAGTTATGTTTTTAATATGTTTTCGACATAGACGTTTCAACTCTCACCATGTCCTGACAGATAATCTGTGAAAAAATCTGCCCTTTGCCTCTTTGTGGTCTTACTGCCATCTGCAGAAAAAACATAGCAGGTTGCTTCTGATTGGCCAGGAACAACCAATCAGAGCCAGAAGGAGGGTCACAGCACTGTCAGTCATGTGTTGTTTTTCATTAAACACACAACACTTTCTGGCTGATTTAGTTAGATTTAATTAGTTCTTAGTGTGTTTGCTATTTTTTATTAGTTAAATATTGTAGTTTAGTTTTTCTTCATCATGGTAGTAGTTTTAGCTTTTTTATGTGCAGAATTCACAAAGGATTCAGTATTGTGGTTATGTATGCATCAGTTGAGTAATTAATACTCTACAGAAGGTGCCATTTCCAATAATGTATTCAGTTATTGTTCAACAACTAAATGACTGGTGTTTTCTCCCAACGCTTGCTGTCGTCATTTTCTGCCAGTAGGATTACTGCTTGTGTGGGGGGGACAAAGACATGGACTCATAAACACAAAATTGAAGTATTACATTTATAATTTCACTATGTTTTAGTTTTAAAAACACACGATGGAGTACCAGTTAGTCATAGTCTTTCCCTGTTAATTATCACTTTTATTTATTTCAGTTAATGGAAATGTTTTCTCAGTGTCAGTTTTCAGTACTTAATTAATTTTAGTTAACAATAACCATGGAAACCACATGGAGGAGGCAAAGGATCCCCCCCCCAGATTATCTGTTTCATGTTATTTAGTCAGGATATAGTGAAAGTTTCATGTAAAAAATAAATTTGTATAAAAGTTACCAACTGTGGCCTTAATAGTATTTCATTTGTTGCGTAATTTAAAGATTGTTTTAAATATTACTGCTTTGGTTAGACTCTCATTTAAAGAACTGAAACAGAAAAGTGATGGTTCATTTTATTGCATCTTTCTTCTCTGGGAGATGTTATTAAAACCATGATGCAGGATCTGACTGTGTTTGTTTTGACTGATTTTTGTTTCTGGCTAGATGGTGTTCCCCGGGTGCCGAGTCACGTGCTGCAAAACGCCCATGTTGACCTGCAGAGTCTCAGAATGTCTGTTTTCAAGCTACTGCAACCCAAACTGCAATGCAGACTGGGTAAGATCATGTTAGTTTTCTCCATTTGTATTGTGTTATTGTTTTTGCTGAAGCTTTAATTTTCTGCCTGATGTTGCTTCAGTATTTCCACATAATCATCTTCCTTCGTAAATATATGCAGTGCACCAGTTACACCTACATCAGAACAGTCCCACAGCATGATACTGCCATCTATTTGCTTTACGATTGAGATGGTGGTTCCAGACGTACGAGAGGGATGATGGTCATTATGGCCAAACAGTTTCACTTTAGTTCAATCAGACCACAGAGCATGTCTCCAGAAATGAAGACATGCTCTGTGTGCATTTTCTTTTGAAGTAAAGGATTTTTTTCTTGCTGATTGGCCTTTCAGCCCAAGTCAGTCTGTCTTACCAGCTTCAGCCAACTTCTACAATATCATTCGCTTTTGTTCTGGGGTCAATCTGCACATTTCAGACCGAAACCTGTTCATCTCTGGGTCACAGAACTCTTCTTCTCCCTGAGTGGTATGATTGGAAATCCCCATCATGTCTATACTTGCATATAATAGAACAGATAAACGCTACACCTTTAAGAATCTGGACGTTGTTCTCAAGAATGAACCAGACTTAAACAGCTATTATTATGATCCACATTTTAAAATGTTGTAACAGCTTAAGCCAGATGCTTTTTTCTACTTCAGCCAGTCTTCTTTGACGGATAAAATCAGTCATCATAAATCATTGTACCAATGTAAAAGGCTGAATTTGAGCTTTTAAAGCAGCTATTATGAAACATGACACATCTTGCCCCATTTATGAGGGTGGCAGCATTTAGTTTTCTTGAATACTCAAAGTAAAGGAAAAGAAAAACAAGCTGATGCAGACAGGAGAGGTTCACTCTTTGTATTTGGCTTTAAGATATTGAGGCTGTTGACATTTGTTTGTTTAAAAGCATTCAGAAATGGTGTGTAGCTACAGCTTACATCAGATCTCAGACATGCAGTCTTTCTCTGAGCTGTGTGTGTGTTTGTGTTTCAGGTCAGAGGGAAACTCCTGTTTTTGCCATGCCTCTTCTGCTCAAGTTGGACTCCTGGGTGGAGCGTCTCTTCCAAGCAACTTTTCTCTGGGAGTTTAAGTGCAGCGCATGCAAAGTTGTCACAAAAGAAAGGTGGGTGATGGTTTGTTATGTGCAATAAATCAAACGGAAGCCTAAAGGGAAACAACCATAAGCTTAAAACTCTTAGATCTACTTTTTTTTTTAAATCTAAAGCCAATATTAAGTTAGAATTTTAATTTATCCTTCTAAAGTATTAATGTTTTGTGTAATTTTGAGAACTTAGAATAATTTCCCTCACAGTTCCCATTGTAAGTTATATATTATAACGAATGTTGGCACTAAGTTGGATTCTGGCTGATAAATATTAAACATATTTCTGCTTGAAATTCCTTCAGTTTAACATATTAATCTACTGATTTTTGTTTCAGTAAATAAAAGGGTTATTCCATTTGTTGTATCTGTTTTTGTTTTCCTCTTCAGGGTTGAAAAAACTCTCCCAACTTTCACAAATATTGTGCCTGATTGGACTCCTCTCAATGCAGCTCATTTAGCTCCTTGTAATGCATGCAGCAAGAAGAACGAGAGGAGGACGATGTCACTGGAGAGGTAAAGCCCCATATTTATCGAGGGCTGAAACGATTAATGTTATTGAAAATAACCGTCAACTAATTTAGTAATTGCTTAATCGTTAACCAGAGTATACAATCTCTAAAAAATGGTCATGTGCTAAAAAAAGCATATTCACATCAGTACTTAAGCCAAAACTGCACAAAATATAAATGTATGCATTTTGCATTTAAGATTAAAACTGCTTCAGTGACGGCTCAAATTCACTAAAGGAATGCTGTTTTGCATTATTGTAAAATGTTTATCTTCCTATTAACACAATGAATTGATATGCTTATTCATTTGCATTTTTCATTGTGTTTCTAATATGGTACAAAACTGCTTAAGTAGTGAAATGAAAAATGTATACAATGTGCCAATTTATTTTATCCGATTGTCAGAATTGTTAGTTGCAGCCCTGCACTTATCAAACGTGTCTAAGTTCAACAAAGTGCCTGGTTTGATACAATTCAATATAAAGGTCATCGATAACATCATCACCATCCCCACATCATGATGCTGCCATTATCTGTTTTAACTGTGGTAATGGAGTTTTCAGTGCTGAATACAAATTCATGATATTTTATACACATTTCTAAAAAAAAGTAAAATAAAAATTTCATGGACACCTACCAGGTTTTGTTTTGTAGTAACTTGATTCAGTCTCAGACTTGTTTTCTTCGTGTCTTTTTGCAGTGTACCTCCAGTGTTTGCACTGCACTTTGTAGAGGGGCTTCCTCACAACAACGTTAGGAACTACGCCTTCAGCTTCCAGGGGAAACGCTACTCAGTGACCGCCATCATCCAGTACAGCCAGCGACTCAACCATTTCATCACCTGGATGTACAATGAGGATGGTAGGAGTTAAAGATTAGTGGTTGTCTGGAAATCTGAAGGTTGTGAGTTAGATTGTCAATCTGATAATGTTTTTGCATTTCTACATACAACCAGTTGAATATCTATCGATCAGTCTCTCCTGTTGTTTATCCATTTACCCCTTAATTCATCCCATCATTCATCTATTTGTCAGTCATTGATCCATCTACCAGTTGATTCATGCATTCATTCCCCATCTGGCCATTGGTCCTTGTATGAACTGATTTTGTTTTTGTCTTTAAACTCAGTTCTTTTGCACTCTAGATTTCTGTTGTGGATGTAGGATTTTAAATGCAGCATCTTAAGAGAGAGGCTGTTCTTGCTGTGCACTTCCTGTCAGCTGGTTGAAAGAAACCTTCTACACATTTCCCTACCTAAAAATATCCTCCAAATTCAACTGTTTGTAATTACTTGGTGTTGCAAAAAATAAATAAATAAAACCTGATCGCTCTTATTACACAAACACTACTTTACAGCGAAGGTTGGCATGCTTCGAGTGGCCTACTGCAGGCTGACCACCCACCCGACTAATTAAAATGCTATTTGTCGGCTTATTACGCTCCCAGATACTCCATAAAGAGCAGAACAAGGAACTGGTACAAAAGTGTGTGCAATAACGAAGGCTTAATTTAAACATTTGTTCAGTTTTGTGGTTCTTTTTTCACACTTTTTGCTTAAGTCTGTATCAGTTTAACAGAATATCAACCACATGGCTTCTGTTAATTCAGTGTTTCTCAATTCTGGTCCTCCAGCCCCCTTCCCTGCATGTTTTAGGTGTTTCTCTTCTGCCACACACCTGGATTGAATCTGTGGTTGGTTAACACAGATTAACCAACCACAGTTGGTTAATCTGCAGTACTTGATGACGGCCTGAGGACTGTAATTGAGAAGCACTACGTTAATTTAACCTGACCCGTGTCTGATTGTCTTGTTTGTTCCTTCAGGATCATGGCTGGAGTATGATGATTTAAAAAATGCTTGTGAGACCCACCAGCACCTGCAGATCCCCACTCAGGAAATCCATGTTGTCTTCTGGGAGGAGGAAGAGGAGACGCAGCCGTCCTTCTGCTCTCTGTCCAGTGTGTTGCTAGAACCTCTTCCAGCTGAGATTGAAGCGGTTCCCAGTTTGAAAGACTTGAGCTCAGAAGAAGTATCAACACAACAAGCAGAAGTCCCGAGTAGTCCTGTGAGGACTGAAAACGTACTTTCTTCTTTACCGGACAGCTCCGTCCCTGCAGCAGGGGGCAACTTGTGTCACAACACCGATGCTCAGTCTGCTCCCAGCAGCAGCTCATCTGAGTCAGAGTCGTCGAACAACTTGGTGAGTGATCCCACGTTTGTGCCCAATGCAAAAAAACGACAAAGCAGACCACCTAACCTTAGGAAAACAGTCGGCAGGCGGAAAGGTAAAAAAGCAGCTTCCTCCAAAGATCCTCCGCCTGAACCCTCAGAGATACCCGAACCCTCTGAGGCGCCCGAACCCTTGGAGCTGCCCGAATCCGTTTGCCCTGTGCAAAGTAACACAGCTGCTGTTACAGAGCAGACATCCACGGTGTCTTCTATTAACCTCTCCCCTCCACTCTTGACTCAGAAAGATCGCTGGTCTTACATACTAAGCAGACACCCTGTTAATAAAGCTCATAAAAACATTTCACATCCTCCTCCCACACAAAATGGCGTAACATCTGAAGTGAAGCCATCTCATCCCGACCCGGTGAAGAAGCCCCCAATTCCTGCCAGAGTCCCCAAACCTCCGCTCAGTACAGAAGAACGTACGGGTCTCCCACCAAAAGCTGCAGAGATGTACGGTGGCTTTGGTGCAAAGAAGCCCAACCCCGTCATTCCTCCTCCAACCTCTCCAGCTATCCCATCTGACCACCATGCTCCTGTCACATGGACGTCTGGTACGTCTCCTCTGCTCACTGAAATATCTTCATTTAAAAAACCAGGAAGCTCGAAGATTTCTTCAGGTCTGAGTGACACTGAAACCCTCAGATACAAACTCTTGAAGAAGCTTAAAGCTAAGAAAAAGAAGCTGGCCAAGCTGAACCAGCTGCTTGGAACCGGAGGAGGAGCCCACCTCCGACCGGACAGCACCGACCTCAACTCTCCAAGCACCGTGAGCTCCAGCACCTACGATGGCTACGCCTCTTCTGACCTGTTGTCCCCGGCAATGACAGCCAGCAGCCTTTCCCCGGACAGCACTGGCTTCCTGGAGATGTTGGTTAGCGGGCAGGACGGGGCGAACCAGCTGGACTGTGTGGTTAGCGGTGCCGGAGCTGTGACTCCAACCAACTGTCAAACAACTCAGCATGAAGGTCACAACTTCCTGGAGGAGTTTGATTTTTTCTCGCATTTCTTATCCTGACGACAGAGATTGAGGACGCTGGTGCACTTTAGCTTTTTACTTTTCATTAACACTGAAGACTACAAGCACAGTTAACTGTAAGAACATGATGTGAGATGGTTTTGTAAGCTGCCTCGCCTGTTCTTTTACGTAGGAGTCCTTCAGTTTGTGTTCGACTACAATTTTACAGCAAATACTCGATCATAATTTTTTTTCTGTAAATGTATTTTTTATTTTACTTTTTTCAAACATTGCACTTTGTTTTTCTTGAGTACTGTATGTAAAAAGACCATGCAGAAGCCTGGTTAAAGGCAGAAACCTTTTTTTTTTACAAGTTACTTGAAGCTGAGAGGTTTTTAATGTCATTAAAGTAATTTGAAGTTCTAGTTCGTTTGTAAATTATCAACCTTTGGCCAGCTGTTGATGTAATAAAATATTTCTACTGCTTTTGATTTAAGTTGCATTTACTTTTTAATCAAATCAAATTTAACTTGTATAGCACATTTCAGCAGCAAGACATTTCAAAGTGCTTTACATAATTAAACACAAAAACAGTCATGCAACATTGAATAACAAACGAGTAAAACATTCAGAAGTTTGTGATGGTAAGAGCAGGGGTGAAAGTCAGGTACTGCAAGAGAGGGGAGCGGCTGTCTGCTGTAAAGAATCAATGGGTTCTCTGCAGCCGTGACTGATTAGTTTTTCAAGAACAATCTAAAACACGACTTAATCAGTTAATAAACAGCTTTTTTCCCCCCATTTCATATGGTTTCTGAACTGTTCGTGCTTTGCTAGAGCAGGGGAGCAACACGTTGATCGCGGAAGGTTTTGAGCCAATCTCGGCATTAGGTGACAAACTGAACGACAGCACGTCCTGCTCTGACTCCTTATCAAAACGCTCGTAACTTTATTAAAGAACAGTAAAAAAAATAAAAAATCAATAAAACGTGTTGATTTCTCAACAAAACCCAACAACAATAATAATCTCAGTGATTATTGTTTCAACAAAGTGCTGCGCAATTTCTGTGCGTTTCGGTTCCATTATTAAAATAACTAGCAGAGCAGGAGTTTAAAATGAATCAACCACCGCTGTGTTCATGAGAGGCTTATTAATAATCACAAAATAAATATCAAGCCTGAAAACCTGATATCGTAACGGACTGAATGTTATGTTTTTAATGTAGTCCCTGCTCGGCTCATGGCAACGGGTGCGCTTCACCCTTGGTAGGAGAGTTATTTTACCTTATGCCTGTATTTTACCTTTATGCGCCTTTACCTTGGCGCATTAGAGCCGCTGTAATTACTGAACGTTCAATAAACGACAAACTTGGACTAATTATCTCGTTCTTTGTGAGTATACGTGATTCACAACAAACATCAAACACGGTAAATATGTTTCAATAAGTATTTAACAAACAAATGGCTTCTACCGCGATAATTATGTGAAATTAAATTAATTGTCTAATTAAAAAAATAGTTTTATTGCTCTCTGGCATCTCACTTTCAGCTTAGAGTCTGAGAGGCTTTTCCTCTATCAAACTATTTTTTTGCCTCTTATTTAGTGGAAATATTGATGTTGATGAGATTTTCTCCAAAATGACCTTTTTCAACCTTTAAAGCTCCACTGTTGAAATTGAGGCTCTAACATTCACAAATGGCATTGAAATAAAATCCAGTCCAACATCTGGTTTGAGGTGATTCCTCTGGAACCTGTTGGAGGAAAAATATCCCAACTTCAGAAGATGAGCTTTAACCTAACAGAGCTCTGTGGTTCCTCCTGTCAGTGTGAGACTCAGGGTGAGGAGGCGCCATGTCAGGAAGAGGAAGCTGCAGGATCTTCAGAACAAACAGGTCATGATGCTAGATCTACTGATTACCCCTCTGTCTGGACACAGGATCAATATAACCAGTTTAAAAGCTAAAATGAATGGTTATATGCCAGACATGGAAAACTGGGATGAACTCCATGCCATGACGTTCAGAATTTAGGTCTCATGGCATCTCGCGGTGCCAACATTGCCAGTCATTAATAGCCAGTCAACATTATATATACTTTTGTCATAGTACCCCCAAGAATTTAAAACAACTTTCAGCCCTGGGTAAGAGTGCCGTGAAGCACTGCCACTTTTACTTTGGGACTGAATAAGTATGAAAGCCGCAGAATAAAGAGCAAACAGCAAAACGATAAGTTCCCATACCGGGAGTCGAACCCGGGCCGCCTGGGTGAAAACCAGGAATCCTAACCGCTAGACCATATGGGACCTAACTGAGCTCTCAGACCCGTCAAAGCAAAGATATTCATGTTATCCGGGTTCTGATTTTTGTTTTTTTCTTTATTTTGTGCATCAAGTGCAGTACAGTACTTTCAATGCGGCAGGTCAGTAATAGATCGCAGGTTTTCGCTTTTTATATTTCGTTTCGGTCCGGGCTTCTTTCTCAGTCTTATCCATACGCTTCATGTGGTGGGATTTATAATAGGTATTCATTCAAGAAGAGTTTGCTATTGCGTATAAAACTTAAATTCATGTTGAAAAACCATTGGGTATTTGATAGGATACGTTCATTACACAGTAGACAATGTCAAGGCTGTTTAAAAACAGGAAGAACAAAGGAGACAATTTTTCCACATGCAGGCGCTGTTTGACTAAAATTAATGCTAAATCATTTTACTCACGCAGCTCACTTCCTCATTACTTTTCTATAAACTACATTTCCATTTGTAGCCAATATGACATTCAGAAATGTAATAGATCTGCGATTCCAATTATTCTGGCAACCCTGAATAAAAACCACTGCAACCGCGCTGTCTTAAAAAGTCAACTAATTCGTTAATAGAATCCGCTTTTGATTTAATCTCAGTATGAATCCAGCTGTCCTTTTAAAGCCTCACAGGTTGTTAGAGAATATTTGTGAAGAAACGTAATGAAAGTCAAGGAACACACCACACATGTAAAGAAGAACGTTTGTAAATCATGGTTAGGTTATAAAACAACTTCCAAGGCTTTCGACATTTCACAGTGCACTAATCAATCCATCATCTCAGAATAGAAAGACCGTGGCACAACTTCCTGGGACATGGCAGTCCACCTAATCTGGCAAACTGGGAAAGGAGAGTATTAGTCAGACAAGCAAGCAATAGTTTGTTAAGAAACTATTAGACATGTAAAGTGGAGGGAAAGTCTAAGCCAGCCATGTAGGAGACAGCTCAAGTAAAGGAAAATATAAAAAAAAAAGTTAAGTATCCATTTGTATCATTTACTTCTATTTTATGAAGTATTTTTGAATTTAATTTAATTTCCACAATAATGCCCTTTTCTGTCTTGGTCTACCAAATGTAGAGGAACTATATGGGAACTCCTGCCAAGTAAATATAATCGCCATTCTCCAGAAATTTCACCAGAAATAAAAATGATCTACCATGTTGGGAACAAAATTTGCAAAGGAGTAAACTAGTGTACTGGTGCATGAACACATAACACACATAAACACACACACACACACACACACACAAACAGACACACAGACCTCTGTGTTGAGCCAGAGCATCATTTACATAAAGAGGAAGCTAGAATCTTTGTGTGTTTGGTGAAGGTGCAATAGTAACGTACATATTATCAGTAAGGGAAGCATATATGTGTCTGGATTTAAATAGAGGTTCCTGAATGTGAAAGAGCAGCATTGTCCACCCCAGCTTCAGCGTCCACCGAGCTACTACGATTTTGTCATGGAGTCCTGCAAAGTGGTGGAAAATATCTACCTGCTGGTCGTTGTCACGCTCATCAGTGTTCTTCAGAACGGTGAGATGAAGACAATAGTTTTTAAGGAATTTTAAAAACTGTTTTCTAAACTGTTTAAAAGTTTTCTGTTTGTGTTTTCAGTGTTTTTTGCTCAAAAGGTTGAGAGGGAATGCAAGAACCGCAACACGAGCGGTTCTGCTTTTCAGCGAGTGTCTTGTGCAAAGTGAGTGCCCTTTTCTCAACTCTTAATTTCGCCGTTAACATAAAGCAACTGAGAAATACTCTGTTTCTCTGTTACTTTATACAGAAATACAATAAGATTACTTTGTGTAATGGTAAGGTTTACATTTTATTTAAATTACTCCAAATATTACCCACCACTGGGAGGCTGTTCATAGTTTCCCAAACTAAACTATGTTAAAAAAAAAAGCCAGTAAATAGCTTGTTAATAGCCAGTAATTTACAAGTCACTTTATTACTTTGCTTTTTATGTAAATAAATAATAGTTTTGCTTAAAAAGTACTCATGCAATATGCTTAGTTTAAAACTTGTATTGGCATTCGCACTTGGGTGAAAATATCCAGTAAATGATAATAGCGTCATTAGAAAGAAGTTCATAACGCTAACAAAACTTGAACTAGATGAAAATCCTTTTTAGGAGATGATTAATTTTTTTTTTTTAGATTTTCTCTTTTTGGCTTGGTGTTTATATACTGTTAGGGCGTGAGTTACATCACAGGCTTTTCTCCGGTTACTCCATTATTCCACAAGCAGCAACGCTCTTCCTGTTTTAACAGAAAATGTTCAAGTCATATCCTCTCTTTTGTTTGCTAGGCAAGATAAAACAAATGCTGATCTTCTGAACTGTTTTGCACATTTTAAAGGGTTGTTTTTAAGGAAACGTTCATAGAAAGCAGCTCAGACGTCTACATTCACTCATAGGTATTATGTAAGATTAGCATTTGAACAGTTCTGAGATGACTAACGTACTAAATTCAACAACTTTGCAGCACAAATTTTTATTCTGTTGTCATCATCAGGACAAATTAAGTTCTTCCTCTTCCTCTGTCTAAATGGCCCTTAGCTAGCTGACTGTCAGCCACACACTTTTTGAAGCCATTGTCAGCAAGCTTCTGTCAGATACATTTTCCTGGCACTCAACTGACTTTCAAACATTTTTTTCGTAAATATACAGTTGTGACTGGGTTAATGCTTAATGTTATTTTGTTGTATCCATAGCAATTATTCCATGTGTTATTGCATTTTGATGAAACATTGGTGAAATTTTTTTATCATCTAGCTGTTTGTTAGTTAGACCCCTCACTGGCAAGAAAATACCCCCATCCCACACCATGATGCTGTCACTACCATGCTTGACAACAGGAATTGTATAATTAGACTCGAAACCTTCATCTGAACTACTCCGAACATGTTCTTGTCATTGTCACAGCTCAGCTCAGCAAAGTTTTCTCCTGAAAATGTTTTGGTTTGTCCTTGCATGCAGCTGGGATTTTACAATCAAGCTTTTGGAGTTGGAACAAGGGCTTCTGTCTTGTTGAGCACTTTATCCAAGGCAGTTTAATGAATATTTAAGCACATAAATAAAATAAATACAATTATTGAGAGATCTTAATAGTGACAGAATAATACTGTCTTTACTGTAATGGTCTTTAAGATTTTAATCCTGACTGGATTATGCATCAACCAGCTGGATTAGCACAAAATACATTAAAGGCTTGTTGCTGCCATGTCAACCTTCCAAACTGCTCATGTCTTCTGGGGTTGTGGTTCAATTCTACTCCGCATTTCCAAAATGAGCAGCAAACATGAAGCAGTTCCTAGTCTTTATACACTACTGGAACAAACTTCCAGAAAACTGCAGAAGTGCTGAAACACTGAGTTCCTTTAAATGAAGGCTAAAATCCCATTTGGTTAGAATTGCCCTTTGATAAAACAAAGGGCAATTTGTTTTATCAACCTATCATTGTTTTCTCTTACTTTGCCACTTCAATGTCATGTTGTTTTGCTTTTTTGTTATTTTTATTTTCCTTCTAATTATGTAAGACGCTTTGAATCACTTTGCTGCTAAAAAAAAAACAAAACAGTGCAATACATATAAAAGGGCCATGCCTCACCTTACCTTGCCTTACCATGCTCTTCCCAAGAATAACTTCCTTTGGACATTAAAGCTTATCTTATCGATCTGATCTTATGTCAGTGGTCGTCTTATAGAACTGACTAACATGAGGTTTCTGGAGTGGTCTCTACCTGAACACTGCTGAAAATCATTGCAGTTAAAAGCTGAGTTTGTGCTAGGAAATGAACCAGGTTAAATGTAACACAGAAATCCTTCCAAGCAGGAGGTCAAATGTGACGTTTTGATCTTTTGAAATTAATCATATACGTGATCACTCAAAAGTTTGGAGACAACTTTGCATTGAATTGATTGAGAAGGCGTGTCTCTCTGTTTGACAGGTGGGGCATCTTTTACAAACCTTTGATTCACAGGTCAATGTTTTGTTTGATTGCTTTGCTCTCATGATTCGTTAAAGTTTAAATGCATGACTCAATCTGAACATAAAAATGAAACTACAACCTTTCACTTTAAGATTGACCACATCAAATGTTAGAAAAGCAGAAAACTTGAAAAAAATTAGATTTTGAGAAAATCAAAATCTAATTTAACTAGCATGCTTTTGTCTGCAGACCAGCAGTGTACTTTCAGTTTTTCTTGTGTGGAGTTTTAGACTCTATGACAATTATGTTTCCTGGTTACTACAACTGAGCATTTAAAAAGCTTTAGCCCACAGCCATAAACTCATTTTTATTGCTGCAACGTTCTGCAACCCGTTAGCGATTTTTTCAGCCCATCATTGCAAATTATTTCCCCTTAGTTAATTACAGCTGTTGCCGATTATGTGCTCTCTGATGGTTGTAACTTGTCCAGTTTTCACATATTTCATTGTTTGTCTTGTCTTGGGCACTGCAGATAGATTTTTGAATTTCAGTCTGTTTCTAGTTCTGTAAAGACTAAGTTAACAAATACAATTTGCTTCATCGCAGCCGGAACTGCATGGATGCCTACCCGACTTTTCTGGCAGTGATGTGGTGTGCAGGAGTTTGTCTCAGTCAAGGTAATGATTAAGCTTAGTCAATAGGCACGCTTTTGTCCTTCATTTTTACAGCCATGGGGGTCTGACTCATTTGAGAGGAGTTCTGTTAACAAGGAATACTTTTTATGTTAACTGGAATCATGTTATTCAACATTTCCAGCTGTAGCGAAACAGAGTGTACCCTTTTTTTAGTATGTGACACTTACACTTAGCTGTAAAACAACATGGACTTTAGTGAAACATATCATTTGGCAATGTTTTTTGGCATAATGAATAGAAAAAATATCTCAATATCTTGTCACGTACTTGATGTATGTTGCAGAGTTTACACACAAATTAGCAGATCAAATGACTGGCAGTAGTCTTAGTGGCATAAACAAGGGGTAGCTGTCTGAGACAATAGCCACTTTTTACATGCGTTTCTTTTTAAGCATGATCATAAGGGGAGGGATTACAACATTTATGCATCGATTCATACAAAGCTGTTTCAAATGTTGAACTCTACTCAAATGATACTAGGATTTCAATTTCCATTACAGCAACATGCTGAAATTAAATTTGAGAAATTATGTATGAGGCTTGAAATTTCTAGTATTTGTGGCCCCCATCTGTTACCCCGCACAAATCTTTCTGGAAGCACCCCTGCAACTATGGTACGATCTTAATGTCATAGTTAAGAGCTTCTAAAATATAGATCAAAAGAAATAGTTTCAGACTTAGTAGATTTCCTGGGCTCTCAAATTGTACACTTGTCATTACATTTATATAGTAGGTCATGTAAGTGTAAAAAAAGTTTGTATAAAGTTATAAATCCACCTTCTTTGCCCCCATCGCTTCCTCAAGCCCCTGCAGCCTTCGCCGGGATCATCTACCTTCTTGTCAGACAGAAGTACTTCATTGGATATCTGGGACAGAGCTCTCAAAGGTAAGCCAGTTTATCCAGTGCGTTATCTATTATGTATATGGAAATCATTTTTGACTAGTTATTTTATTGCACAGCACTCCTGGGTACCTGTTTGGAAAACGCATCATCTCCTTCCTGTCCCTGATGTGCATTGTGGGCATCTTCAACTACCTGCTGTGGCGCTACTATGGCAGCGACTACAAGGAATACGTAGAAACCATCACAAACGCTGCATCTGCTCTCCTGCTCCTCCCATAGCTCAGCATGTCACATATAGGGAGGAACATAAGTACTGAACATGCCAGTGTTTTTATCAGTGATTATCTCTTATTGCTAATGGGGCTATTGACATGTAACACAGATAATTCACGCATACACAATACAAAAAATAAGTATATAATTTCAGCTAGTTGTAATAAAGCATAATGGCACAGGGAATAGCAATTGAACACAACAAAAACTAGCTTAAAAGAAGGCGTAGACAGCTAAGAACGCTGCAGAAATCTGTCAGCACTTAAAAAGCAACACTACTCCCTATCAGCAACAAATAACTGGTTTAATCCCCATTAAAACCTATAAAAGAGATTACTTCCAGCATGCAAGAAGTGGGAATCAAGTATTGCAACCTTGTTGTTCCAGAACCTGCTGAAGGAATTAATTACAGATGCGTTTCTAAACTGCTGAATGTTCCAGTAAACAGAGATTACTGGAACAACCTTGGAGTGGAAAGAATTTGACCATAAACCAGCCACAACTAAGTTTTCGTCACAAGATTTTCAGCAGAATAGTTAACATAATCCGGAGAGCTGTCCAAGAGTCAACGACCACCAAACATGGCACTAGCAGGTCCTGTTGGTCCACGAGAACAGAGAGCAATTTGGTGGAGACATTTTACTCCACTTCACTAACAGAACTGTAAGGTTTGATGGTGGGAACATATACAAGTCAAATTAGGGTGGATTTTAGTTAATGGTCTCAGAAAACAAAGGAAATACAACTAATTGAATGGGACAGACTAGAATTAAGCCGAGTAGGCAGAATTGGAGATGCAAGCTTACAGAAGTTCAAATTCCTCCTAACCAATGTAAGGTACTAGTTTCTTTAAAGGGATAAATTGTCAAATATTTCTTTAGTTCTCAATTTCTCCAAGTAGTTTTAAGAAAATCTTTTCATATTATTCCACTTTAAAATTGTAGACAAAGTTGTCATGTTAATTTCTAAGCAGTACTACTTGGGTTATTACCAACATCTGTGAAGTTCATGTCAATAGCTTCATTACATAAGTTCAATGTTTTTTTTTTTTGCATATCCCACATTCAAGTCAAAAGTCACAGATTTAAAACGCTTTAATCGCATGTAAAAAGTTTTATTTCATTTTATCATATAAAATTATTCTACAACCTTAAGAAAATAAACCCAAATGAAACAATATTCCAAACATGTTCAATCACTGTACAGCACAAGCAACTGCAGAACCCAGTTGGAGAAAAAAATTATACACATGTACATGCAAGTTTAAAAAAAAATAATTATTTACATGTATAATATGACTATAATCTCAAAGGCATCCCACATTTCTTTTCAGTCTTTGCTGGTACTTTTCCACCCACTGACCAGCAGATGAATCCAAAGCCAGCAGTTCAAATACCAAACTCCTGACAAAGCAGCAGAGTTCAACTGATTGGCTTCTCATTCACTGATGAGAACACTCCTCTTCAGTTTTCTTTAAAATATGCAGCAACAGATGCTGGAAAACTTTGCAGATACAATCCTTATGGTCTCCCTCATGTGTTTCTTATCAGTCTCAGCTGTAAAAATAAAGCACAGGGTTAAATTAAAAAAAAAAAAAAAAAACACTTAATTTTAATTTTTTATTTTATGATTAGGTGTGCAGAACAGTTGACTTGCCTGAAATGATCTTTTGCTGCGGCCGAACCAGTGAGGGAAGTCAAATAGGGCATCAGAGTAGTACTTCAGGGTGAAGGAGGCATCCTTCCATGTTGGATTATATTTCATCAGGTTCTCAGCAATGAGGCCTTCAGCAGCCAAGCTCTGCAAAATTTCACTCAAGTCAATCTGAAGTGGAAGAAGAGCCACATTGATTAATAATTTGCAGCAGCAGTAAATTAATAAACACAGAACAAATGAACAAAAACAGCTGAGTTTACCTCCACCCTGTAGCTCTCTCCAGCCACGGAGGAGATGGTCCAGTCCAGGCCTTTCTCCATCTGCCACTTCATCATGGGATTCCCACCATTGATGGACAGCACGTACTCCTGCAGAACTACAAACAATGGAAGACATTTTAAAATAGGGACAAGTAGGAGTTTGTAGTTAGACACGCAGAAAAAATGTCCAAGTGACCTCAATTCTGTGCTGCCTTTAAGCCAATTACTCCACCCAGCTGCAAGCTGCCCAACATGAGTCATTTAAACCGGTGCATGCAACCAAATGAAAAACACTGAAACTAGCCGAGCTGCAGGATAAAAGGGACATTTACCTCTGGGCTGTATGGGCCCCTTCTTGCTGGCTTCTAGCATGTTTTGCTCGCAGAGAGAAACCAACACATAGATCCTCTTGGACAGCAGACTTTTCCTCATGCTGGTATACTCCCACAAATTGTGCATTTTAAGCTTCCTACAAGAGAGGGTATAAAAACGAGTTTCATTTGTGCAGATTTACTGAATACTTTATTCTATGCAATGAGTGTCTGTTACTCACCTTCCTAGTGAGTTCTGGAAAACTACATCAAAATCCCCGGAGTGAAACTTATCGATGAAAACCAGGTTCTCTTCTCCGCACTGGACCTGGTAAGCCGAGCCCACGGCCTTCACGGTGAAACCCTCCGGTGGGTTTTTCAGAAACTGACCCAGTTCTGTCACTGTGGTCCCGTTGGGTAGTGTGTTTATCGTCATGGTGTCCCGCTGCCAGTCTCGAAGCTCCTCTTCCAGACGCCGCTGCAACTGTTTACAGGATAACTGAGTCAGCTGTAGCGCGAAGAACTCTTATATAGTTGCTCATGACGCAACTTCCGGATTCTGCCTGCCAAAATAAAAACTCACAGCCAGGATTTGGTCACGGACATAATAAAGTACAAAAACAAAAAATAGCTTTTTTAAACTCTCAAATCAGGTGCCGTATTTTGACTTTACATTCAAAACCAATACAAAGCAGTGTATAAAGTAGAAGAAAAATCATAGTTTTTAACAAAACAAATTTACTCTGATACTCTTAAATACAGTGGAAATCAATGCCTTTGGAAATCATCGTATTGATAAACTAATAGAAATTATACATAATAAATAACTGAAAGGACAGGCAAGAAAATCATCAATAAATCTAGCATTAAGGAAGAAAAATTAAATAAATTTGGCAACAAAGTTTGTTGTCAAATTTAAATGTGTTTATAGTTTTATCTTAGAATGTAAGTTATTTAAATTGCAAATGCAAATGTTTTGTTTTCTAAACTGCTGTTCAGGTTGTGATAGTGGACTGCCATTATCTGAAATGTGTTTTATCTTATTATCAAATTCATTGAGCCTCAGTATCTTAATAATTTTGAATTTGTGGCAGGATAAAGTAACCTTTTATTCTATGAAAATCATAAATGTTGAAACGCTTTTAACATATACAATACGACAACATGGACATTATTATTTCAAATTATGTCATTACAGTTCTATATCTTCAAAAGTGTATTAAACAAAATGGTTGATTGAGATAAATGCTTAGAACTTCCAATAATGACTTTTCTAACATACACCATGTGTGATCATACTTCTAATAGGTGCCTCATTTTTTGCACTTCCTTCTTCATTTTGCAGTTCCGAAACAAACGCAATTTCTGAAACAAAGATGCATTAACACTGATATGTCCCTTATCCTTCATGTGAACAATCTGTTCCGTGAAATGGGACTGTGCTGTTGCAATGCTTTGATTCATGATTTGTGTAATCAGTTTGAAAATACTTCATGACTTTAGCAATGCTGTCACTATTAATAAAAACCCTCCTACAAAGCAAACTAAAGAGTCATTTATTCTTAAGTGCAAAAATCCACTTAAATATAAACTCCAACTCTTGCTTATTTTATGGGAAAATTTAAAATGTGTAAAAGTTAATTTAGATTGTACATCAGTTCACATGTGCTTTATAAATCCAGTAGAAGTATTACTGCAGCTTTTTTCACTATTGGTGCAAGGTGCAACTTGAAGGAGTAATTGCAATTATTAAGTTGTCCACTCTTACAACTAAACTCCAAGGTTTTCTTCTTTTTTTCTCCGACAGGTCTGGCAGTAATATAAATGTTGACTGGTTAGTGAAACTGAACAAAAAAAAAAGTGGTAAATCACAGTTCGTTTCTGATTTATCACACAGATTAATATGTTTTCACAGACAGCTAACGTGGTTTGGATAGGATCTGGAAAAACTGTTTTTGGTGTTTAATGATCTAAAACATTTAAGTGTAAAAGAAAAGAGCAACTAGGGAGGAAATCTGTGAGGATAAATACTTTTCTTTTACAGTATTTTCATAACCATAGATTTATTGCCATGTGTGGATTAAGTGACAGCTCAGCCTTTTATCTCCCAGCCTGACCCTTTGCAAACAATCTTATTTTTTTGCAGCCCTTCCACTTCCTGTAAGATCTTCAGTGAAACGTGATTTTGTTCTGACCCAGTTACTTTTATGTCTGCATTCAACTTCAATGCTGGTAATATTGGAAAACAATACAATTGTTTGACAAACCACCTGTTTGTTTGACAGCCTGTCCTTGTGCACACACTTCAGAATTTTCCATTACTAATTCACATGCATAATTTACACACATAGACCATATTGTTGGTACCAATCTGTTAACAATGGATTGGTTTCAGTGATAATGAAACCAGTTTCAAAATAACTTGAAACTGACAAAAATAATTAATTGTAGGCATAATGTTAAAACTTATATTCTCTATGCAATTTAACATCTGATTGAAGTAACATTTTTGTACAATAATTCAGACATTAAGGGGTCACTTATTGATCTTACCTCAGCCTGCTGGTTTTCTTCCATTCACAGTCATTTCCTATATTCTTCTCCCTTTGTTCCCATTTATCTCTGATTAACTCTTCTGGTTTGCTTTGTCATTTCCACTCCTTCTCAGTATTTAAACTCCAGCATTTTCATTCGTTGTCACTGGATATTTTTGTTATTTGCTTCCCAAGTTCAAAGACCCGTTCAGTCTGCATTTGTTCTGTAAGTTCTTTTATTAAAATATTTTATTTCACCACAGTTCTACTCTGCAGTTGGGCCCTTTTCAAACTTAAGCCATGACAGTTAGCTTGCGAATATGGAATACAATGACCACGCTTATCTGCATTAAATGGTAAAGATTTACATTCCTGAAGCATCTAAACAAATCAATGCTCAATTTGAAATTAAAAATCTTATCCATGAGCTAAATTGTATTCTTTCACTAGCTATAAAAACAACAACATAGAGACTTTTAAACAAAGATGGACAATTGTAAGATAAAACTTTTGAGGAATGAGTTGGACCTATTTGTGTTACAATACAAGTGATATTTCATGTAAACAATCTGTCTCATGAAACTTGAGCCAAAGTGAACTGCCACACTATTGAACCTTACCTGTTAGCTCTGCAGCCCAACCTTCTGTAAACAACCCCAATGATTTATTGCTCTTCCACTTCATCTAACTCAACAGACTGTTCCCAATAATGGAAAGGGGAAATCTATGTTGGTTTGACCAACACATGTTTAGATCACAGGTTACCCTGAATCAGCAGCAGTCACATCACCCAGACATTTTAGCCTGAAGGAAACAGAAAGAAAACAGACAAACTTGTCATGATTTTGTGTTTAAACATTTTACAGGATGAGAAAAAAGACATGTCTTGGTTGTTTTTTGGAAATAGGACCATGTAGCACCAACAACCAATTCAATTTAAATCACTTGGTTTATCTAGCATCAAATGTCATCTTGAGCCACTTTGTGAGATAAACAGATTTGATTTATATTTAAAAATATATAAACTAATCATCCATCATCTATACTAGCTTGTCCATGCAGAGGAGCAGGTGCTTTTCATCACTGGTCATTGGGTGAATGGTGTGGAACACCCTGCACAGGTTGTCTGTCCTGCAGACACACACTCATACTTTAAGGGCTCAGCAGAAAGAAACGATGCCTGTCATTCCCTATTCATTTCCCATGAACTTGCACGATGAGGTAAAAACCAGACCCTTGTACTACACTTTATTTCCAGAGGGTCTGGGCTCTGCAGCTGAGAAATGATTGCTTCCTGGAGGCGTAGACTGTGTTGAAGTTTTAGATTTTACCCAATGACTAAGGTTTGTCCGTGATGCATGTAATGCGTCAGTTCAACTCTGTGAACAAATTGCCTACGCTGTAAACAACTCTCCCTCACTGTGAAGATAGATTCGAACGAGGCATTTGTTAATGTTAATTCATCATTTGGAAGCGTGACCAACACGGACTGAATGGTTTTGTTCACTTCCTTCACCGCCATTGCTAAAGCTACAGAGACACTATAATTCCAAAACAGCGCAGAAAACTGATATAATCAGTTACAACTTCTGTCTCTATTTACTTTGTGGCCCGGCTCAAATTCTACATGGGCAATCCATTTAAATGGAAGAAAGCCCAGACTGTCTGTGAAGTGAGATTTTAATCTATTGTAAAAGCCTGCTCATCTCCAAACATAGACTTAGTTCTGTTTATTAGTTATCAAGCATTTTGCTCTGAAACTAAACCAGTGCTGAGCAAGTGAAGCCTATTCTTTTGCCAGATCTTTGTATGCACAGAAATAAATAAATATGTTGAGCTTTTATAAAGAAAATTTGTTCATGTTTGCTGTAAACATCTGTATATAAAATTTAGTACAGAGTCATCTTAACATAATTGCACAATTTTGTGTGCTTTATGTTTTGATGTGAAACCTCGCTAGATTTTATTTCCAATCTTGTTCTTGACACTTTTCTAGCAAAATGATAGGGTTTTATTTTTGAATACCTATTGGCTTTAAGAACACCATATGTTTCCAGCCTGATTTTATTGCCCTTCTATTTATTTGTTACCTCTGCTGCGTGTTATACCGCTGTACACACACCTCTCATTTCTTTATGGGATACTTCACCTGATTTATGCAAAATATGTGCAACTCAAAACAGTGCTTTTCATCTAATATTCTGTTTGCTCCTCTGGAGAACATTTTGCCAGCTCTTTTGTGCCAAGAATCTTTTGATATAAGGAAATTAAAATGAGTTACATTTTGATGAATAGACATTGCAAAGACAAATTGACCTTTATTAGATTTTAATGGACTTGTTTTCCATTCTGTTGCATAGATAACCAAAAGCAAACAGGCTCACACTATGTGGTTGAATGTGCAAAGAATATAAAAAAATATTAAGAGTTTTTTGTTATTGGATGTTTGGGGCTGCGAACCATAAAAAATCTTCAAAGTAGATAAATCTATCCTCAGATGAAACTCATGCTGCATACCATTCTTGGTGACAAACAAAATAAGAATGCAGACACAGTCAGTAAATATAGATACACCCAATCAACAATGATTCACTGGGTTGACCTAGCCTTTTCCAGCAATAACTGGAAACTATCTGTCCTTTCTGTGACCTCCTTGGTCTTTTACATTGCTACTGACCTAACACTGTCTTTACATAAAGTTGCATCGGTCCATTAGGTCCCAGGCTTTGGATTAAGCACAACTCTGAGGTCAAGCTCATGTCTTGACTTCGACTGGACCGTTGCACCTCCTTCACTTTTTAAAATTTCAGCCATTGTCTTGAAGATTATGACAATTGTTCTCTGTTCCTACATGATTCAAGGAGCAAGGTCAGATGTTGGACATATGTTTATTATATATGTTTTTACATTTGTCTCTAGATAATCTACAGTTTATGTTAGTCTCAGTGTCTAATAATAAGCACAGGCCATATCCAATCCATCAATGTGTTTGACACAAATGTTTGTATTGGTAAGACGTATTTGCTTTACAGCAAGTTCAACGCTGAATGTTACAGTCAAACATCTCGGCTTTTGTCTTTCTCAGATAAAGAAAATTGCTGCACTAACCATACCATTCAGCATGTTTTTTTATGACTGCCTCTGCCAGTCTCTAATCCTTGAGACGGCAGCAGACTTAAAAGCATGAGCAGTGTTCATAGGGACAGGTAGTGAAAATACAGGGATGTTATATGAAAACTAAATGCTAAAACAGTATTGCTGGAGTTTTATGCTGTCAAGAGACTGGGACTGATCTATGTTAAATGCCTTGTTTGTTAAAGCAGGTGTGTGATGGTGCATTTAATTCCCAACCTATGTGATAATCTAATTGCAGTTGGTCCTGAAAGGTGGTTTTATTCTTAATCAGAGGGGCCAATAGGAGTCCTTCCAGGAATTATAGGACGTGTAATGGTAGGCCAGCAGGTCGGATGTCCTCCAAAGCATAGGAACTTGGTTAGGCCAAAATTTTATAAGTGCTGCAGAATCCTACATAGCTGGGGAGCACAGTCCTTTATCACTGCAGTAGAATAATGTGGCCCATTGAACGGAGAAACGTTGTCTATATGTATTCAAGTCGAAACGCCTGACTTAGAATAGGTTTAATGATTTTCTTTTATAATTATTCTTTTTCATTTTCTGTATATTACGACTCAATGCACCTGAAATCAATCACCGTTAGAGTGAAAAATATCGAGGGGAGTCGGACGCTTCATTGGCAAGGCATTCAAACTTGAAATAGTGATTTTCCACATATGACAGTGTCCACTAGAGGCCGCTACAACTTCGCAGTAACTAACCCTCGCTTTACAGGCAAGTGGACTGGCAGCTCCAAACGGCTCAGGCAGCCCAGGAATGATGCAAGCTGTCCCCGGTCGGTAAAGCAGCAGCCACGCCTATCATGTCTCAGCATAATGTGGTTAATGGCTGTGAACTGGTCGCTGTGTTTTTTCTTTGGCTCGGTAAGTGCAGTAAATGGTGTAATTGCATTCAGTCAGCGTTAGCTAACTCGCTACACCAAGCTGGAAGCACTTCGGTAGACTGTCGGCTAACGAGCGGAAGTGGCGTTGATATAAACTTCAAAGTTAAGGTCGTTATAATAGTAAAGTTAAAATACGTAGGTTTAATTTTAATGGGCTCTTTGCACCTCAGCTTCCGCGTTCGGGGTAAAGCGGCTCGATTGTTTCCGATCCAATACAAATATCATTTACATTAGGTGCTTGCAGTGCTTGGCCAAGGTTTGTACATCGATCCGAAGCCCCAACAAGTCAGCTGGAGAAAGGTTTTAAGATGTTCGCTTCGTTATACATTCACTGACACGAAGGTGAGTTTTACTTAAACTTTGTGGCTAACATTAACCTTAGCTTATGCTAGTAGGCAATATTCTCGGACATTGTTCTTGTAAAATGTGCTATTTAAGTATCTAAACATTCTAACGGACAATGTATTTATCTTATTTTCAAGTATATTATGTGTGTTTATTGTCGTTAGTGTCAGAGACTAACGGGGAGGTTCGGGCTTTTTACTTCCGAAGCGTGACGAAGCTCAACAAGCCTCATAGCTTGACAGTAGCGCAGCTCTGGTGTCAGAGATCTGGTTCAGCTGTTCAGGTTCAAAGTTGCTGCTTTTAGAAGAATATGACCGTGTTGCTTCATGTCTCCGTGTTATTTCGTTTTATTACCTTTGCATGTTTCTTGTGAAGAGCTCGCATAGGACGGTGTTTACAGCAGTATGTACAGGCGGATCAGTTGCTCGGCTGTCTGGCTCTGGTCTGCTCTCTCGTTCCCATAAACTCTTTCAGGCTGAATATAGAAGTGATTCCATGGAAATAACTCAGGGAAGCTCCTTTATTTACCATCTGTATCCCCGGTAGTTTTAGGCTGATCCGGAGTGAAGTGAAGGCTGCAAACTTTCCTGTTCGGCGTTAGCTGGTAGCGACAGATATTTACAAGCCATCTTCTTAATTCAGGATCGCTTGGAAATTAACGAAAACTTAAAAGCCCATTATATTAGGAAGACAACAATGTTAATAGTATTGTTTTTTTGCATCTGAAATACGACTTAGTCTTTTCTACCAGTCATGGTAACTCAAAGCGGAAAAAAGTGAGCCGCATTAGCTCCTGGAGATGTGACGTCAACGCCTTAGGTGCAAAGAGCCCATTAAGACGTCTGAAACATATTTTTGGGCATATTCTTATTAGTTTAATTCATTCAAAAGATTCACTGTAGTGTTGGTTGAATTGTATTTTTTACTTAAATTTTATTATGATATCAGAAAAGGAAATTATTCCTCTGTAGTGTTTGAAAACTTGACGTAACACTTTTAAATCACTATAAATATATATATAAAAATCAATAAGCATTAAGCATTTTAATAGCTTGTAAACATGATTTTTAAAGCTCTTAAACGTATTGAAAATATTTCTTTTGCTTGCAAGAATTTAATAGATGTTTATTTTAAAGCCATGTGAAAGGTTCTACATTTAATGATTATTGCTGATGGGGTTTTTTGCCCATTCGAGGCTTTGAGTGTAGTCCATATGCTGTTGCTTGTTACTGAATTTGAATAAATTTTCTTTTAAAGCATTATTTTAAAACTGATGATAATTTTGCACTTTTTTTCTTAACAAATGAAATGCGAGACGTGTGGTCAACATGTGCATTAAAGCCTCTGATACTAGTAAAAAAGAAAATCCAGTCACCTTGGTAAGTAGAGTGAGATTAACTGAGAACCAGTATGATGGGTGTCAGCTCAAAATATTTCCACTGATAATAAGGTTTACTGTTACTTCACTTGACCTCTAAATGGCACGGCTGACTTAACAGAAGGAAAGTGACAGAATAATGATACTTGTGTCAAACTATAAGTCTAAATTTAAAACAAACTTTAAAAATGTGTCTGTTTGGTGAATATTGGCTTATCATTAAGAGTAAGAGTGGTGTTGCTTCAAAATTATATTAGCAGAAGTTAAAAGCATGGTGCTCTAAAACTACACTATTAAGTATATATAGTACATTGTAAGTTGAAAGTTATTTGAACTGAAATAGACTACTGTCATTATTAGCGCCCAATGGTTTTTATTGTAGTTGTTTATTGACGTGCAGTTATTTTGGTGCTAATTGCATCCTAATGCAAGAAACAGAAATGTAGTTTTTTAAGTTTATAATGAAGATAGTTCATCCTTCAGCCAGATTTTTGAATAATAAAACTGTTTGTGATACAAATTCATTTCTAGACATTAATTTAGTAAAAGTAACTTACTGATACATTTTTTTTAACACTGTGGTTTGTGTCCCACCTAATGTGTTTCCTTGTACCTCCCTGCAGGCTTCAAATCACGAGGATCCGCCTGCATGGGGCTCTGCTGGTGAGTGAGGTGTTTAGTTCCAAGTGATTTGATGCTTTGTAGTAAACAGTTTCACTAGAAAATGAAACCAGTTTCATGGAGAGCACTGACAACATTTTAATTTCCTCCTGAAGTTTTGTTGCTGTAGATTTCTATTTTCCTTGGGTGGCAGAGTCTAAATGAAAATCTCAGTGCCATATGTTTGAAACTTGGAACTCAAAGACTAGCTTGAGGATTTAAAGGATAGGCTGATAGTTCTTGTTGCTAAAAGTTAGATTGGACTTCATAAAATACTCCTCATGTATTACATTGCATTACATTTTTGAAAAAGTAATCTGACTCTGTTGCACATCTCTTGGATCGTGAGTCTGATATTTCTATTTCTAATAACTGCACAGTATTTCTTTACGTCATAGCTTGTACTGTATATTATTACTATGATTGTTGCTATTGTTCATCTTGTTTTTATATATTGTTTTAACACTTCAAGAACTTTTGGTGTGAAACTTAATATCTGATTTTGCTGTTACACCTGAATTTCTCCTTAGTGAGACATTAAAAGCTGTTTCTATTCTATTCTATTCTATTCTATTCTATTCTATTCTATTCTATTCTATTCTATGCCTGCATGCTATATTTAGAGTGAGAGTAAACCTGGAATTTAATATTCTCATATTTTGTTTTCTGGATTTCTCTTTTTCTGGACAGTGCTGGAGGAGTTGGTAATAGTGATTCAGAGTCAGAAGAACTCCTACCATGCCCAACGTGGTTACCAAAGGAAGGAAAAGATTCTGCAGGATGCGGCTAGTCTCGGGCAGGTAATATTTTTTGAGCCATTAAGGACTCAGAGTTTAGAACTTGATGTTTGCTTGAGATGTTTATTCATCCCTCCTACAGTCTCAGTCACAAAAACGTTGTGGGTGGTGCGATGTTTATTACAGCATCCAGTGAAAAATTAATTTCCATATGTGTCATGATGCAGTAATTGCTGCTGCCTTTCTACTTTGTAAGAAATTTTAATTCTGATTTTGGTCCTCAGGTTTATGTTGAAACCGTGGAAATATTTTTCCTTCTGTGGTTGAAGTAAAATATAATTTTGATCAAAACATTCACATTAAAATTACTCCAAGACATAAAATGCTATCTCCTAAATTGAAAGGTAAAAAAGTGGACAAAGGCATGAAGAAAAAAATCTATATATTCTAAACACCGTCCAGTAAGGTCTAGTTAATTCTTCTTAATTCAAAATGACATAGCTTATGAATAATTAAGTCGATCTTCTGCACAATGTTTTTGACACAACACAGCTGAAAACATGACACATTTAAGGGGTGCAGATTTAATGAAAAATTACAAAATCAACCTTAAGTTTAGAGGATGGAATCCGAAATATTTTTTTCACAATTTCTTGCAGCTCCTTTGTCATTAGAAAAGTGGATTTTATTGATGGTCCCTATTAAAACAAGGTTTTAAGATGTTGGCTAACAGGTGTGAAGTTAATTTCATTGCATTAATGGGTAAAACATAACAGATAAGGCATTTGGAAAACCATGTATTAATAATTAAGATCCACCTTGCTGCAACATGCTGATCTATGTTCTCCTTTGAGAAAGACGAGTAATCTAATTGAAAAAGCACAGAGTCACATGGCATTTCACTTCGGTTAGGCATAAATCATTACCTGGTTTATTGGTGAGTTTTTTCTAATTTGTGTAGGTTTTAAAGTTCTAAATCTTCTGAAACTTGAACAAACTCGTTTTGTAGTCTTGTAACATCTCGGTGGGGTGGTGTCATCTACAGTCACTGCAGCTTGTAAACAATAAATGTGGTTTGTCAGCTGGAAGCCCTTCAGCCGTAAATGGTGTGTTTGTAAGAACATCAAAGAACTGTTCCACGGAGCACTGATTGACTTTGACAACCCTGAGATTTTTGTTTTCAGGAACCACATGTTTTTGATGATTCACACTCCAACATCATCCTGAGACAGAATGTGTGGGTTATGAGAAACAGGACTTGAACTGCAGGGATCGCGAGTGCCACGAATCACTTTGGTGTCAATGCAGCCACGCTTTAACGTGTTTGGCAGTTTAAATAAGGAGCTGCACGACATGATGAACGTCCATCATAGTAAATTAATTTAAATAAGTTGCTTTCTGATCATTAGTGAAATGTCAAAATAACAAAAATTATGTTGAAATGAAATGAAATGAAATTTTATTCGAACATGATACAAATATAAAAATAAAATAGTGCACAGTAACAAGAAGTGCATAAGAAAGAAGAGAAAATACAGATGTTTTGTTTCAGTTAACATATCATGCTCAAAATGGGGAAGGAAGAAGTGAGAACTTATAAACTCCTACCCCCTAAACACTTGAAACTTTAGAGTCCTACTGTCATTAAAAAAATCAAAATCAAAGTGGCAGTCAGAAGTAACAGTTACTAATATTTACCTATACATTTTCCCATTTTATGCTGGTTTGTCTTTCTAAACCCTTACACCAAGTTGTTATCTGCAATACACACCTTATTGCTTTCTGTCACCCATATGTGTATCTATTGAAAATTACCTCTTTGTACTTTCTTTTGAATTGTGTTAAACTATTGCTTTGTTTTAAATCTTTATGTAACTTGTTCCATAACTTTACACCTTTAATTGAAATACAGAAGCTTTTTCTTGTTGTTCTAAAATTGCGGATCTTGAAGTTTGAGTGACCCCTTAAGTTATACCCCCCTTCTCTTTCAGAAAACGTGCTCTGTATGTGCTCAGGTAACAACTTTTTAGATACTTTGAACATAAATTGAGCCATTTTAAATTCTACAAGCTCGTCAAATTTGAGAATTCTGGATTTTATGAAGAGCGGGTTTGTATGCTCATAATAACCAACATTATGGATGATTCTAATGGCTCGTTTCTGTAGGACGGTTACCGGATGTAAAGAGCTCTTGTAATTAACTCCCCACACTTCACAGCAATATGATAGATATGGTAAAATCAGAGAGTTATATAGAATATGAAGTGATGTGTCGGTATAGATATGTCGGTATAGAAAGACGTTTGCGTGCCACTGTTTCAAACTTTTCCGTTTCAACTTTTTGTTGAAATGTATTTGAGTTCAGTTCAATTTATTTTCCCTTATTGTCACAATAATTTACAAAATTGTAATATTAAGGAAGACGTTTTATACATTCGTTATTAAATCAGACCAATCATATAGACAGACTCAAATTCAATTCATCTTTATGCAATATTATGCAAACAAGAAATTCAGCCCAATGCCATTTGTGGTAACTTCTAATTTGAACAGAAGAAAACGTGGCAAAACATCTGGAGCAGGTCAGAAATTTATTTTTAAAGGTGTAACAGACTTTGCATCACATTGACTCTAAAATCTGCAGGGTGAAAAGATGCAAAAATATCCTCAATATGACAGTACTGCTCCCTAGCGGCAGCATGGTCGCAAAACACTTAATCCTTTGTGGATAAACATATTACAGATAAACATGTTAAAGAATGCTCACATGTATTTTTAAAACCTAATACTAAAACATTATCCAAGGAAGTCCAGTAATGTCTCATTCTGAAGCATTTGGTGGAAAATAACGTTTCCTTTTTAACAGGGAACCCTGTAACAGAACCCGGCTCAGTAAGCGCAGCCATCTGCTGCTCAGTATCAGTGAACTGGAGGTCTGGGAAGGATTAGTAGAAACCCAAAGCAAACAAACTCGATGAATAGGAGCTCAAATTTAAGCAATATTATCTAATTCTCAACAAAACTCATACTCTAACATTTTGGAGAAGCTGAAGACGTTTGGCTCACTTGGGCTTCCTGATAATAAAATTAGCATTGCTCAGTTGCAGCATATAGATCGGCAATATTTCACAGATGAAACAAGGAGAAACCTATTTAATATGGTATTTAGGGGAAACATCCTTGTCAAAGATAACTGTGAAGCTTTTTGCATTAGCACTGGAGGGGCTGATCTAGAGGCAGCCAGAATCTGACTGACTGAGCAGTTTGCTTTTAAAAAAGCTCAGCATAACAATCAAATGCCTTCCCATGCTGTTTAATAAATTTACCAGGTGGAAGTGTGTATAAATAAAGCATGGAAAGTGCTTGAAAAAGTTTTTCTTGCCTGGAGGAATATTTTTTTTCATGCAAAAAAAGGGGGAAACTTTTCATTTTCTCCTACAGAGTTGTTCGCGGCCGTAATGGGTGCTACATCTTCTAGAAGTGCTCAGAGACATGCTGAGAATCTCACCACTAGCACATCTGATGCGAACATGCTGCAGTGACAGACTGTGTTGCTTTTCCTAGATGTAACACCTGCCTCTGCTTGATGGGCCCTCCGTTGTAGAGGAGGTTTTGCATTGTGTATTTAACTGGATGCTTGTTTTAATTTCAATAAACGTGACAAACACTTTCTCTCTAATATAGTTATAATTTCTTTTCTTGTTAATGGGCTGTGAAGCTACTGGGTTAATGTTGCCACTTAAATATGCACAGCATCATTTCCGTTTGATTCATATAGTTGCCTTCCTCTCATACCAACTTATCAATTATAAGGAAACAAAAATCTCCTCACTGATTTATAATGAGATTATTCATGCCTTACCAGCTGTAATTAAACATTTTAGGTCTGCATCTCTTCAGCCGCATCACTTAGTCCTCATGTGTTTGTTGAAACCTTTTTGTGCACTCATAAACCAAGTTATGTAAATTAAAAAATATGAACCATTACTCCTTCTGAATGTAGATCTCATATTTGTTTTACTTGCTTAGTTGGAACATGATAAAATTATTTGTACCAGAGGTAAAGTAAAAATGTTTTTTTGCGGGGGGGGGGGGGGAGGCGAGGGGGGGGGGGGTTGCCATAAAATGGTCTATTATGTAACTTGCTTTCACTCAAATCAAAGCTACAAACAGATGTTTGCTGCTTGCAAACAGTATGAAGAGGAGGCCAACACCTTGGGTTAGCTTAGCTGCTTAAATGTTGAATTTTTATTCAAAGTGCAATGAAAAAAGTATCAAAATGCTTATTTATGGTCACATACTCCCTTCATTCTCATCCAGTGTGTTGGGTAACCTAATCAGAGCTTGGCTGATTCAAATACAACGTGTTTATGGAAATACGCAGAGCAAAATAGGGCATGTGTCATAATCTGCTACGTTGGATTCTTCCAGTTTTTAAAGCCACGTAAACCAGATGTACTCGCTGGTGTCGTTTTGTTTTGTCACATGTCTGTTGGCAATCTCTACATCCTTAAAACTTTCCTTTTTTTATGCAAATCCAAGTCAGAGTGAAGAATCTTCTGTGGCTTAAATTAAGTGAGGGATATCAGACAGGAAAGCATTGTTCAGTCATTTGTTAGATCCATATTTAGCTGCATATGCATTATTCTATCAGATTCTGATTAAAAATTAGGCCTATAAATGGGTACTAGGAGAAGATTTGTGAGATTTTCCACATTACTCATTTTATAAGGAAGGTGATCAAATATAGTAGCTTCTGTCCAAATGACAGCATGACTGGCTCAAAGCTCCACATCAGAAGCAGACTGCAAAGATGTTCTTAATTAAGAAATTGCTGAGAAAGGATATTAAGTGCTGTATGGGTCAATTTAGAAGACAATATCTCAGTTTTGGCTCAGTTGGTATGATTTAATCCAACATGTAATTTTTTTTTCATTCTTTCTTCTTTGGACGGGGAGTTCAGAACACTAGTTTATATTCGAATGGCTCCGCTCCGACTGTCGTACACTTTAGTTTACTTCTCAGATGTATTTCACTCAGACTTGACTACAAGCTTCAGTGTTAGAGACTCTGGATTAGTTTGAAAGTCTTTATTTTATTCCTTTTAAAGCTGGAAACTAAAAGTGAGCCCACAAAGTCTCTGCTTCGTCTATAAACTTTACAAAGATAATCCAGAGATGTAGGGTGAAGGGAAAGAAACACAACATGTTCATACCTCTAGTAGACTTAGGTATATATATTTATTAACATTTCACTCAGATGTTTGTTTTTAAAAGGAAACAAGATGGGTATCCCACAAAGGACAACTGAACAATGAATAAGTTTTAATTTAAAATATTTATCTACATTTAATGTTTTAAAGGCATGTGAAATGTTACTTACCCTTCTCATTATTTGACAGGAAGAAAGGCAACATTAGAGCTGCTAAAGCCTTTACATATCTGCTGAGTAGCTCTTTTTTATCTTTCCACTGATATTGTGATGATTTATCTTTGGTGATGAGCTCCAACTCTTTAAAGTCTATAAGATTCATCTACTCTCACATTGAAGCCCCTGGTGCACTGCTTTTTAACAATAAGCCTAAAATTTTAAATCTAACTAACCTTTTATTTTAAATATGCTAAATACAGTCTGCGTAAAAATGTTTACAACTTTTGGATAAAATCCCCACTCTTTTGCAGAACAGCGCCTCCTAGTGGTAAATCTGACATGCATGACTAAAAATTTCAGGCAAAAGTATTTCTTTTATATAGTTTGCGTACTACATGTACTTTTTTGTCTTGTTTTCGTCGTTTAAAAATAATTTTTTTTAGGTTGTATGTTAAAAAGGAAGGTAATAGACTCTATATTCCAACTCCATTCAATTATTTTTAAGAACTGCAGTCTGTTTATTCTAATCCACATAGGGGCTTCCAGTGGTTCTCCTTCTCCATGAGCTGTCAGATTATGAAGGAAACTGGAGTATTCTTCCTGTTCTTCCGCTGTGAGTGTTTAATGCACCAATTGCAACATTAAACAAGTCATAAAATCGCAAATGTTTTATCCAGACTTCTGTTGTAAATATCCCTGTGTGGGAAATACAGGGAATAACGTAATAACTTCCTGGACATCTTTCCAGTCTCTCTGCTATTTATGGAGAATCTGCATCCTGGTTTTTGTTCGTAGAAGAGGAAACAATGGTTGTTTTGCATGTTCTCCAAAAAGTTCTTAAAAGATATCCGGTCCAAGAGGTGAGACTTTTACTTTATTGTTTAATGATGAAGGACTGGATGTGGATTACAGACAGTATTTTTGAAAACGAACTGAGAACATCTTTTTTTTCCCCCATTTTCTTATTTACAGGAATGGTTTTTGGGTCAGCGTCTCCATGACAACAAGCCCTCCATTGTTCACCACTACGCCTTTTCGGAAGACCCCACTTCTTTTGGTTACCCTGACCCAGCAGCTGGTTGGGCTTTAAGTGCTGCACTGCACCAAAGGTGTGTGAGATAGTCTGTCGTGTTTGGAAATGTGTGAAAATTACCTGTTTCAGTCCTTTCCTCCAGTCTTTTACCGCACATTAAGCTTTTTATTTTATTTTTCTCTAAAATGAACCACCTTGTGAGTATCAATTAGAGTCCCTTCGCTAATAAAAAAAAAGTCAGTGCTCATAAATTCTTCACATTACTCTTCAAAACCACTATTAGATCACTGATTAGTTCACTCACTTACTGGATGCAGTCTCAACCTTCAGATTTGCTGAAATCTAACCTCCAAAAGCTGATTTCTCATTAATTTTCTGTGCCTTTCACTGCCTGGTTTCAGCTCCCACTAGCAGTAAAGCTTACATAATCTCTTTTGTGTTTCAGACTGGCTGAGCGGATCCAGTCTGAAAATCTGAAGTCGGATTTCACCATCGACTTGACCCACGAGGTACTCGAAACCACTTCTAGGGGTTTGATGGGGATTTGTCAACCTCTGTGTTTTCATGGCGCATGTTAAAACTTATCTGCTAAAAAACAGCTATGTTTTCATGTGTCATCATTGTCAGGCTTTAGTGAGGAGCCTGTATATTCAGAAAATATATTGTAAAAAACATGTAGGGATGGTTTCCTGCAGTGTTGTAGTACTCGAGATCGGTCTTGGTCTCGAGACGGGTCTCAAGACCATTTATTGATGGTCTCGGTCTCGTCTCGGACTCGACCGCATTTGGTCTCGGTCTTGTCTCGGTCTCGGGCTCTGAGGACTCAGCATTTTATTTCAAGACCACTCGAGACTGCAACTGTGAAAATATCACGAAGCATACAGCATACTGTCCAGTTTATTTGTTAACATCTTTGTTTTCAGTGGACGCAAAACGCACCGATTCAAATCCAACCAATAACGTGTTTCTGTTACTCCCCCCCCCCACCTTTCACTCGCACGCAGCACTCTGAGACATATGCAGTGGTTTTCTCTCAGCGGCAGAAAATGTCTGTCTAATCGTCAGTAATGTAATAGCGCTGTATAAATCATAAGAAATCCGATGACTACAGCTAACTCAGCAGCGTTTCGCTTTCACAGACGGTGGGGACTACGTCTAACTTTTTTCGTCACTTAGAAAAGTAGCTCAAAGAAAGGTAAGCTCCGTTGACGTGATGCTAGCAAAGCTAGCTGTATAGAGACACTTAAGCATTTGTGATGAAAAAAAGTTGTCACTCACTGCGCTGAATTATTGTGTGGAGGTGTTGACTGACACAAATATGGGACAACGCTGTGTCCAAAAGTCTGCAATATAGTGATGTGACATTCAGAAACAGTCCAATTCTTCTGCATGGCTCTTTACTTATTAGATAGGACTGGAGTGTCACTGAGAGCCGTTGTTCTATCAGATTACCATACACTGTCAGAATAGCATACATTCAGTGAGTACCATGCCTGCACATGCGCATTAAGAAGTCCGACAGTCAGAGGAGTTGTCAGTTCACCATATGCAACAAGTTATGACGAACATAAGTCATTAAATTGTTTTCAATGATAACTTACAGGGGGTGCGGTGGTGGAGCAGGGGCAAAGCACAACCCATGTATTGAGGCCCTAGTCCTCATGCCGGTAGTCACAGGCAAGGTTTTATTGGCTCTAGTGGTCTTTATTTGATAGTTAATTGACAGGAAAGTGGGAAATGAGAGAAGGGGAAGACAAGTGGCAAAGGTCACCTGGTCGGGAATCAAACCTGCGACGGCCACGTCAAGGACTAAGGCCTCCATATGTGGGTTGTGCTTAACCCCTGCGCCACTACAGCACACCACAGATGCCATACAACTGTTAATAACAAAGTGTATGATGATCTACGTCATGATTCTATGTTGCTGATTAAGTGAAATCTTATGGTAATGACGTCTGGCAGATATAGCTGTGGGTTCGTGCTAAGCGTATGACGATCTGACCTGACGAACACCCGTTCTTTGTTCTTGTAATGCTCTGCGTACTCTGCAGTAGCTATTATTATTATTATTTTAATTATGTACGTTGATATTTTTTAAATTAACAAATAACTAAAACACAAGAACGAAAGAGCGTGCACAATCCTCTTTGATTGGTTTCGTTCAAAGTGTCAGACTGCCTGGCTTCATGTAGCAGGAGAGAGGGTGAGAACAGTTACGATGAGCGTCTTGTGCTTGGTTACTTCTTGCTTGTTGTTCCTTGGTCAGTGTTCATAGTTGAGCGTTATTTACCGTCAGGGCATTGCCTCGATTGCTATGTTTAATGGTGCGGACAGTGGTGGTTTCTGACATAAGAAATATGGGCAAACGCCCAGGGCATTAAATTTTAGGGATGGCACGAGTCCACCTCGGATTGTAGCACAGAGATGGGATATTTAATATTGGTCAAATGTATTAAGTATTTAATATCTAGGTGTTTTTATGGGAATATGGATCTTTCAGATCAATTTGAGAAGCATTTTTGATCATATTTTACATTTTATTGTGTCATGTAGCGCGGGTCGCTGGTCTTGGTCTTGTCTTGGTCTCGGGTTAGGTGGTCTTGACCACAACACTGGTTTCCTGTACTTGCAAAAGTATTTTTACCCCTTAAACTGCAATGCAGGTTATTGGGACTTGTGATACTCAGACACCCTAAGGCAGTTTTTACACTTGAGGTGTTTTTTTTTTTTTTTTTTTTTTTTTAACATGAACTTAGGTACAGCTTTTGGATTTTGTATGAAATTTCAAAGACATTTCAAGTAAAAATGAAGAACTTTACTTTCTTGATTTCCATACCAGCTGGAGACATTATTTCTTGCACGTAGCAAACTGTTCTGGAATAATCTAATTGAAATGCAGGCCATTCTTTTTAAAATGTTCTGCATTTGGAAGTTTTCTCCAATGACCTAAAAGATGACTCAGAGAAAGGGCTAGGGTTGTGTGAGGAAGAGAACATATTTTTCCAACTTACCTTCTGTTAAATTTCAACATTTGCTACCATTAGATGATGTGAAAATCTACTTTTCACTGTTTCAACTAATTATCCTAATATCCAACATTTGTCTTTCTTTTTGTCACATTTTTTCTATCTTTTTTATAGATTGCTTTGTTTATCTGGGAGGAAGGAAGAGGTCCAAAGCTGACCACAGTTCCAGAGTTTTGTTCAGAGACAAGAGACAACTGTGCAACCAAATTCACAAACTACCTGCCCAACTGTGTATGTGCAACTCTTGTTTTGATTATAAACAAATATGTTGATATAAGAGAATACAAAAAAATAAATAAACAAATTTAATTAAATAGTAGAAATAACTTTTAAGGGTTTATTGGCATTAGTCTCCTGAAGATGACTAATTCATAATATTCTTGGCAACCAAATTATTTAAACATATTGAAGGTAATCAAACAACATAAGTGGCAGTAATATTTGTTTTGAATGGCATGAAGGCCATTGTTTTTAGTTTTATTTATGCAGAATATTTTTTTATTCCTTTAATGGAAACACTTTCAGCTCCCCAAGCACACTATGTACTAAGCATTTAGTAAATAACAAAACCTAGCAGGGCTACAAAGATTAGCTGATTTAGGACAGAGGTAAAAGAAAATACAACATTTATTAATGTAGTCTTATGATATGGATGTTTGGGGCTTAAAAAGAAAACAGACATATTAAGAACTGCTAAACTGTAAACCATGAACGATTTATAAAATCCTCAAATACGTGATTTTGTTTGTGATAATGCAAACCAAATGTCTGCATAAACAGGATATGCCAGGATAGGTTTATTGAGGCATACATACACAATCATACCCCCTTGGATGTTTTCAGATTTTCTCACATTACCATTGCAAACTTCAAAAATTTTAATGAGATTTTATGTGTTAGACCAACATTAAGTATCTCATAATTGCTTACTGATATTTTCTGATAAAGCTTTGAGGCTTTTCCTGAACAGCTGCGCCATTTTGAAATTAAATTACAGAAAAGGACAATAAATTTTATTAAGGGGTGTCGAGAGAGAGTGGAAAAAATTGTTTATTTCCAAACTATCTCAAATGCCTCTCATCACTTGCTTTCCACTAAATGTTTATTTGCTACTTTGTGTCAGTCTGTGACATAAAATCTTAGTAAAATACATTAAGCTTGTAGTTTAATCAGACAAATCTGTATAAGTTCAAGTGGTGTGAATGTATTTGAAATTATGTTTGGCACTATGTTTCGGTTGTGGCTTATTGGTCACAGTGAAAGTATAAGTCCTGCGCACCTTCCCCAATGTCATGCCACTTTTTATTTTGTTTTTTAAAATGAAATTATGCTTGGTTTTTTCCTGTTTCCTCAGATAACAAATATGTTAAAACTGTATGCAGTGATACAAATTTCTCTCAACAGTTCTTTTCTGTCCAGTTGGAGAGCAAAGATAAATAAATAGAGGCTTTAAAAAAAATCACTGAATGCCTACAGTTTGTAAACATCTGTATATTTTACACACAGTCTTTCTATTTTTGTTCCAGGGGAGTCCTGTATCAAAGAATAATATATTTGTTGCTGTGAAAACTTGTGAAAAATATCACTCAGTGCGAGGTGAGTATTAAATCTGTGATTCTGTTTGACAATTGTGTACCTCTAACTACTTCTCAGTGACTGTTGTAAAAGCGTCTCAGACACAAATGCTTGGTATATATTCCACTAATGCCTACTGATGCATATTCTATACATACCACATATCATATTGGTACCTTTCTGTCTGACACCTAACTGGGTTAATTTTTTTTTACCAAATATCTACATTTATGTCTATTGTCTGTGGTATGTTTAAACAAGCGCTGCTTAATTTACCATCTAGGGTTAAAATATTTTTTCTAAGTTGAGTTTGCAAAGTGTGATAAATTTCAGCCCTGTGTGATTTTTGGATTTAACAATGGCTCAGTCACTTCTTTTTCCAAGGCTAGCATTTCCTTTCACTTGTTGTTGCTCGCCATTCACACACAATTCCAGTAAAATGAATCAAACTTTAAGATTTAAATGTAGCTAAAGTACAAAACTGATTTCACCTGGTACTGTATTTAATATTTCAACTTTCAGATACATATCTGTTTTCTTTAAAGATGATTACAGGTGAATGAATAGCTTCCAATAACCTCATTTGTTCTCTTTTCTTTCCCTTGTTAATTTAGTACCTGTTGCTAAACGGTTCAGTCAGGTGCAGGCTGCCTATTCAAATTTACATCCTCATCTAAATTTCCTGCTTAAATTTTAGCTGCTTGTGTAATCATCCAAAACACTGGTGTCTTTTTTTTTTTTTTTGGGCCATAATGAGCCGACAGGCTATTTTACAGCAATTAACATAATCAGGAGGAGAGTGGAAAGTATTTCATTTGCTTTTTTGTGCGTTGATTTGAACTCTGCTTATTAGCAGAATGTCACCGTGTCCTCTTCACATTTTGATAATACAGAGATGTGTTTAGGAATAAATGAATACAAAATTGGTCCCTCTTGTAATGGATCAAAATTCCGTTTGTTTGATTTAACTCTAATTGAAAGTCATCATCTTGTTGCCTTCGTCTTATAGATAACACTCTTATCCAGATTAATATGCAGTGCGAGAGCACTATCCTTTCTGTCCCTTAATTAAAAGCAGTCTTCTGTGATTTAAGGACGCAAGCCTTTCAAGGAGACACTTTGACAGATTTGGTTTTAAAGTGGCAACTATTAATCTGGTTTCAGTCACTGAAGAGCCAGGGTTTCTCACAGTGTATTACAATCCTTGCGGGCTGCCATGCGTTATTCATCACAGTCATTGGTGGTAAGTGTTGATTGTTTTAAAATTTAAAATTTTTAATACGCTAATAATAGTGAAAGCAAAGACGGATTAAGCTAGGTTCATAGTTGATGCATTGAACTGCATCAGCGAACGCCCTTCGCTCTCTTCTACACTACAGCTGGTTCACCACGGCATAGTTTGTCCCGAATGCTAAGGCTAGTTAGCGTAGCCAATGATGACATCCTGAACGAATGCGATTGACAGCGCTAAGGCCTTCCATCCTGGCTCTGATTGGTTGTTTTTACTGGGAATGGTGCATTTTTACAGACTGCAATAGTAGCGAAGGTACAGAAGCTTTTTTAGCAGATTATCTGTCTCATACCATACTGTCATGACATGGTGAAAACATTAAACATTTTTGTAAAGGTTTCATATTGGAGCTTTAAGCATACAAAAATGTTTTCTTATAATTGCCCGTTTTATGTAAAGTTTATTTCAATTTATTTTACTCTTAAATGTGACTGGCATTGCATAGCTTGTTTCAAAGTCCAATGGCTGATTACTTCATTAGGATTTAAGTACAAAAAAAATTTAAATTTTATTTTTTTGATTGCCTTTTTTGTTGTTGAAGTATTGTCAATAATATCAATCAATCAATCAAATTTTATTTGCATAGCACATTTCAGCAGCAAGGCATTTCAAGGTGCTTTACATAATTAAAAACAAAATAAAAACAGCATGTGACATTGAATAAACAGTAAGAAAGAGAAAGAGATCTTCTAATATAATTATCTAGTCATGTTTTCAAATTTCCTGTTAACTTTGAACATTTTTTAACACATAAACACAGTGGGCTGCTGGCTGGCAGCCCCAGTGGCCTTTCCACCACTTAGCAGATTTTCTAGGGGAAACCCTGGAAGAGGTCTGTTTGACTCTGTAGCTCCGAAAGGTTGACGTCTGAGTTTAATGTTGATATTTTGCTTCTCTTCTCTGCTTCCTCACAGTACCAGTAGTGAAGTCCACCTGGGAAAAACACGCTGTTTATTTAGAGTACTACAGCGATGTTACTGATGCCTCCATACCCACCATCAACCTTGGAGTGCCCAATACTGAGAGAGGTGAACTTACTCACTGCATTTATTGCTTACTGTAAACAAAGATGAACATAAAAGACTTCCATCATAATTTTTTACCACTTCCTCTTTTTCAGTTGTGTTTGGGCCTGTAACTCATGAGTTACAGGCTCACACAAAGTTTGAAACGGTACAGTTTAGTCTTTTCTGCCGTTTGTCTTACCATCACTGCTACGCTGATACCCACAGGCATCAGGCCTCACAATAACAATGTCATCAAAATAACCTTTTTTTAAAACATTTTGCCTCGACTTTCAACTTATTAGATTTGTTGACCCTCATCATTAGGACATTCTGTCCAGGGTTTGGTAGATGTTTACCTGCTGCAAAGCACTATAAATGGGTGATTAGCAGGCCTCTGCAGGACTTGATGGCATGCTGAGCAGGTAATGCAATTATCTGTCTGGATCAGGGACACTTTTAAAACATGCTGCCAGTGGGCAATGAGAACAAATGTTAGGGAACATGGCATCGGACACTGAATTACAAACATTAGCAACTGAACAAAAGTAGTAATAAAAAAAAACGAGTTGCATAATGAAGTATATATTTGAATGTTGGATTGTTGTTTTAGAAAACAAACAGAAATTGCCTGACAAAGTCATTACACAGAGCGTACATATAAAAATAAAAGCAAAACAGCAATAACACATGGCAGAGTTATTTCATGCAGGACAAATCCATCTGCCTTGCTGTCGGAAACAATGAGGTTGACATGGACATTCAAAATACCGAGCTACAAAATGCTTATTCAATGTTTTCTGGCAGAGAAAAACACGTGTATGTCTCCAGTAACTACTGCAAGCTACTACTGTGTTTTTGAAAATCTGTGGACAGCTCTGTGAGGTGCAAAAGTAGAAACCTGCAGGGGTTCGATACTATCAAGTGCAAACTGAGGTTCAAGTTTTATCATCTGCTTTTCATCCCTTTTTATGTTACTCTTTGTGTCTATATCTGGTGTGCAAAGAGTTGCATAAAAAAAAAAAAAACATTTGCCACTGATCACCAGTAGCTCCTTTAACACTAATTGTCACATTCACATTTTGTAATTTAATACAGGAAATGTTTAGTTTTTGTTTTGTTTACACAGGTGTATCCCATGGAACTCCCCTGGGACCACATCTGTTCACCATTTATATCATTTTCATTGCAGTTTCATTATACAATTGTAAATTAACTCTTTATGCTGATAATTAAATTCTGCGTTCTTATTTCAACTTGATTCATTCCAATGTCAGTGATTTACAATCATCACTATTTCTGTATACGTGTGTGTGCGTGTGTGTGCGTGCGTGTGTATACCTCAGTACCACTGAAAATCAGAGTTCTCCCTAAATGAGAATTTCAAGTTTTAACAATAGTAATATTGAATAAATGTAAAGTAAATTAATAATTATGTCAAAAAGGCACACGATGAAGAGGAAAGAGTTTATGGAATTTCAATGCAGTAGTTTCTATATCCAGAAATTATGCATGAAAGCAGCCACATGGAGAAAAATAGAGAAACATTTTTATTTCCTGAGTTTCTGCTGATTCTAGCACACTTCCATCAGTGTCCATTCTTCTGAGGATTAGTCCCTTCACACAGAAGTGAAGAGATTAGGTGCTAGCTGCTTCCCATTTTCTATACTTTTTTGAAACCTTTCCCTTTTAGTTTTTTCTTTTATTTCCTCCCACTCTGTTTTTTACGATCTTTGGCTCTGTTCACCAGCCTGAATGAGCTGTTCACAAACGAACCAGTTTACTCAAGGCTGGTTTACTCAACCGAGATATAAATATATACACAAGACACACTATAAAAGCTCTGGAATGTAATTGCTGTCTCCACTTTTGTAATGTCTCAGCCACAGGGCCTTTTTCAGCAGTGTATGCATCTGTACCAAATTTTAACTGTTTTGTTAATATAATTTCCTCTCCTGTTTTTAATTTGCACAGACAGGAAGTATCTAATTAGTCACTTGAGACTCATAAAGTGATGGCAACCAACTAAAAAAACTGAAGTGAGGGTTACAAGTTTTCACAAAGGATTTCAAACTAACCACAGCATATTTTTACTTCAAGTTGTTCAGATTCATACTGTTCAGTTTCACTTAAAGGAAATGGTTAGATATATATTTCTGTTAAACCATAAGGCATTTCTACCTTACATGTGAATATGTACAAATGATGTTTCATAATTTCCTTTGATACTTTATCATCTGATCTAAACTTTATTCAATCCAACGGCTATATTTCTGTAAATCCATTCATGTAAAAATTGCAAACACACCAAACATTTTGCACATATGAGCTATGCTGTAAAACTTACAGCAAAGCTGTAGCCACTCTGTTTAAACATAGATAATATTCAGTCACCTCAGCATACCAAATGCTTGTGAGAGCCTTGACTATATTTCTGATTAATTCAAATAATAAATTTTTGACCACTTTTGGGGATGTTTTAGAGTTTCAGAATAAGATGATAAGGCAATTATTGACTATAGAAAAACATAACAGCAAAAAGTTACTTCACTGTCTTTATACTTGATACAGTAAATGTTACATTCCCTATTTTCAGTGAACATGCAATATAAAAAATATATGCAGCTCTGGAAAAAATTAAGAAACAACTAAAAATTATCAGCTTATCTGGTTTTACTTTTTATATGTTTGAGTAAAATCAAATGCTGATAAGTCTCTGAAATTCCAAGCAAAAATTTAGTATTTATTTTCAAAAACTGAGAAGTAACAAAATAACGAAATAGATGCAGTGCTTTCAGACCTCAAATAACGCAAATAAAACAAGTTTGTGTTCATTTAGAAACAACAACACTGATGTTTTAACTCAGGAAGAGTTCAGAAATCATTATTTGATGGAATAATCAGTGCAGTGGGCTCTTCATTTTTTCCAGAGCTGTATGTTATTTATGTACATCATAAACAGTACAACACACAAATCAGGCATAACATTATGACTAGGGCCAAAAAGCAATGGCTAGACAATTATACACATTTTATGAGTTTTATGGGATGTTCCGAGTCTGGAGTTGCCAATATCGGATAAAAGCACAGTCCCAGGATGCAGCAGTCGGAATAGATGGCTCAGGGATGGTTTGAGGAGCACAGCAGGAGATTTTCCTGGCCTACAAAATTTAGAGATCTTAATCCATCTGTGAAAAGTTGATGTCAAGCAAAAGGAGGATTTACAGATTATTAGGCAGGTGGCCATAACGTTATGCCTGATCCAATGTAAGATTATAAACGGTTGAAACTCATTTAAACTCTGTATCGCATGGACCAGTTTTATAATGACTAAACCAAATCATAGAATAGCAGCTCCAGGTGAAAAAGAGAGACTCCATCCAATTTGCATATTCATAGATCTATGTTAGGAAAAGTTGTAGAGTTACATTCTAGATCACTGTAGAGCGCATGTGTCAAACTCAGCGTTTTATAGGCCCATGATTGACTTAAAATAGGTTTTGAGCACGAATTGACTAAAAACTACATCTCCCATAATGCATTCCGATTGTTACCAGCAAATATTACGGCTTCTCGCCACTAGAGACCAGCAGAGTCACCTCAAGCTGCTTATTGATTTTCCCAGCGAATAAAACTGAGACATGGAAAAGCTAACATCAGAATGTCCAAGAAAAGAAAAATCGATTTACAAGTAAGACTGTGAATGAAGATGTGTGTGAGTTGGTGTCAGGGCGGCTGGTCGCGCTTGACTTTTTTTTAATCTTTACCGACAACATAAAAAAATCGGTCATGTACTATTTTTATCCGTGAAATTACAATAATATTAACATCGATTATTTAGTCGCATTTTATGCGGTTTAGCTAATATTCGCCGTGAATCCAGATCCCATCACAAATTAAGCAGATAAATGCATCTACATTTTTCTCCGTAGTGGCAAAAACAGACTGTTGCCCAAATAACTTTTAATAAATTAAATTGAGCGACTTCACTTAAATTAGCATCACTTCATCCGCTGGGGTCTGAACGCACTTCCTCCTGGTTCCCATCTGCAGAAAAATCTGCACTAATTCATCAGTCAGTTGGATCCGTCTGATCCAAACAGATCAACTGAATTCTGTGAGTGTTTTACCCTGCGCGGTCACCTGAGTGAAGTTGGCCCCCCCACCTTCTTCAAATCAGACAAAATTGGTGTCAAACGTTTGTGCTACGTTTGTGCTGGTTTGTGCAGCAAAAATTTTCGTTTGTGCCGCTATCATTTTAAAGATATAAAGAAATGTTTCCAGAGGTCATCCAAGGTCAACCAACCCCCCACCTTGTTCAAATCATACAAAATGGGTGTCAATCAACTCAGCTACGTTTGTGTTGGTTTGTTCAGCAAAAATTTTCGTTTGTGCTGCTTTGGCTTTGAAGATATTAATGAAAGTGTAAAGGTCAAAAGGTCAAACAGCCCCCCCACTTTTATGAAATCAAACAAAATTGGTGTCAAACATTAGTGCTATGTTTGTGCTGGTTTGTGCTGCAAAAATTTTCATTTGTGCCGCTATCATTTTAAAGATATAAAGAAAGTTGGATTTCATAAAAGTTGGGGGGCTGGTTGACCTTTTGACCTTTACACTTTCATTAATATCTTCAAAGCCAAAGCAGCACAAACAAAAATTTTTGCTGCACAAATCAACACAAACGTAGCTGAGTTGATTGACACCCATTTTGTCTGATTTGAAGAAGATTGGGGGTTGGTTGACCTTGGATGACCTCTGGAAACATTTCTTTATATCTTTAAAATGATAGCGGCACAAACGAAAATTTTTGCTGCACAAACCAGCACAAACGTAGCACAAACGTTTGACACCAATTTTGTCTGATTTGAAGAAGGTGGGGGGGCCAACTTCACTCAGGTTGCGCGGTCCGGTGTGCGCTTTTTCCATGATTTTTTTGCGAGGTTTCGCTTCTCCGAAACGGACAGATGTTACGTCTGCAGCTCCGCCAGAGCGCCGCTCTCCTGGGTAACGTGCACCAAGAAGGCTCCATTTGTTAAATCCGCTGGATGAGTTACTTCCAGCGGTTTCTAATTCTTCACAGCGGCGGAGCCACGTCCGCAGTGGTTGAGCAGCGGACTGCGCATGTTACAGTCTAATTAACTTTTGCGTCGTCATTTATTTCCTCAAGATAAACTGCCGGCTCCTCAAATGGATTAACACAACATTGCATTCTCTTTAGTTTTCTCTGGTCTGTAATGGAGACTTGAATTTAACGCGCCATTTAAACAAAATGTTTTGAATGCCTTTCCTAACCAGCCGCTCCAAAGCGTCCGGTCCATAACTCTTCAACACGCTTTAAGCTCCCTGGTCAGAAAGACGCATTTAGTTAGTTTAGAGACCATGAGATGATTTTTTTTTTGTTGTTGTTAATTGATTTCAGTTGCCTCTGAGACTAAATCTTTGCGTAAAGTCTATAATGTATATGTATTACACCCCTACCATTATTTATTTATGCTAGGGCTGCCCAAGTCTAGTTTTCCAGAGCTACCATCTGCAACTTTAGATGCGTTCCTTCTCTAAAACACCTGGATCATTTACTCATAATAAGCCTCTACAGAATTGAGTTGCTGCTATTGAGGAAAGTCAACCTTTTGTCTGGGGTATATTAGCAGGGATGCATCTAAAAGTTGAAGTCTGGAGGACACTCCTGATTTGTACCGTCAGTGTGGCCCGTTGAGGGTGGCCAATATGCTGAAGTGGCCTTCGGTGAAATTGAGTTTGACACCCCTGCTGTAGAGGATGGCAGGGATATTCAGATGGAAAATAAAACTCACATTGTTGTTTTAATGAGAGATTTATGGGTGTAACTAGTTTCAGGAGATGGTTGTTACATGAGGTGTTTAAATCAATATTTAATGCTTTGGGCTAAATAACAATGTGCTGATCTAATTTTAAAATACAGCAGACGCAGTGTGACTAAAAACAGCATACAGTGTAAAATCTTATCTTCATTAGATCATCACATACCCTTTCTTTTCACTCAAATCCTTGTCACAATCATCTCATGTGACACACCGATGTGTATGCGTAATATTGAAATAAGACACGACAACTTCTGTTCTCAAACTTTCTGCTTGTTCTTTAAAAGGACACTGTGGGAAGACGTTTGCCATCATGAGGCGTTTTCTGAGTGAAGCTGTGCCGAAGGTTGATTGGCTCGTCATTGTTGATGATGATACTCTTATCAGGTAAGAGTTTATCATCAGACACCAAGAAGTAAGGCATATTCTAAAAAAAATATGGATAAAAAAAGCATAGGCTTCCAGTGAGTGTTTTGTTCTCGGAATATTCCAATTGTTGCATTACCTTAATGTTTCAAGCAACTGATCATGATTACTATCCATGCTTCTTTTTTCTCTGTTGTGACAAGAAGAAAACTGCTTCTCCTGATAACCAGAAAGCGTCTGATTTAGCTAACAGTTAAAATGATTGATGACACTTTTCATTAAAATGTTTATGTCACCATATTTACTACTCTTTTCTTTTCTTTTTTTAGTTATATAATAAATTAAAATGCAGTCTTCCTTCACATTTAGATATCATTATTTCAATACCACAACTGAAATAAGGAAGAAACTGATTCCTACTGAATCCAATAAGGAGTTCAATAGGAGTCCATTTATGATTTGCATGATTTACATAAACTGATTTACATACAAAAACACAAAATCTTACAAAGTAATTCTGGGCTAGTTCCCAGTGCAAATATCTTATTATACTTAAAATAAGACTAATTAACATGCAAGTAACTGTTCAGCAACTAATAGGGGTTTGTTTTAAGTAAATAATTTCTTAATATTGATGAAAAAATTATTCTGTTGGCAGATAAATTAACTTATAAGATGAGAAAATGTCTTGTTACAAGTTAAATAATCTGCCAATGGAACAAGAACATTTTCATCAATATTAAGGAATTGTTTACTTGAGACAAACCTCTATAAGTTACTGAACAGTTACCTGTAAGTTAGGTTTGGCTTATTTCAAGTTTGCTAAGATATTTGCACTAAACTACACCAAAAATACTTGGTAAGATTTGTGTTTTTACAGTGTACTTTTGTCTTATTATGTTAGCCCTGGAAATGTTCTTCAGGTGATGGAAGGCCGACTTTGTAAACGTCTTTATGTGACTGAAGGCTCAGGTAAAGACTTTTGAGCCTGATTTCTAGTTTCTAGCTGTATTAACTGAAGCTGTGCAATGACTCTGGATGTCCAAAGACAATATGTTCAGTTTTGTTCTTGCTCAGCTGGAGAGAGCATCTATCTGTTCAGAGCGTGGATGGGTTCAGGGTCACATGGTTACCTTGTATCATCTGTGTAGTCATGGTAACTAGTCATATTGTTTGTTATAATTTGAGCTAATAGGAGCATGAAGATGTAGAATAGAAGTAGTCCCAGAATTGAGTTTTGGGGTACCCCACACGATAAGAAATCCCTGAACCAACTGAGTTCTGGACCGGAGAGTCATATTCTGTGCTGAGGTCCAATAGAACCAGCACTGTGATTCTGTATATGAGGTTTTACTAATCCCAGCAATTTATCAAGAAAACCATAAAAATGTTCAGTGTGAATTAATTGTTTTTATGTGTTCTTTTGAATGTTTGCAGAGCATGCATGAGGTTTGTTTAGTTTTCATCAGGCTGCTCGTCGTTATTGTTTATTTTTAGTCTGCCCCGGCTGCGGCGCCTGCTGCGATGCTACAACCCAAAGGAAGCAGTGAGCCTGGGAGAGAGATATGGGTATGGCCTGATGCAGAACGGATACAGCTACACAACAGGAGGAGGAGGGTATGTGAAGATGTCCTTCTAGGTCATAATGCTACATTAACTTGACCAACACAATCCTCATCTGAAGGGATTGTGTCATGCATCTTTGTTAAGTCACTTGTTCTTAAATCAGTCATAAACCTGCCCAAGAAAAATCTGTTCTCAGGGATTTCCTGCTGCAGGGTGAGTTCATTAACTTTATATGAATACATTTCTTCTGCCTTGGTTAAAAAAAAAAAAGAAACAATTACTTTAACTCGCAGATCACTTACTTGAAGATCTATTCCTTTAATTTAAAGCAGTATCGACTCTCTGGGAAGAACAAAGAGGCAGAGATCAGGGGTTTTGCAGAGCTCTAAGCTGTCGAAACAGATTTCTCGTTAAGAACTAATGAGAACTGCAAAATACAGGTGAGAAAGCTGAACTGTTTTAACAATTACATTTTTTCTGACAGATTAAAAATAATTTAAAAATAAACAGTGATACTCGCCAGATTATAGGACAGAGGTACCCTCTGTAAAACTCAAAAATATTCATATGCCTGGCAGATTTGGGTTTAAATGGAAGTTTTAAATTGGCCACCATGTTTCTTCTGACTGAAAGTAGCATTACAGTTTTGGACTAATTAAGTCAGAGTCCTGAAAAGGTTCTCTAGAGGGAACAAAAGAGCAGGTTGATGGCAAATTGCCCTTCCTTCCTCAAAAACCAGGAGCAAAGATGAAATTTCAAAGTACTAGTAGAAACATGGGGAATAGCTGAGATGTATTTTATTTTTTTGTAAAATCAGAAACCTCTGTGTTGAATGAAAAACAGTTTTACATCCAACTCTTTCAGGGTTATAAATCAGTTTTGACAGTAAATTAAAGGTTAGTTAAAAACAAAACAAAAAAGCGATGATCTCCACGTACTTGCTTTATTAAATTTATTAGAGCTCTGTAACTTTGAAAATATTTGAACCATCAGATAAAGCCTCTGCATGTTGGTGTTCCCACCAAAGCCTGAATATGTCCAATTAGGTTGTCTTTGCCCTTTTATCGCAGCTTGTGGGGTTTTCCCTGACTGGGAACGAGAATACAACCTGCTGAATGTGACAGGTAGCCAATCAGAACGCGCCGTGATGTCAGAACAGAGGAGAATCCCAAACAGCTGACATATCGCGCAACTGAGAGTCCGGTGGATATCAGAGATGATGTGTGGAAATGTTTATTATTATATGTAAAGGTCATTATTATGTTTATTCAGTTAAAAATGTTAACTATGAAAAAACAGTCGCCTCCAAATCATAGTGCAGGAAATAGAGCGGCTGCTCCCGCTGTCTGTTATCCACCGCCTTTTCTTTTTCTTACGTCTTTTATCTCTTAAAATGAGTCCACAGACTGTCACTATTGCGTCATCCGTGTTTGGTCATTCTAAATTCCCATATGGTATGTTGGGGGTTTTACTGGATTATCCTCTGGAATCGGTTCGTGTTGCTCCTGCCGTGTGGCTGAACACGAGCCGATCGAACCTGTTGGACTTTTATCAGCTCTGTGATCAGAGGTTTGGAGAATCGGCCGACAATCCTTAAATCTTGCCGTCTAAACCAGACTTAAGACACACAAGCTCTACTCGTCTCCTCTGGACCCCTGGCCCAAACGCTCTCTGACTCTGGTCGCTATGGTAACATTTACATATCCCTTCAAAATAAGATACAGATGCGCCACAAAAACGAGCATTTTACTTTCGTGAAAATTTTAACTCACGATAAAGACTAAAATGTATTCTTTGCCCTTTTCTTGGTTACATCAGTGGTTGTAAGAAAACTTCAGGAAACTCCCTCAACAGCTTATTTAACAGTTAGTTGGATACACCATGAATACTACTCACTAGAATTGCTTTTTTTTCTACAGGTTATCCGTTTTGTCATTAAAAAGATGCATCCGATTTTTAATACTGTGTTAGAGCTGTGCGTTATTAGCATTTTCCTTAAGTTACCCGTTTTCTGTTTCCATCAATAACTCTTGACCTTTTTCCTTAAAGCCTTTTTACAGCCTTCTTTCCCCTGCCATTTCAGTTTTGGGTCTCTGTTGTGCTTTTCATGCGTCATTGAGAAAAATCTGAGAGAATGCAACAGGCCCCGCAACAAAGAATAAAAATAAGAATCAGAACAAGCAAATTTTCCACAGTTCCAGTTTAGATTCTCAACACATCAAAAAATAAAAATAAGATGCAGTCATGAGATGTGGTTGGTGGTGGTGAAGCAGAACGCGGGGACCCAGATGAAGACGATAATGATGAATTTTAGTGATGGTCCAACAGAACAACGGGCAGCAACACGAGGAACACACGACGACGATCCGACAAGAGACAAAGACAACAGGTGGACTTAAATACACAGGGAGGGTAATCAAGGAATGAGACACACCTGGGAAGCAATCAACGGGGAAGACGCAGAGACAGAGACTCACAGGAAGGAAACTGAACACAGAAAACCCTAAAAAGAAATACACAGAAACACTGATCATGACAGATGCCATAGCTATGAATATAAAATTCAAGATATTTATCTGGTTTTTCAGGATGATGCTGCAGCACACTTGTGCAGTTTGGAGTTTTTATTTTAAGAAACATGGCCTCTTACAGACAAACTTTGCCTAAAAGCAAACTAAATGAGAGCAAAAAGAAGTGTAGCTGGTCCCAGTTTAGGCTTATGCCAAGGTACTTTTTGCCTATTTGTGAATATGACAACCAGACACACACAGAATTATATTTAAATAAAAAGTGCAGAAATGCATAACTAACTTTGTTCAGCTTTAACCCTAGTTTTCACCCTAAGGCAAAGTTACATCTATTAACTCGTAATAGGTTCTCTTAGGCGGATCGGTACCAATTGGTCCACGGCCTGGGGGTTTGGGGACCACTGTGTTAGAGTGTTTAAACATTTCTTCCTTTATTGTTACTGGTCAATGTATGCATTATTCTTATTTGGATCAGAGGTGGACTAACACTCTATGTGGGTGAAAGAGGGCAATTGGTGTTTAATTTTTTTTTAAATTACTACAAAGTTTTGATATACACTACACACAATTCACAGAATTGCTGTTCGTCTTTAAAACTCTTGTTTTTGCAGGAAACATACTGAATTTATGTCGTTTTATGTACTTGAGCTTACCTTATGTTGACATTAAAGCTAATCTGTGTGAAGCGTACATGTGTGGGTTTTCCAGTTGTCTTTTGTTCTGGACGTGGTCTTCCACACTACAAAGTTCAAGTCAATTTAAGTAAACTTTAAAGATCTGTATCTAAATATTTGATGGCATTCAGAATCTGAATCTGACAGAAGAAGAAAAGAAAAAGTAAACAGAGATTAAAGATTAACAAACCCATCAGACTTTAGGTCTGAGTAAATCTTGTGCCTCCTTTCTTTCGGGGAAGTGACCCGTCTTCTTACAGATGGTGTGTTCATGTGCAGGATGGTTCTGAGTAGGACGGCGGTGTCCATCCTGCTCTCCAGTGGCTGCAGCTGCTACAGTGATGATGCTCCTGATGACATGGTGCTGGGGAGGTGCTTCACTGCCATCTTGGTTCCCATCACACACAGTCCGCTGTTCCACCAGGTACAGGCCATGACATGCTTTTTACTTCTTCCCTCATTACCAGTTTATACCACAAAATCAAGATCATAAGGGCATTTAGTTCCCTGCAAGATTCAATAATACAAACCGGATTCCAAAAAAGTTGGGACACCAAACAAATTGTGAATTAAAACTGAATGCAGTGATGTGGAGATGGCAACATCTAATATTTTATTCACAATAGAACATAGATGGCAGATCAAAAGTTTAGTCTGAGTAAATGTAACATTTTAAAGGAAAAATATGTTGATTAAAAATGTCAGTGTCTACAAATCCCAAAAATCTTGGGACAAGTAGCAATAAGTGGCTGGAAAAAGGAAATTGAACATATAACAAACAGCTGGAAGACCAATTAGCACTAATTAGGTCAATTGACAACATGATTGGGAATAAAAAGAGCTTCTTAGAGTGTCAGTGTCTCTCTGAAGCCAAGATGGTAAGAGGATCACCAATTCCACCATTGTTGCGCATAAAGATAGTCCAGCAATACCAGAATGGTGTTACCCAGCATAAAATAGCAAAGACTTTTAAGTTATCATCATCAACGGTGCATAACATCATCAGAAGATTCAGAGAATTTGGCACAATCGCTGTGCGTGAGGGTCAAGGCCGTAAAACTCTACTGGATGCCCTTAAACGTCCCTGCACCTCAAACAGGAATGCCACTGTCAAGGAAACAACAGCCTGGGCTCAGGAATACTTCCAGAAAGCATCGTCAGTGAACACAATCCACCGTGCCATCCACCGCTGCCAGCTGAAACTCTACAGTGCAAAGAGGAAGCCATTTCTAAGCTCCACTTAAGCTCAGCCGTTTGCACTGGGCCAGGAGTCATTTAAAATGGAGTGAGGCAAAATGGAGGACTGTTCTGTGGTCAGATGAGTCGCGATTTGAAGTTCTTTATGGACCACTGGGACGCCATGTCATCTGGACCAGAGAGGACAAGGATAACCCAAGTTGTTATCAGCGCTCCGTTCAGAAGCCTCCATCACTGATGGTCTGGGGTTGCATGAGTGCTTGTGGCCTGGACAGCTTGCATGTCTGGAAAGGCAGCATTATTGCAGAGAACTATCTTCAGGTTCTAGAACGACGTATGCTCCCATCTAGACGTCGTCTCTTTCAGGGAAGACCCTGCATTTTTCACAAAGATAATGCCAGACCACATTCTGCAGCAATCACATCATGGCTATGTAGGAGAAGGATCCGGGTACTGAAAAGGCCAGCCTGCAGTCCAGATCTTTCACCTGTAGAGAACATTTGGCGCATCATAAAGAGGAAGGTGCCACAAAGAAGACGATTGAACAGTTAGAGGCCTGTATTAGACATGAATGGGACAGCATTCCTATTTCTAAACTTGAGAAACTGGTCTCCTCTGTCCCCAGACGTCTGAGTGTTGTAAGAAGGGGAGATGCCACACAGTGGTATAAATGGCCTTGTCCCAACGTTTTTGGGATTTGTTGATGTCATGAAATTTTGAAACATTTTTCCCTTAAAATGATACATTCTCTCAGTTTAAACTTTTGATCTGTAATTTGTGTTCTATTGTGAATAAAATGTTGGATGTTGGCACCTCCACATCATTGCATCCAGATTTTATTCACAATTTTAGTGTCCCAACCTTTTTGGAATCCAGTTTGCAGCATAGATCCTCAATGAATAATGATTATTTATGGGGGAAAAAACACATAAAATTGTGAAGAAGAATACGTTTAAGTGTGAAAGTCCCATCAGCTGATTCTCTGCATGACCCTAATTTCAGAACTTTTTCTACTAGGAAGTGGTCATTTTCAGGCTTGAACTCAACCTTGTGACTTCAGAACAGCCATTGCAACGGTTTTATAATGAAATGTTGACAATCAATCAATTTATTAGTCATGAGAATCCCCAAACTGGAACCGTTTTTCATCAACTGGGAGACAGAGGAAACCAATTTTAAGCTTTTATATTTTTATTTATTTTTTTGCTGTAGGCCCAACCGGATGACTACGCAGGAACGAGGATTACCCCACAGCACTCCGTCTCCTTCCACAAGCACTGGAGTGTGGATCCGGTAGCCATCTACACAAACTGGTTGCAGGACTCGCACCTAAAAGATGAACTGTGATAAAAATCTTCGCGAGGATATCGGCTATAAAGCTCTATTGTGTCTGTCAGAACGCTGGAAAGACGTTCTAAAACATCTAAACAGATGTGAACTTTTTTCACGCTTTTATTTTAGACCAACACAGAACGGGCACAGATGTGAAATAGAAGGAAAATTATTAATTGTTTTCATATTTCTTGTAATAAAAATGTGATGTGCCTTTTGAATTCACTATCCTTTATTTTGACAACCCTGTCAGGGTTCCTGTATGCCGTCTGGAAAAGTATGTAATTTGATTTTAGGATTTTCTAGGTTTGGATTAGAAAAATAAGAGTTTGGGAAAAAAATTTGTGAATATTATTAACCTTCTTATTTATTTTTTTAAGTTTAGTTCCAACAAATGACATATTTAAGTGCACAATATAAATTGTACTTTTTTTGAAAGTTGTTTTTTACTCGAGACATCTATCTCTTTCATTTTTATGGGTTTTTTTCCCCATCCAAGTCTTTATTTCCATGTGTTGTTTTCAGATATTTTTTGTCTCCTGTTTTTACTTTATACATTTTGGTCTCATTATGAAAATGAGGGGGAGTGACATCTTAAAGATGTCGACTTCTGCATGTTTATTGGTCAGCATGGCGCTGCAGAGCTCGAATAATCTACATGTACCGGTGCCAACTTTAGACAAATTTGGCCTCAAATAAATTCATTTTATCCATCTTATTGAATCCTGAACACTGACCTTAACCAAGGCAAGTGTACTCGGCTTGTTTTACATGTTATTGTGTGTTCCTACATGACGTCGGTCTCACAATAATTATATTTGTGTTTGGTTGGTGAAAATGAACCAAAAATGTGGTTAATCGCATTTAATTCTTAATTTAATAAGGCAATAAAATTTTATACAGATCCAGGTTTCCCCCTTATTAATTCATGACTTGAAAAGTACTATTTGCATTTACTCAAATAAGCTTCGTCCAACATGAGAATCTGTTTGCTCTGAGACTAAAGTGAAGGCAGAAGAAATCTCAAAAGTAGTATTTTATTTTACAGCACAAAGCCGCATATTTTCATGATTTAAAGTAGGCACTAAAAACTTTTGCCGTTCTTGATAAATGCTGGCTTTTGTGAAGCAGATGGGAACATTTTTCAGTCCCAGGGATTGGTTCAAAAATCGTAATCGAAACAATACCTAGTTTATTAAAGTTTGCTTTACAAAACTGCAAAATGTTGCAGCGTATCTGATTGTGAGGCTTAACAGTCGCACTGAAACATTTGCACTCTGATTTCCCTTCCCACCTTTTTTTATTTTTTATTTTTTGCTCGCTAGGGGTGAACTGGCAAAAAAAACAAACAGAAATATGGTTTGAAATGGTCCGAACAAAACAAGCTGAGTGTGTGGGAAGGCTGTGTGGATGCCAGATATGCGGTTGGAGAAACCTGCTGTGGGACTTCTAGGCTATGGGTACCAGTGATAACATACTGCAGGAATAAATCTATGGCAAATCATACTTCAAAGTTAAAAGCATGTGACACTACACCGATTTATAACAACCCGCAGCATCTCGGCTAGGTTTTTCACATTTTTATGTTGGCTTAGAAGTGTTATTAATGTGTTCCAGTACTCAGTGACATGCAGATGAGCTAATTCAACCATTTTAAATCCCTGGACAAATGTGTTATGGCTACCAAAGAATGGTTTCAAAAGAATAGCCGCTAACTCAGATCAGAGTTTCCAAGCTTTGTCTTGTTTCCCCCCACCAACAAAAATGCTGAGCCCATCATCTAGTTTATGCATGCACAGATGTAGCTGAACACCATAAAAAATCTTGCTAGTTTATCATTTCTGTTTGTAGCGTGTTCCAGAAATTTTATTTTTCTCTAAAATTGCAGCCATCTTGATCTTTCATCCCGTCTGTCCTAGAATCCAATATAAGGATGCAGCAGGTGTTGTTTTAGTAGCTGCTTAAACAAAGGAGCTAAATTCTATTGCTTTCATGTATTTAATGAATAAAATAACCCAACATTTAGCAGTCTAAGCTCTCTCTCTCTCTGAATCACCCTGAAAACAGGAACGTTCGTCACAGCTGAGTTTGTTTTATGTCCTCAGTTCACCACTTACTTTGCTCAACAGTAAAAAAGAAAAAGACTTTATTCCACCACAGTTTTTATTAAAAATTGGGGGAGTTATGTGTTTTCTAGGCACACTGTGCTGTTTTATCAAAAAATTAAGTGACTGTGTTACTTCAGTTGTTTAAAAACAGCTCTGAAGTAGTCCACTGTCTCTTTAAGAAGCTCCTGCTCTTCCCGACACTCTGCCGTCATCACAACAATGCTCCTCCATTATGCTGTTTACAACAGTTCTTACTGAGAAGTAGTTTGTATGATGAGCTCAGCAGAGGTGCAGTTCCAGCAGGTGTTTGCTAGTTGCTGCTGCATAAGCATACAGCTCCCCCTTTAAAATCATGATGGCACTCTGAGTTGCGTAACTTAGCGCAGTAGCCTTGCAGTAAGAATGTCCTCATTGTGCGTTCTCTGCATGAGTCAAAAGACATTGTACAGTTGATTTGCTTTTCTAAACTTCCTCTAGACATTCATTCTGTGCATGGGTGGTTATTCTGTTAATTTCTGCATCCTCGATGGACTGTTCACCTGTGCAGGGTCTACTCGCGTCTCACTCAATAATCGCTGAAGATGTGCAGCAGCGCAGACACATGGCCCACTCTGCCAAACCCTCCTTGTCTTTGAAGCCCTAATGCTTAAGCATGATGTTTAAATGAAAACAATGCATTTGCAACTTGCTTTCAGTATAAACTGTGATTCATTACAGTGGGGGAATGCTGCTTTGATCTCATCTGCTATTTGTTTGACCATCCAAACCAGCTCAAAAATGTGCTCTTCTCTTAGCAAAGTTCAAATGTTTTTGGGTTTTCTTGCAGTACTTTCCTTAATCCCTCCGGACATTGCTCAAGGGTGGGGTGTAAATACCTCAACTAGGACATCTATCATTTCATTTAGCAAACACAATAAGAATGTATAAGCTGAATTTCTCTCTGCATTTCCCTCTATCGCGTCATCAAGGGAGACAGAGCCGTAAAATAAGTTTCGATATCAGTTTGATTGGCTTTACATAAATCAGCTCCATACGAGATTAAGCAGTACAGAAATAAATGTTTTACTCTTCCCCGTCCCTGAGTTGGGAAAGTAAATCTTTGGTTTTGAATCAGGATTCAGCTGCAGGCATAGCATTCAGCTCCACACCTATCATTAAACTTCCCTTTTATGTCTTCCTGTAGCCTTACAAACCTCATGAAAAGATGGTTCAGTGTGTTCCTGAACCATTATTACTGCAGCAAGGCTTCAAAGGCACTTCGGTGCTTTCTGTCATTGTCAGCCACAGTGATAGCTCTGCAGTTTGTCAAGAAAGCAGTTAGGGAGTTAATGCTTGAGCTGTAACTGCTGAGAGCTGCTCCTCCTCCTGTGTGCCCCTTCTTTTTCCCGTTTTGTCAATGGTCTCTAAATAACTGAGTCTGAGTTTTATTTCTGTTTTTATTAACAGCTCAGGAAGAAGAAACTGTGCCATCATGAGAGAGCTGAAAGACTTGCCACACCTTATAATCGATATTCTCCTTTTCGACTTAAATGACCAGATTTATAATGAAGCTTTAATCTGATAAACCAATAAAATGCCAAACATTATAATCTGCTTTTCTTACTGGAATTAATCATCTATCAAGCAGACAGAGCAAAAAGTTAATAATTGAAAATACTTGAAAGAATAATACAGAAAGACCAAATAGAGATTAGATTTCCTATTAAAGCTTAAACTAAAAGCCCGTCTATCAGCTGTTGCTTTCTTTCATATGCAACATTATATAAACTGTAACCAAATAAAATTAACAGCAACTGAATTTCACTACTGCACCTGCACAAGCAATTTATTTAATTAATTTTCTTTCTTTTCACATTTTTTAGAAAACATCACTTGAACCTAGACAATTTACTTTTCACCTCGTAGTTTCAGTGTCTAGGAAATATTCAAGGTATTAAAAAAACATTCTGGTATGTTTGTAATTTATATTATGTGTGTCAGAATTAGAATATATGATAAAATATCTGTTTAGTGTTTGAATCACATGTAATCTGTTGCTTTTCTTTCAACACTTAGGGATTAAATGATTGAACAACCTAAATGAAGATTTATTGAATAACATTTTCAAGGCTATTCCCATAGTTTCATTTTAGAAACATGCATTTATTACTTTTACATATTTGTCCTATTGTTTTTCATTTTTCATTTCTATGATTTACTTCTTTCAGACTTTTTGTAATTCTTAAACGTTTTCCAGACACAAATGCTGCAAATCATTATTCTTGCTACAAATATCATACTGGAATGTCCTTTTATTGTACTTGTCCTTAGATGAACTAGAAAAAGAATAAAATATTCAAGTTTTGTTCCATTTCATTTCAAGCCAGGATCAGAGCATTCATGCAAAACACTTGCAAATCAATTTCATTTGTTTTATTCATCTTTTATGTCCTTAACTACTCAAGTAGTGCATCTATTTCTAACATGTTTGCTGTTTATTACATTTTCCAAAAGAACAGTTAAAAGAAAATGTTGCCAGAACATAAATGGTTGAACTGACCATGGCAAATCTGTTGTTTCTCTCCTTGTTGTACTCAAATTCAGTGTCGATTAAGATTTTCACAACTTCCCATGGAAAGACTGACCAATTCTGAGACAGAAAGTCTGACTTCATTTGGAGTCTGATAATCTCTTGGCTCTTATAGGGGTTCAGTTGCAAAAAAAAAAAGGAAAAACCGCAGAAAATCAATAATAGAAGATCATATCCACATTGAAATATGGTGGTGGCAGCATCATGTTGTGGGATTGTGTTTCTTCAGGTGCAGCTTGGGACTTTTTCAAGGACATGGAGAAACAATTTTAAATCCATGACAGTTTTTAGCAAAACTCTTGAAAACAGGAAGAGGCTTCATGTTTTAGGTATTTCACTACTTCACCACACTTGGCGGTATTATTTATCGTCCAAATCAAATACTTCTGCACCAGAAATACCTCCATATAAGAGACAGAGGAAATCCAAAGAGCATTAGCGAGAGGAATGGTCGAGGTCAGAAAAGGGAGGCGGGAGAGGCAGAATAAATCCAAAGTTTTCACCGAATCAATCAGAATCCTGAAGACATAAGTGGGGTTTCAAAGTCAAAGACAGAATCATTCAAGGTACAAGAGGCATGGCCTCGGTCCGCTGAGAGGCCGAGACAAGGACGAAAACAGATAAACTCACACTGAGTAGATATGGGCAGCAGCACAGCTAAGAGCCATCAGCAATCAGGAGGAGCGTAGACACACGAGAGCAATGAGCTAATCAGCAGGTAAAGGAGGGGCTGCGAGCTGAGGAGGAGCATAAATCACGGCAGGAAATAGGAAAATCGTGACAGGTGTTTACTAGAAAGAAAGCCGTAGAGATTTTATTTTCCTGCTTCGCAGTGAGTCCGAGCAGAGCATCCATCCAAACCAGCAAAAGAGCTATCAGCTAAAGGTAATTATTTCTGGCTGCCCACTTACTTCCACAACACTTTTAGTTTTATCTACGCACTTTTTAAATATTTTTTTCTCAGGAGCACCTGATGCTTAGGTACAACATTTGAACAAAACTGAAACTGTACTCACCAAGGTACAAGTACACAGAGCACATGATTACAGCTGAATATGCAAATAGTGAATACATGTTTGTGTAACATGGTGAATATAATCTAGTGAGGATTTGTCTTCTCTCGGAAGAAAATGAACTATTTGTGACAACCCTGTAGATGATCTTTCTTGGCTCAGTTTGGGAGGTTTCTGAGACGAAAGTTGCATCAAAAATTCATTAAGTGCTGAAACTGCAACAAAGATATTTTAGGAGATACTTTGAACTACATTGAACAATGGGAACAGAAGTTTAAAAAAAAAAAGATCCTTTTATACTGCTGAAGGCTTTGAAGTATATCAGACGAATAATTCATGGGTCTCGAAGCGTGCACAGATATACTCAGAGATACTCAGATTTTTTTGTCAGGCGGATCCCATCGAGCCATTTAATTTTCATCTAAGTTTTATGACTGTGGGGCACAGCTGCTGAATGGATGCTTAGCCTAACCTATTATGTGTTAATAGATGTAACATTGCCTTAGGGTGAAAAGTAGGGTTAAAGCTGAACAAAGTTAGTTATGCATTTCTGCACTTTTTATAAATATAATTCTGTGTGTCCTGCAGCATCATCCTGAAAAACCAGATACATATCTTGAATTTTATCTTCATAGCTATGGTATCTTATTTTTATTTTTTGATGTGTTGAGAATCTAAACTGGAACTGTGGAAAATTTGCTTGTTCTGATTCTTATTTTCATTCTTTGCTGCGGGGCCTGTTGCATTCTCTCAGATTTTTCTCAGTGACGCATGAAAAGCACAACAGAGACCCAAAACTGAAATGGCAGGGGAAAGAAGGCTGTAAAAAGGCTTTAAGGAAAAAGGTCAAGAGTTATTGATGGAAACAGAAAACGGGTAACTTAAGGAAAATGCTAATAACGCACAGCTCTAACACAGTATTAAAAATCGGATGCATCTTTTTAATGACAAAACGGATAACCTGTAGAAAAAAAAGCAATTCTAGTGAGTAGTATTCATGGTGTATCCAACTAACTGTTAAATAAGCTGTTGAGGGAGTTTCCTGAAGTTTTCTTACAACCACTGATGTAACAAAGAAAAGGGCAAAGAAAACATTTTGTCTATGTAAACATGCATAAATTAGTGGCATGTTTTAGATCTAGAGCAGTGAGGCCGCGGATCGGTACCGGTCCGTGGACCAATTGGTACCGGGCCGCGCAAGAAATAATTAAATATTTCCATTTTATGTATTATTTGAGTCTGGAGGATCTTTTATTTTGAAAATCCTTTAACCGGATTCTCTCGGTTACTTGCGCGCCAACAACACTGAGCCCACAAGCAGCAAAATGAGTAAGAAACGGATCAGGTGTCTTTGGAAAGTTTCTTTACAAAGGGGAAAAGGCCCAGAGAAGAGACAGGAGGATGGATTTATCCCGGACCGGTAGGTGAGTCCCACATTACAAGCCGCTCTGTGTAACATGTGGCGACCGGCTGCTAATGACGCAATGAAGCTTCAAACTGCTTCGCCACGTAGAGACCAAGAAGGCTGTGGAAAATAGCAACACTTCGGGTGTCATTGTCTCCATCACTCCCAGATGGGACCATCTAGTGCCAGAGAAACAAGCTCCTATTAGTCATTATCGTGAGTTAAAATTTTCACGAAAGTAAAATGTTGTGGCGGATCTGTATCTTATTTTGAAGGGATACGTAAACGTTACCATAGCGACCAGAGTCAGAGAGCGTTTGGGCCAGGGGTCCCCAAACTACGGCTCGCCTCCACATTTGGTCCGGCCCCCTGAACAATACCAGAGAGCATTCAGATTTTTTTTTTTTTCATTTATTGTATTTTCCGGTTTATATGTTGACTTTTCTTCAACCACCAGGGGCTCTTTAGCAGGAAGTGTGTCCTGTAAATTGTGGACTTTTAGGGAACTGCTTGACTTGTGTTATTTAATCAGTACGGTTGTTTGCTAGCGGTAGAACAGATGAACACCTGTCTGTTATGAACGCCGCATTCCAGGTTGAATTCTTCGAAGCAATGCCTGTAAGTAGCAGCTTATACTTCAAAACGAGCCTTTATGTTAACATATGAGAAATTAATATGTTATAGTTATATTCCCTCAATGGAATATATACTAGTTAGTCCCAGTGACCGTTTCACTCATGGTTTTTGCCCATGTGCTTAATGGGTAAAAATCAATCGAGAAACGCCCCCCCCCCGCCCCCCCCTCAACAATTGCCAGCCCCCCACCAGAGAAGGGAAAAGTTATGTGGCCCTCACAGGAAAAAGTTTGGGGACCACTGGTTTTGGCAGTGGTCGAGAGGAGATGAGTAGAGCTTGTGAGTCTTACGTCTGGTTTAGACGGCAAGATTTAAGAATCGTCGCCGATTCTCCAATCCTCTGTGATCACAAAAGTACAACAGGTTCTTTTTGTGGTCACAGAAAAGTGACCACAAAAGTGTGTCACATTCAACAGGTTGTGTTCTCGTTCCCAGTCAGGGAAAACCCCACAGGCTGCGATGAAAGGGCAAAGACAACCAAATTGGGCATATTCAAAATTTGGGGACCACTGATCTAGACTCTAGAGCAGGGGTCTCATTCTCGCGGCCCGCGGGCCATTTGCGGCCCGCGGGACGATTTTTTGCGGCCCTCACCCTCATGTTAAAGTATAATATTAGTGCGGCCCTCAGAGAGAGTGGACCTCTGAAGGAGCCCCAGCTGTTCCCACTGTTCCTCATCCTTGCTGACATTCTGTGCTAGATTAAGCTACACCGACTTAATGCACACTATGCTCGTAACAACAGTGCGTCAAAAGCGCCGCATGGTTGCAGTGCTTCAGTGCGACCGCGGGGCGCGGGGAGGGGGGCTTCCCCCGCCTCCCTTGCGGTCGCTATTCCGGTATCTTCTACCATCAACAAATGCCACGATCAAACAGAGAGACAGGCGGCTGCTACCGGGCTGCCCGTCGTCCGCCTCACCGCTGCAACCAATAGAATCGAAAATGACGTCACGCGTCGAGACGTTCTCCGTGCGTCGCTAGCTAGCTAAACACTTCTATGAAACGTGAAACAAGAGCAACGCCAAGTGAAATAAAGTAAATTTTGTCACACCCTCATCATGTCTTTGTCAAAGCCTGCAGTGAAGAGAAAGATAAGTGAGGAGCACAGACAATTTCAGCAAAGGTGGGAGACGCAGTATTTCTTTGTCGAGCACAGGGGCATCCCGACATGCCTTATTTGCGCTGAAAAAGTTGCAGTGCACAAGGAATACAACCTGAAACGTCATTATTCAACTAAACATGGTGATGAATATGCAAAATACCAGGGGGATGAGAGAGCCAACCAGGTTGCCAGCCTTAAAACATGCCTAGTGAGGCAACAATGTTTCTTCAAGAAAGCAACCAAAGAGAATGCTGCAGCAGTCGAAGCCAGCTATATGGTTAGTGAGATGATTGCCAAGGCTGGAAAACCATTCACAGAAGGAGAGTTTGTAAAAAAAAAATGCATATTACAGGCTGCAAGTATAGTTTGTCCGGAAAAGAAAAGTCAGTTCAGCAACATCAGCCTTTCTGCCAACACAGTGGCAGAGCGCATTTCTGACCTGTCAAGTGACATTTATCATCAACTGTGTGAGAAAGCCAAATGTTTTGATGCATATTCAGTTGCTCTTGATGAGAGCACAGACATAACTGACACTGCTCAGCTCACAATTTATGTCCGTGGTGTTGATTGCAATTGTGAAGTGACAGAGGAGTTGCTCAGAGTAATTCCAATGCATGGCCAGACCACTGCTCATGAGATATTTCACCAGCTGTGTGATGCCATTGAGAATGCAGGTTTGCCATGGAATAGGTTTGTTGGAATAACAACTGACGGAGCGCCATCAATGACGGGGAGGTAAAATGGAGTGGTGGCACTTGTTCAAAAAAAACTTGAGGAGGAGGGTGTAAAAGAGGCCATTGCTCTGCACTGCATTATCCACCAGCAGGCCCTTTGCAGCAAATGCCTGAAGTGTGACAATGTGATGTCTGTTGTTGTGAAATGCATCAACCACATCAGATCCAGGGCTTTAAAGCACAGGAGGTTCCGTGCTTTTTTAGAGGAATTGGAGTCAGAATATGAAGATGTGCTCTATTTCACTGAGGTACGTTGGCTCAGCAGGGGAAATGTATTGAAAAGATTTTTTGATCTGAGAGAAGAAGTGAAAGCCTTCATGGAGAAGGATGGGATGGCTGTTCCTGAGTTGAATGATCAGAAATGGCTCATGGACTTAGCTTTTCTTGTCGACATCACACAGGAGCTGAATGCACTGAACAAGAAGTTACAAGGCCAGGGGCAGCTTGTCAGTGCTGCCTATGACAACGTGAGAGCATTCTCCACAAAACTTGTATTATGGAAAGCCCAGCTCTCTCAGACAAACCTTTGTCATTTCCCAGCATGTAAGGCACTTATGGATGCAGGCACACCATTCAGTGGTGAGAAGTATGTTAATGCTATTTTGAAGCTACAGAATGAATTTGATCACAGATTTGGAGACTTCAAGAAGCACAGAGCCACTTTTCAAATTTTTGCAGACCCCTTCACCTTTGATGTGCAAGATGCCCCTCATGTGCTTCAGATGGAGCTTATTGACCTGCAATGCAACTCTGACCTCAAGGCCAAATTTAGGGAGGTGAATGGAAAAGCAGACAAACATGGGCAATTTTTGAGAGAACTGGCCCCCAGCTTCCCCAAGCTTTCCCGAATGTTCAAGCGGACCATGTGCCTTTTTGGAAGCACATATTTGTGTGAAAAGTTCTTCTCCACCCTGAACTTTAACAAGTCCAAGTACAGGTCGAGACTTACTGCTGATCATCTTCAAGCCATACTGAGGGTCTCAAGTGCCTCCTCTCTCAAGCCAAATGTGGCACGGATATGTGAGAGGAAGCGTTGTCAAGTCTCTGGCAGCAAGGAGTAAAGCTGAAGAAGCTATGTTCTGAAGAACAGTTCATGATCTTCATTCGTTCCATTAATGTGTTCAGGAAAGTTCATGTATTGGAGAAATCATTAAATGTTGATGATGTTTGAGGATATTTTGTTAATGTTTTTTGTGGAATCCTTCATGCGGCCCAGCCTCACCCAGACTTTGTGCTCCAGCGGCCCCCGGGTAAATTGAGTTTGAGACCCCTGCTCTAGAGTATTTCATCATCTCTGTTCCAGCTCTGCTCCTTGCTGTGCTGCATAAAAATGACAGTTCCATCTGATTTCCAGGGACAATCTGTTGCTTCATGCCACAAAAACGAAGCAAACGAGAGATCCTCTGCTATTCTGAGAAACAAAGCACCTGACGGTGCCTCATCCTATATTTAAGCTTTTGGAAACAGGTTGAAAAAATGCAGAAAGCCCTGAACATGGACAGCCTCACATGTAAACGGTACTAATAAATTATTTCCCCAACCCATCGTGTTTGATTACCGGATTGAACCACAAGATTACCTTTGGGGTTCAACAGCAATGGATCATCTGAATTGCTTTCAGAAGCTTTTTGGGAATAAATCAAGTTGACTCTTGCTAACAGTCAACGGTATTGTCTCCTGTCAAATAAACATTAGCTTATTATTTTGTTTTCATCAGTCTCCTTATTGAACTTGGAAAAAAACAACAACAAAAAAAAAACAAGGACGGTATTTTTCAACCTTCCCCACAGACACAGCGTTGCACCAGAGGAAGGGCAAAAAATAGGTAAATAAATAAAGAGGATAAAAAAAACACATAAATCGATCAAATGTAAAATAAGACTTTTGTCTATGCTGCAATTGACTATACCGTCAGCTATTCACTGTTAGGACTGGGGGGTTAATTTATTAATGGAAACGCCACAATTGTGAAATTTTTATTTTTTCAAGATCAACAGAATATAGACCACATGTGTCAAACTCAAGGCCCGCGGGCCACATGTGGCCCGCCATGTCATTTTATGTGGCCCCCACAGCATTTTATAGGCCGACATTGACTTACAATAGGTTTTGAGCACTAATTGACTACAAACTACGTCTCCCACAATGCATTCCGATTGTTACCAGCTAACATTACGGCTTCTCGCCACTAGAGAGCAGCAGAGTCACCTCAAGCTGCTTATTGATTTTCCCAGCGAATAAAACTGAGACATCGACAAGCTAACATCAAAACGTCCAAGAAAAGAAAAATCGATTTACAAGTAAGACTGTGAATGAAGATGTGTGAGTTGGTGTCAGAGGGGTAGGTCGCGCTAGACGTTATCTTGACCGACAACATAAAAAAAAAATCGGTCCTGTACTATTTTATCCGTGAAATTACAATCATATTAACATCGACTATTTAGTCGCATTTTATGCGGTTTAGTTAATATTAACCGTGAATCCAGATCCCAAAACAAATTAAGCAGATAAATGCATCTACATTTTCTCGTAGTGACAAAAACCACCCCAATAACTTTTAATAAATTAAATTAAGCGACTTCACTTAAATTAGCATCACTTCACCCGCTGGGGTCTGAACAACTTCCTCCTGGTCCCCATCTGCAGAAAAATCTGCATTAATTCATCAGTCAGTTGGATCTGTCTGATCCAAACAGATCAACTGAACTCTGTGAGTGTTTTACCCTGTGCGATCCGGTGTGCGCTTTTACCAGGATTATTTATTTATTTATTTATTTGCGTGGTTTCGCTTCTCCGAAACGGACAGATGTTACGTCTGCAGCTCCTCCAGACCGCCGCTCTCCTGGGTAACTTGCACCAAGAAGGCTCCATTTGTTAAATCCGCTGGATGAGTTACTTCCAGCGGTTTCTAAGTCTTTGCAGCGGCAGAGCCACGTCCGCAGTGGTTGAGCAGCGGACTGCGCATGTTACAGTCTAATTAACTTTTGCATCGTCATTTATTTCCTCCAGATAAACTTACCGGCTCCTCAAATGGATTAACACAACGTTGCATTCTCTTTAGTTTTCTCTGGTCTGTAATGGAGACTTGAATTTAACATGCCATTTCAACCAAAGGTTTGTAATGCGCTTCCTAACCATTTTTTATTTGTAAGTATTGATTTTATTTTTTAGCCAAGCCTCTGTCTCTGCTAATGACATCTTCAATACATTTTTTGATCCCAGGCTTAGTTTATGGACTGAACAGACAGAAACAGTTACCAGTTACATTTTGAACTGTTGATTTTATTTTTGAACCATTTTTTTATTGTAAAGTGTTGATTTTATTTTTGAACCATTTTTTATTTTAAAGTGTTGATGTTATTTTTGAAACCTTATTTATTTTGAAGTGTTGATTTTATTTTTGAACCATTTTTTTAATTGTAAAGTGTTGATGTTATTTTTGAACCCTTATTTATTTTGAAGTGTTGATTTTATTTTTGAAGCCTTATTTATTTTGAAGTGTTGATTGTCTGAAAGACCTTACACATACGGGGTTTGAACCGATGACCTCAGCATTACCAGCACCGTGCTCTAACCTGCTGAGCTAACTCACCTACCTTACAAACTGTTGAGTTGCCATGGATTTAAGAACTCACATGATCTTACCACAATGGAGATTTGATAAAAGTGCTTATATTCCAATGTTTTTCAAAACAACATACATATTTTATTTTCCAGAGATTTTGTATTTTGAAGTGTTGATATTATTTTTGAACCATTTTTAATTTTCAAGTGATTGTATTTCAGATATATTTTTTTATTTAATGTCTTAATTTTATTTTTGAACCATTTTTTATTTGTAAGTATTGATTTTATTTTTTAGCTATTTAGAACCATTTGTCTCTGCTAATGACATCTTTAATACATTTCTTTGATCCCAGGCTTAGTTTATGGACTGTAATGTGAAATTGGGCACAATTATAAGTCTGACAGTTTGTTCACCAAGTTACTGTGCTCTCTGAGAGGATCTGTAAGTATTTGACATCGTTCCATGCCCATCGTTGACATTAGTCTCTAACAAAATATGGATCATCTACCAGGAACACTCCAAAGAGCATGAGTTTCTGTAGTGTAGTGGTTATCACGTTGGCTTTACACGCAAAAGGTTTCTGGTTCGAAACCAGACAGAAACAGATTTTGCATGTTCTATTCATCACAGGTGTTTACTAAAGACCAACTAGGGTTCTGTGGTGTCATGGTCTGTACTCAGAATCCAGGCATCTGAGTGCAAACCTCAGTTGAAATTTTCATGCGTTGCATCTCACATCAACTTTGGAACCTCAAACTGAAACAAAGCAGAGAAGTTCAGTTCCTGTAGTGTAGTGGTTATCATGTTTGCTTTACACACAAAAGGTCTCTGGTTCCAAACCAGACAGAAAAGGTTTTTGTAGGTTATCCATCTTTTGGGGTGCAGTGAGACAACAAGAGCCTTCCTCTTTTGTGATGGTTCATTTGCCAATTGACTTCAATGTAGGCTTCTTTGAAATCGATTCTACTTTACTTCAATTACCAATTGGCAGTTCTATGGCGTAATGCACATGTGTCAAACTCAAGGCCCGCCGGCCACATGTGGCCCCCCAGCATTTTATAGGCCAATGATTGACTTAAAATAGGTTTTGAGCACGAATTGACTACAAACTACATTTCAACCAAAGGTTTGTAATGCGCTTCCTAACCAGACGCTCCAAAGCGTCCGGTCTATAACTCTTCAACACGCTGTCAGCTCCCAGTCAGAAAGAGGCATTTAGTTCAGAGACCATGAGATAATATTCAGAAAGATTTTTTTAATTAATTGATTTCAGTTGCCTCTGAGACTAAATCTTTGCATAAAGTCTATCATGTCTGCCCATGTGACTTGTTTTTATTATTTGTTTGCTTACCTTTAAACACTGATTTAAATATTGTAATTTTTAAACTGAGCAGTAATTTTACATCCATGGAAACTCAAATGTAATATTTAAAACTTCAATACATAAAATCAGTTATTTAACGATAGGAGGTGGTGTTTAATTTATTTTTAACATTGTATTTTTATACATTAATGCTAGGGCTGCCCAAGTCTAGTTTTCCAGAGCTACCATCTGCAACTTTAGATGGATTCCTTCTCTAACACACCTGGACCATTGACTCATTATAAGCCTCTACAGAACTGAATGAGGGAAGTCAACCTTTTGTCTGGGGTGTGTTTTAGCAGGAATGCACTCCTGATTTGTACCGTCAATGTGGCCCGTTGAGGGGGGCCAATATCCTGAAGTGGCACTCGGTGAAATTGAGTTTGACACCCCTGATATAGACGGAGATTTACACACATTTGTAATGGAAACACGGCCAATGTTGCAGCAGGAGTTGCCTTATACAATGCAGTGTTTGCATCTGGAATCAGCCTCACTCAAATCCAGAGTGATTTAAATGAGTGCAGTGCAAAGAGGACAATCGAAATGAAGGAATCTGATCAATAAATGAAACCATCAAACCCTTTAGAGTAGGCACAGGCTCCAAAAGGAGGATGGCAAAGAACAGAACAGAACTGAGGAATCATTTGCAACAAAAACTACAGATCTCAAAAGTCACGTGATGCAAAGTTGTTATCAATATCTGATGTAAGATGTAACTGCTTGAGGTAAAATTGTTCCTGGGAGATTATAGATGGTGTTAAAGAGTTGACTTGAGTTAAAAAAAAAAAGAAGTATCTATTTTTAACGAACACCGTTTGGTCAGTAGAAATCACGTCTAATTATTTCCAGACAAAGGACAAGCATCTTGGTCAAGAGTTTAAAGTCTACATCTATTAGGCTAATGGGTCTGTAAGACGAGCAGCTAAGCGGGTCCTTATCTTTTTTAGAATAAGAAAGATCGATGCCTGGTTTAATGATGGTGGCAGTTTACCGACCATAAAGGATTTATTGAAGATCTCAATAAGAACTGGGGCGAGTTTCTTTTGAAAGCACCAATAAAACTCTACCGGGAAGCCATCTGGTCCCGGATATTTGCCAGATTGTATTGCTTTAAGGGCAGTAAAAAAAGTTCTGTGGTAGTTATTTGGGTTTCTAAATCTTTGGCCGTATTTTAGTAGACTTGAGGAAGTTTCAACCAGGAGTTGAAACTTCTATTGAAGTTCTCCTTCCCTGAATTTATAAGAAGTCATAGTTATTCTTAATTTCCATGTTGATTTTTTTTCTGGGTCTACCGTAATGCCTGAGGATGTGGCGATTTTGGGATGAGACAGTCTGCGGTAGTTGCTGTGCCAATAGTTTACCATGTTTGAAGTGTACACTGTTTGTTTTAAGCTGATTTCTTTTTATATATATCTCGGAAGTTGGAAAAGTAGATTGTATCCAATTGAGTAAGACTTTTGGATAGAGTAGTTAATCTTTGTTTTTTTCCCCTCTTTTGTCATGACTCACATAGGAAATAATTTGATCTTTCATAGGCCTTTAAATATTGCCCATGAATCTGATGCAGCGGTTCAGTTTCGACACAAAAATTCATCAATTTGGTTTGAGCTCATACAAACTCATCTGAAAGCGGGTCAGTCTTGGAGGAGAAGCGGTCAAGATTCATTTTAAACCAACTATTTAGTTTGGAGAAGGGAGGGCATTTTGAAAAACCTGCATCATCCAAAATGGGGGCATATAATCAATTGAGCGCCACACAAGTTACCAATAACTATCATCAGCAACATGTAGGAAACTGAGAGTCCTTTCCAGGAGCTTCTTAAATCTTTATGCTTCCCCTGTCCCGTCTCAATAAGCAATAAGTCAATTAATTGTATGATAAATTAAAATGAGCTCTTTAATTTCCATGTTCATGATTTATCATTGTTCCCTTTTTTCTCTCTTTCTACTAAAAGCTGTATGACAAAAGTCTTCAGTCTGGTGGATCGGTCTCAACTAGGCCTTTTTTGAAGGACAATTTGTTTTCAGAGACTTTGTAATTATTTTTATTTGTTGATTCTGTTGTTTTAGTTAAATGTCTTCCAGTTCCAGTGTTAAATATTCCTTAGGATTTAGAGTTTGATCTTTGAGAATGTGTTCTTGCATTACTATTATGATACTTGAAAATTGTCTCAAGACAATATCATCGTTTATCGCAATGACTTTTGGGACAATTTATCATCCAACAAAATTTGTTATAAAAAGAAAAAAAAATCTTCAAAGACCTTTTTTAAGACTTTGCACCAATAGCTTCGAGTGCCATAAACAGCTTCACATCAAAGGGTTGCTGTTATGACTTGGCAACAATTGTTTATGATGGGTAACAGTCTGTGTCTGTTACAGCCTTGGCCTTATTGGGATATTTGGGTGAATGTATGTAAATATTAAAGTCTGAATGTTCAATTTGAAAACTCTGGTTCTAATTAAATCTACAAAAAAAAGCATTACAAAAAAATCTAAACCTTATCTGCTTGTAACATAGTTTCACACTGGAACAACAGTTCAAATAAATTTATAAAAGCCTCAAATTAATGTGACTTTTATGCAAATGATGACTACATTTCAACTTTTTAACACAATTGTAGTTTTTATGTCTTTATTTTTTTCCTTCAATCCTTCAAGTTCATCATTACCTTCACAAAAAAGGCTGAGGGTGAAAATAGTTGATCTTTGGTGAATCCTTGGCTTTGTTATAAACAACAGAGATTCTCCAGTTTGAAGAACCTTTTGTTAATTAATTGTGGACAAGAATGAATTTCCTTTGGCAAGTTGTTTTTCTGCCAAGGCAAAAAGATTTTGTGATAAACTGTCTGCAGGTTTGCTCAGCTGCTTTCCTTTCATGTGCCAGTGCAGAGCTAACCCAGACCAAAATGATGAAACACAAGACTTTGAGGCGGGGATAAAGAGGATCAGCGTTTGTTCAGAAACCATTTCTAAGGCTGGAGCTCCAGGTGCTTGATTTGCAGAATGTCTTTCACAGAATGGCTGCTTCAAGGTCCTGGCTGGGTCACTCGAGTTGACCAGTCGAGGATTACCACAATAAACAGGATGCTTGGAACTAAAACTGATAATGTGTTGCCTTTCTGGAGAAAATCTGGCTGTGCCTGTCTGCAGAGGTTTTTCAGGTGAGTTCTCCGGCAGAGCTGAGTGAACACGAGGAAGAGAGAATCACAAAAAGATTGAAAGAGGATGAACTATGAAAAATTTGACTGCTTCTTTTTCTGTCCATAAGTTATAAATTCAATTCGATGAACTGATTAACTTGTCTAAATATTTAGGGTAATCACGGGTAGCCAACTGATGCTTCAATTAATCAAACTTAACTTTCATTAACCCAAATAACAGCCACATTTTCCGATATCTACCCAAAAAGACTCATGGTTAGAACTCGGCAACTCGAGAGGGCAGAGAAGGAGGAAACCTTGAGAGTACCTGGGATATTTTTGCATCTAAAATTTGAACAATGCTTCTACGTTGCCCCAATCTTTGAGTTGAGTTCTCATGATTTTCAGTTGCTGGATGTTGTTGACTAAGAAGGACGTTCCTCTGTGAGCGTGGACGAGAGTCTGTGAGCAAATCTGCACAGAGGGAAATGCAGGCAATGACGATCAACATGACGATGAACTAATACGCTATTATGGAAGTGAGTTGGAGTCAATAGCCTCCCAGGTAGGTCAACAAACTAGTGAGTACTGGCTTGCAAGTGGTCAGTAGAAAAATCTGTTATCTGTGTTTTCTGTATTTATTTTGAGGTTTTTCTGTCTTTATTAGTCTGTTCCCCTGTGAGTCTCTGTGTCTTCCCTGTTGATTGTTCCCAGCTGTGTCTAGTTCCCTGATTACCCTCCCTGTGTACTTAAACCCACCTGTTGTCTTTGTCTCTTGTCGGATCCTCGTCATGTGTGCATGTCCGTCTTCCCCGTTGCTCCCTGTTTTGGATTCTGTTCATTTGTGGATTATTCACATTAAACCGTCATTCATCTTCATCCTGGGCCTGCCTGCGTCTTCCCTTACACCGTAAATCATGACAAAATCAGCTGCAGGTGTGCAGAGCAGCACAGAGGAGGATGTTCAACCTCTGGGCCCAACATGGAGAGGATCTCATCAGATGAGGAGAAAACTAACACAGAAGAAAAACAGCAGGAAGGCTGAGATAGAAAAAGGTGAACAAAATAAAAAAAACTAGGTAAATAAATCATTGAGACCTCAACACTCAATATGTCTTTATTAATTATCCAAAACGTCGGCTTGAAAATGTTTGACAGAATACAGGAAGTGCATCAAGCTCTGAATCATTCAGTCATGGAAAGCTGGATGAAAACATCTTGTTCTTTAACTCAGGACCTCAATCTCCGGAGAATCGGTGAGGTCAGACCCTGAGATGATGGGCAATGATGGACTCCAGATAGTTCAGGTCAACTTGGTTTGCACGGAACAAAAACAGTTTAAACAGGCGTAGGCTTGTGCACAAGAGCATTTAGTTTTAAAATTTAAAGATCATGGCAGCTAATTTCAAAACTGTTTTGACATAAACAAAACAGAATGCCACCTGCTGGTTTATTTACTTCAATTTGTGGTTGTATTAAACCTGAAATGTCCTGTCCTTTTCCTGCTTCTGCAGCAGTAGATATCGATTTACACAGACTGAATGAATTACTGCTGCAAAGGGCAGATGATTACGTCTGAATAAAAAACAGTAAGAACTTCCAGCTTTCCCAAGCAAAATCTAATTTTCTTCCACTACATCATGTTTATCCCAGATGATTTATTTAATCTCTTCATGTATTAAATCTTCACCACAGAATAAACATACACTGACATCCTTTTTGAAAAGTGGCATTTTACACACAGCTTATTCTTCTATCTTTCTTTCTCATTGGAATTCCACTGCATGGCAAAAATTGCAAACAAAATTCTAAAAACATTTCAGATGTGGAGGTACTGATCCTAGAGTTGAACTCACAACCTTCTCTACTGACTAGTGTCTGCGTGCCTGCTGATCAAATTATATGCATTAAAATGTAATTCGAGCAACATGTAAGTTTAGCCTTTTTAGGTACATTGATTTGTCTAATTCATATTTATTAATTTAGTCTTTGAAACACTATTATTTATTTTAGCTTTATTAATTTAATCTCTTCTTATATCCCACAGTTCACACTGGCAGTGCTGCACTAAAAAAAGATGAGAAGTGACTGTGGTCCAGCTTTACTCATCAGAATTCCTCTCGGACAACACTGCACATCATGCAAAAATGGGAATATGTCACAATATCAGAAATATATGAAAATAATCCAGCAAAAGCAGAAGTAGGTCCTTTTAATGTTGCATATTCTTCTTCTTTGGGAGACAGAGCTCATGAATTTCAAACATGACTCTGGCTCCCTGCAGCAGTTTATGTGATTTTTTTCCCCAAAGAGGGGTGAGAAGTGGATTCGAGAAGTTTAGATTCTGACATGCAGAAAGCTTTCCAGATCTGCAGCTCTGAGACCGTTTCAGTACAAAACTCTGTTCTGTCGGCACTGGTTGTTCCATCCAGGAAGACGGTTCTCGTTATCTTTGCACACTATGTGACTGCAGAGTAGCTTATTTTATGTAATGAAGGGTGTTTTTCATTTTGAGTTGGAAACCAGAAGTTTACATTCATCGTAGGAAAAGCCTGGACATTAGGCTGGTTAGTATTACCAGAATAAGTTATTATAAGATTATTGAGCAAGATTATTTTCTTTCTTTCTCTAAATTAAGAACTTCACATAAATGTCCTTCGTATTTGGCAGAAATGACATGATGCCACGGCAAGGCCTTTCTGCACATGCAGAAGTGTAACTTGGATAAAGTAAACCTCCAACTTGTGCTCACGACGCTGCATGATACGTTTGGTGACACATTTTTGTTTTATCAGCCAAGATTACAGCAAAGAGCAGAGGCAACAAAAAATAAAATAAAAACGACTCGTACATCAGGTCCGGGAAACCAGGGAGAAATCGACATTTAAAGCCCAAGGGCCCGATCTTAGAAGATTACAAGGAAAAATGAATGAAGTCGATACCAGAAGTTTGAGGAGGGGACAGGAAGGGAATTACTTTTATTTGTTTTATCCCTCTGTCTGTATGATGGGTTTCTGCTCTTTTGTGGCTGTTAATATTTATTATTTGTTAAATAATGTGGCGCAATATTAAAGTTTAATCATGGTGTTTTTTTTGTTTTGGTTTTATGGCATAAATATTCTCGGCTGCACTGGTTTGTCCGACGCAGATATGTTTTGCTTGCGCAGTTTGTGGAAGATTCAGTAAATAAAAATGACCTTCACCTCGTTTCATGACCTTCAGAGTCGAAGCAGGGAATCCAGTGTAACTTTGATCACATATGTTAGACAGTGTATAAGTGTGAGCACCACATGCCTGAAAAGGTGCTGCTGTAGCCACTGCACACATGCATCGTTTTGGACCAAACTTTATGCATTAATCTTCGATTTAACCATGAAGCATACAGTGTAATGATGACAAATTTTAAATTTAGCTGCAGTATACCTTCATACAGACAAACGTGGTAGTTCTTGTTTTATTGAGCTGCTTATGAGCTCGGCCACAGGCATTTATTCATTTTTTATTTTACATTTTTTCAGTCTTCATTTGGGTTTTATAATAGAATCAGCTTTTCCCACCTCTAAACGCTGTTAGTAAAGCGAGTCGTAATTGCATTTACTCCCTGAACAACGTTTCAGGCGTTTCACTTTTGATCAAACTGTGACAGCTGATTGGTCAGTTACTGACGAACCCACTGGATTGGTTGACAACTGGAGTCATGTCATTTGCCTTTAAGACTAATTGGATACAAATGTTTTGCTGTATCCGTCCAGAACCGTCTATTACTGCTGTTATTCTGGGGGTGAATCAGACACAAGACATTCTTCTGGCGTCTTAAAGTTATACTTGTGTGGTCTATAACTGTTTTGCTCTCATATCTTGTTTGATTTATTGTAATTTTTTGACAACTGGTGTATCTAAACTAGAAATAAGAAAAATATTTACTTTTATTATTCTGGCATTTAATAAATGTACAAAATCTGGATAATCTTTACTGGATGTACTGCTTGTTTCCTTTTTGTCGTCCTCCTAATTGAAATAAATGGGTCTTCACCAGGTATCTGGTATGTTGAGGAGGTAATGCAATCATTTGAATTATGTGTGCTGCAGCTGGGACATAATCCAAACCATGAAGGATAGTGGGCCTTAAGGAACGAGACAGGAGGACCACAGTTTTAAAGAAACTGTACTTCGCCCACATTCTCATGCTTCTCTCAGTTTGAGATGGTCCTGATTTCAAGAAAGCAAGAACAAGGTTACATTTTTTGGGTTAAGAATAAAAGGATAAAACATTGTTTTAAATAATTACTGTGCACAAGTAAAAAGTAAAATAAATGAAAATTAAATAAGACAAACAAAAAGTGGTCCTGTCCAGGTCATGTTTGACCAGTTTAAGTATTTATAATTGAAGCCTAAGATGATTGTGCAGAGTGTAGTAGATTACTTTCACACTGCTGACAAGTTTCAAAGTAAAAACTTTCAACATTGTTAGCAGATAAAGTTGAGCCAGTTGTTGTGTTCTCATAATAAATAAAATGCATTTAAACCTAAAACATGCAACCATTTAAATCTTCCACCTTTTTCCACATTTCCATGCGTACATGCATTTTTTTTTACAGATGAAATGATAGAGATAAGCTGTGGCTGGACCCACAGCTCTCTAAGTTTCTAATCAATTCATAGCAAGGATGCACAACTATACTATGATGAGTTTTTGAGATAAGACTGAGCATAACGTACTGCAGTAAAAATAAATAATTTTTTTTAAATCCAGGTAAAATGTCCAAATAATGACAGTTTTCTCCCATCGTGCCCAGTTAAAAAGGATTAACATCAAACAACATGCAGCAAAAAATCCTTTAAAAGTGAAAGTCAGGCAGTGAAGGAGAGGGGGAGCAAACCCTTATTCAGTTTATCATTAAATAGATTTTTAGTGTTGTCTGAAGACACAAAAGGTGATTAGTCCTCGCTGTCATAACTATAAGCATGACCCTGAGTTTTACAAATCAGTGAGTTCAGAGAAAACGTTTGCTCCCTCCGCCATGAACACTGAAACCTGCAGACTAAATAACTCAGACTCTGATGAGAAATCCATCCCTGTTAGCAAGACAGCTGAAGAGGTTTATTAGGTAACCTGAGATCATTTTCATAAATGAGAGTTCGCTAACAGATAAAAATAAATCAGCTGCTGAACATTTAACATTTTTCTATAAATGGATCCACAGATCATTGTGATTCAGGATCCAAGCGTTTTGCTGCTAACAGGATAGATAGTCTCACTCATATTTATCTTGAGGGAGGCTATGCTCATAATTTTGAAAATTAAATATCAAGTTAATTGGCAACAAGACCGCTTTTTCTTTTGTCCTTTGTCAATTTTTAAATGAGTTTGGGTTAATTATGAGGACCTGTTTCTTTATTACTGTTATTTTCACAGTAGTCCTTCTACTTGGTAAATCTAGAGGGGGGTTTTGGGATTACAGCAGTGAGAATGACATATTTACATGCTCCCATTTAAAGCATCTGCAGTAAGTAGTGAAGCTTGGCAAAAGTTTGCATGAATTTGATGAAGATCTACTTTAAAAATGAATGAAAAACTCACATTACTGTTGCTAGAGTCAACATTTACTTGCCAAACAATGCTAAAGATAAAGGTGGTTAATAGACGAATAAATTGTATTACGTACCAGTAAATGATACAGATCACAACATTTCCAGATGATCGATCAGATGTTGTCAGCTTCATCTGGTCCTACTTGAGCCTTTTGCACCTCGCTGGTCTGCAGCACCTATTGTTCCTTGAAATGGCGCAGCCCCACGTGCCACAAAGTTACGTTATTTCTCCTAAAACAGCCTGTGAAACTGGCTTAACAACAGAGCGCAGAGATTCTTCATCACAGCTTCAAAGCAGCCTGTCCCGCATTCCTTATTTGTGATTTTGCTTCCGATTCTTTTGTTTCCCACTGCATCTGCACTACAGATGAAATACGGAGACATCGCAGCCGTGCATCACAGCGAAGCAGGTCTTGCATGGCTGCACGCTGCAGTCTGAGTCTCTGTTGGGCTTGAGCATCATTTTTGATTCATGCAAACATCCTATTCAGCGTGTTTTAGATGATTAATATTTTGTGTTAGGGTATTAGCATAAATCTGAATTTACTGGAGCTGCAGCAACAGGATCAACACAAAATACGGCAAGGGTTTACTGTGTGTCCCAGAGCTATAAAGACTTTTTATTTAATTTTGTCCAGGAAATCTGAAGCATTTTAGGTGGACGTAACTTTCTACATGCATCAGTCTCAAATCAGAGCAAGCTGGTGTGGCGGCTTTTTGTTTTTAACCTTCAGGACGACCATAAGACAAGGCTGATAAATAAATGAGTACTGAGTATATTTCTTTAAGTCAAGTGTCTCTGTTTTGTCATTTGATAGTTCATTTCTGTGCATAAACAACCAACAAAACAGCCTCGCATGGCAGGTTTTTGGAATATTTGCAGCTATAAAACAGTCTCATGGAAGAAATTACACCATCTGTGCAATGAAACAAAATGACTTTCACCTCACTGGTGGCTCCTATAAGGCCTACAGTGTTCTGTGGTGATGGACAAACTTTTTCAGGGGAACAGAAAGTGAAAGAAATGCCTTGGGACACTTTGGTTGACAGACAACAGGTGGAATAATTAAAAGCAGAGAGCTGGGCATCCCGCACAAATTGAAAAGTATTGCTGGCTAAAACTGTCCTGCTTAGTTCTGCTAAGTAATTAATTTGCTTACATCTCAGCCGAGAGTGGTTTAACACTTGCAAAAAAAAAAAAAAAAACAGCTGTCATCTCTGGATGAATTAAATAAAAGTAATTCAAAGCCGGTAAATGTTGCCAACAGTGTGTGACTGTTGATTCCAACAGAGTTTTGTTGATGTACCGTCTTGTTAGTCATACTTCCTGTTCCTTATCTCTTTGCATTCAGACCCCCTTTACTTTGATGTTCTTAAGTTAAATCAAATGTAACCCTGAACTCACCCTCAATCAGCTAATTAGTCAAACAGTAACACAACAGTATCTCAAAGGATTATTACACAGTTATTTATTGACATGTTAAAATTAATTTTAAATTGGATATAAATATGTTTGCTTTCTTGAGAGGAATATGCATGATGAAGGTAGTCTTTAATGATGAAACTCAAGGACTTTCGAGGACGAAGCAACGGTAGAAACCGGCAGTGAGAGAAAGAATAAAAGCAGCTCGAACACTGTGGAGATGTGATGTGATGGATGCAAACCAGGTGAGCACAGTCAACAGAATCCAGAGCATCTAAGCAGGGAACTCAGGCAAGAGTAATCATCTGAAAAGTTGTGCATGTGAGTCAGGAAATGAGCTGGAAACATGACAGATGGTTGCATCTGAAATCCGAGGACAACGCGGTGAACCCGAATGGAGACAGGACAGTCCCATGGAGCGCTCCCACTCCTCATCACTGCATTAGACGGGACACTCCCCAGACCTTGACACATTCAATAAATGTGGCTCTATGTGATTTTCTGTTTTTATTTTTCATGGTGGACCTGTGAGTTTTCAGATCTAGTCTCTTTTACGGTCCGATGCCAAAAAACTACTGGCTTTGACATTAAAAGATCGATTACGGTCTCAACCTTTCCATGAAGCAGCGAGCGAAGTTCCAACTGTGAAGGCATGGATTGTGTTGGAGCGGTTCTCTCGCAGGGACAAATTCAAGCCTGCTGGTTGGCTGAGATTTAACGCTCTTCTATTCTCAAAAGATGCTCTGATGTTCTCTGTTCGCTCCGAGTCTGTTTGTCTTTAAGCAAAGTGCTCTGCAACCGGTCAGGATCTGAATGAACGCTGGGACCATTTCCAGCCCTGTGGGTCTTGGAAAATGAAGGAAGGGGAATAAAATTTGGAGTGAGTAATTAATAGGAGCCCAACAAATTTCACAGCATACCCATGAGAGTAAGATGAACCATCATTTTTATTTCTTTATTTTTTTAAAATAGATTTTATAAACTCTAAACAAGGGCAGAAAATTGTTTTTTGTTTTCTTTTTTGCCCATCTGGAAAATTATTTACAGGGGGAAAAAAATGGTAGTTTATGTGCATGATTCATAAAAGCCTGCACAAGCGGAAGACTGCAGCCACTTGGACGCATCCTGCCTGAATTTCAAATCAGACAAACATAATTTGAGAAAATACGTAATGCTTTCCAAAAGATCTCTTTTGGTTATAAAAACTACCCAAATCAATGTGACTCGTTTCAAAAATATAATTACCTGCCAATCAAATCACGATGGAGTAACTTTAATTTCACTAGTTCCTGCAACACATGAAAATCCAAGAAATCGCTTCAACAAAATTGCTTCAATAACAAAGAACTAAGAAACACATAATGTTCCAGTTTAAATCCAGAAACTGACAGTCATTGACATCTTCTAGTCTGGAAGGGAGCACTGAGTCAATTTCAAACTTGGAGGACTCCAGCAAACCACAGTGAAAATTCACAGGTGGAGAAAACATGGATGAAGAAACATGAAGTGAGCCTGGATCCCAGGATTGACAGATCATGATACCCAGAGCATTTGGGAAAATATCCTGTGGTCCATCTGCTATAAGTGGGTGTTTTAGGAAGAGCTTTCACCAATTATGTCTGACATAAAATCTGACACAGCAGTTTGGAAAAAGAATATTACACTTGCTCTCAAACATAATAGTGGTGTCATGGTCTTTGGCTTCTTTGTTTTTTTCTGGGCTTGGAAAACCTGCTGCAATAGCTGGAATTTCTCTTTGCCAGAACATCATGAAGGAGATTGTCTGGAACAGTTTCTGATTTGGCTCTGAAGCAGAACAAAGGTCTTGCTACATAACCAATAGCCATAGCAGCACGTTCACATTGTAATGGGTAAAAAAATAAGATTTTGGGTGGGCCTAGTCAAAGTTCGGCTGAATTAAAATTCTACAAATATTTTTTGATAACTACTTAGATTTGCTTTTTCTAAATTTGCTGACCTGAAACATTTAAAGGTGAGACGAAAGCAACAATGGAAAAGGTCAAATATGTTTTCACAGTCCACCATTCCTATTGGTTGATTTTAATCTGTATTTTATTGTCAATATTAATTCATATTTAAAATAATGTAGAATCTGCAACAAAACTGAGCTCTTTTGACATTTGGTCATTAATAAGTTTCACAAAAAAAAATTAGTAAACTTTCCCTTTTTAAAAAAAAATCATTTGACTACTCTGAACAAATTAGCTCATGCCAAGTGGAAAAGTTTAGGAAGCTCTGGTATTTCCAGATAGCATTCAGGAAGATGAATAATCATCACCAAGCCTTCAATGCAGGGAATAACAGGACTCTCACAGTTTAAATTCAAGCGGGGTGGAAAGTCCAGTGTTTTTTTTTCTGCTAAATTATTATATTAATACTATCTTGGTGATGGAGGGAATAATTCTATTTTATCAGTTTTATGCGAAACCTCAGAGCAGATTTATGTCACTGGTTCTCTGGAGTACTCTGTTTATGACATTTTAAACAAAAGCATAAATTAGAGCCCCTTTCTGGCCCATAAATGATTAGTGATGTGATATGAGCGGAGGAGAACCGGGGGTTTCTGATAGGAGGCCAATCCGCTGTCCAGATTATGTCTCCCTCTGGTATCTCTGTGCACCGTCTTAATTCAGTTTTTGTCTCACAGCTGTTTTCCAAGTTTGGTGTTCTGAAGCGGCCAGTTGAATGCTAGATGGCAATAATTAACCCCAGCTTACACATATATGGCAATGGATCTAGGCTGTGTGCTTTACAGGGTATTTTACAGTATTTCATCTTTGCCAGGAGTTCCCCACGTCTTATCAAATCTTATTGAATTATCTGACATCCGAGCGTACTGAACCAGAATGCCTCCCACAGTTCAAATCCCATCTGAGACAGAGGAGCAGCTGTTAGGTAGACCAGCCAAGGAAATGAGAAATCCAATTATAGCATTAGATGTTTTTTCTTTCTTGATGTTACTTTTTGATAAAGGACACTGTTTAAACACGGCTGACAAATGTGGACACAGTCGATTTAATGACAGGCCAAGAAGATGTCATATTGATGTAATTTGGTGTCTATACACAGAAAAAAAAACTCAGAATAAAAAATGTAAGGCAAGCCTTCATTGTAAATCAGTGGAAAAATTCAGATGTGAGCAAAATGAAGGGCAAGCCGAAGACTCACAAAAATTAGGATAAATAGAAAAAACGTAAGAATAGGTGACTATACATCATCATAAGAGAAAAATACTGTGCATTATTATGTAAAATAAACTTTTGAACTTCTTTCATGCATATTTGAGGAATCCTTCCTTACAGAGCCAGAGGCCCAGTTTGAAGACATTTCAACTACAAAGTAAGATTTATTTTAAGTTATATTTTATATATAAACTGAAGACAACATAGTTACTTGATTGTGTTTTAAAATGGCAGTATGTAAATGCATGCAGATTAAAAGGAAAGACTGGCAGCCTTCTGGGTATTTCTGGATTTCCTGCAAACACCTTTTACAAGATCAGAAGATTAACATTCATACACTTCATAAGTAATTAAGATTAGTAAAATGCACTCAAGGATTACATTATGGAGAAGGTACGTATCTATTAATATTAACCAATTGACAGAATGCCCCACCAGGATGCATAAAAAATGTAGCATTTATATAAGCATACTTTTAAGTCTCTTCCAGTGTAAAGGGAAAGACAAACTAGTTATTTCAAAACTTTCACAGATAAATTAGCTCAACTTTGAATTGAGGTGGGAGATATTGTCCAACAAAGACGTCCTTTTTGACAACTCTGACTGCAAAAATGAAAAAGTACAAGCATCTCTGAAGGAAATGTTTGCCTCCATGAAAACTGAAAAAAGAAACTGTTGTAGCATCGTCTCAAAATCAAGCATCTTTTCAAACGTGGACCAGTTAACTTTTACATTTTAATCTTTTTTTTTGTTTGTTTGGCAAAGAGATTCAGCCTTCTTCTACTCCTGTCATAATCTCCCCGTCTCTTTGTTTGTGGGTCAAACGACGGGGAAGAAAGACAAGGATGTTTGTTTTTGAGGAAAATGCATGAAAGCAGTACGTATGCAGGGATGTGTTTCCTTGGAAAGATTTAAAAAGCTGCCACACGTGGATATGAAAAATCACATGAACCCCCAAATAGCGATAAGTGCTGAAAGGAGAAAATGTGGTTTCAATCTGTCTTTAAAGTGCTGAATGAAAGGGGTTTTGCCCCAACAACCTTTAAGGCTTTTAACAAGAGTTATTTTGAGACAGTTGGCGGCTTATTTTTGTGTGGGATTTCATTGTAATTTTATTTTTCCCTTCTCCTGCAGGGTAATTGTACCCATAATACCCTTATTCATGCGAGCAATGCCTTTGTCAAACTTTGACTCTATGGAGACCGTAGCTAAAAGCTTGACAGCGGTTTGGGGAGAACTAAATATTGCTCTGAATTGAGGAACAGTTCTGCTTTAAATGTAGACTTATTTTGAACCATCGTCTTTGCAAACTATGCTGTGATGCAATAATGGCACGAATGAGGGAAAACGAAGCGATCTTCACCATGCACCTGGAAAATGAATATCCTTTACGTTCACAGATAAGCTATTTTGTTAAAACTGTCATTTTCCCAAAGTACTGAATAATCCAATCAGTCCCAAAGCAATTACTTTACTCTGCTCTGTCAAAAACAGCTATATGTCAGTAAAACAGGTGTGCAAAACTGCCTGGATGGAAATAAAATTGCAGACAGTCTCCTGCATTATTTATCCTGACTCATCTGTGGGAATTTGTCAACTTTTGCAGTGACGTGAATTATGATTTAAATGTCCTCGGCTCTTTTTTGCCCTCCAAAAAGACAAAATGAAAAGTATGACACACCTGTGAGCCAAAGGTTTTATACAGCAACAGCTGTGGGACATAAACAATATTCATAAATCTATACTGTTACGCATGAGAAGATATTAAGACTGGAAGTCTTTTGTATGTTTTCTCTACAGCAGCGCTGCAAAAATGACTAAAGTATTTACATTTTTCTATTATTCAGGCATTAATAAAATCAATTAGATTGAAATTGCCAAAGTGAAAAGCGATTTTTTTATTTTTAACTAAATAACCTTGAAATCTTGGCTTTGATTTGCTCACACCAGAACTGAAACCCTGGAAATTTCCGTGAAATGTTATTGTCAGGTTGTCTTGTTGGAAAAGAAGGCTCCTCCAATCTCATATTTCTTTGACAGGATGAATGAGATCATTCAATATTTTTCTTGCATTCATGCCTTCCAGGGCTTTCTGTTGAGAATAATCCAGAGTTCAGGATTTTTTTTTATACTGTCACAGCATCTTTAAAGTTTAAACAGATATGCAAAGAAAAAAAAAACAATGAATTAATAAAAGTTGCATAGCCCAGCTTTAAGTTGAGAAGCGGACTTTGAAGCACCGTGTTAAAGCTCAGTCCTTGTTCTCCGTAATCCAGGAGAGAAGCTTTGTGACATTATCTCTGGCTTAAACTCAGATAATGAGACAGTGTGTGTGTATGTGTATGGGTGTGTGTGTGTGTGTGTGTGTGTGTGTGTGTGTGCGTTTGTTTGTAATACCTTGTGGGGACGATTTTCCTGACATATACTACGTTATGGGGACCAATTGCTCCTTGTGGGGACCAGATCCTGGTCCCCACAAGGGGAAACCCTGTTTTTTGGTCAGGGGTCAGAGTTAGGGCTAAGGTATGAATTGAGTTTTGGTTAGGGTTAGGGTTAGGTATGTGATGGATAGGGTTAGGAAAAGGGTAAAGGTGTGTGCGTGCGTGTGTGTGTGCGCGTGTGTGTGTGTGTGTGTGTGTGTGCGTGTGCGTGCGTGTGTGTGTGGGGGTGTGTGTGAGTGTGTGTGTGTGTGTGTGTGTGTGTGTGTGTGCGTGTGTGTGTGTGTGGTAAGTCTTGAAGAACTGAATCAGCTGAATGTTGCTATTCATTCACAATCTTTCGTAAGTTTAGGATTTTCTCCTTTTGCTTGAGCGTGTTTTTCTTAATGGTCCGTTATTTTGACTGGATGCAGCGCTTCTTTAGCGACGCCCTGCTGTGGTTCACCCTCTTTGTGGAGGATTTCACTGACTGCCTGTTGGCCATTATTAAGGCTTACAGTTTGTGTAGGTCTTACTATGACATGTTTGTGTATAAAAAAGAAGTGAGAAACTGAATTTTTGATTTTCCTGAGCTAAACACCTGACATATACTATGTGTGTGTGTTATGAATCTATTTGGTGCAAGAGCTCACCTTTTTTGATATAATTTCTCAACTATATTAACTTTTTAACAATATTTCTTTTTACAATACTAGCGAAATTTATCTGGTCAATAAAAGCACAGCGCAAAAATGTAGTAGTTTCATTTTCATAAGAGAATAGAGAAATAGATACTTCCTGCCTTCCACACTTTTAATGTTTTGAGTTTTACAGCTAGTTTTTGTACTGATTTACCTGCAAATGGATATCTGCCAAACATGTCTGTCTTCTTCACAGTCTTGGAATTTAATAAATCTTTGATCGATTGATTCATGTCTTGCCTGTACAGCTGGCGAGTTAAAATCTGCCCTTTATGTTATGTTCATGGTCTAGTTTCCTCTCTGAGTGTGCTCATCCTTTGGAAGTTTACCCCCAAGCAATCCAGCCAGATGGTTGGGTGACTTTGATAAGCAAGGCACATCCTTCAAAAACAAAATTTGACACATCCTGGAGCCCTGTCCAACAGGAAATTTCAATATTGCACAATCGCTTAACATAACCAGGAGTGGCACTCGCAGCAGTTCGGTGCACACAGTGAAAAAAATGCTGCTGCCGTTGCTGTTTTGCAATGGAGAAAGTATGAGTCAAATTTATTAAATTAATGTTTAAAAAAAAATGCCCTCCAGCTTCAAAAGTGAGAAATCTGAAATGAATTTCCAAAAATATGACACATTATTGTATGGCTGCATGCACAAAATGGAGGCAGGTAATTAAAAGTCTGTGGATCTAAAGTGATGCCACTTTTTCACGCTTCTAATCACATGAACCAAAACGGATTAATTCATGAGGGGTCTGGGTTGTTTTGAATTCCAGTGCATATTTCTGCATATTTGCACTAATTGAACCGTCTCTTTCTCCTCTGTAAAATCACAGCATGCTTAAATTTTCTAACGTTTTTGTTCCCTTCTTATATGTGTATATTTAAAACATCTTCATTGAGAGCAAAGTGGAACCAAATTCAAATCCCTCGTTTATGTGCTCAAACTTTGCAAACGCAGTCAAATCTGAGTCTGATGGTGAAGACGACGGTGCTGCCACCCGTCGCACCAGGAATAAGACAAATTACCGTCAAAAACAAGCTACAGATATTCAGTTTTCAATGCTTTGCGATCTATTGACTTGTTAAAATGTCTTTCAACCATCCTCTGGAAACACATGGAGCAATGAATCCAAAGGATGTTTCTTTCTCAAGCTGTTTTCTTTTTTTTTCTTTAGCTCAGCTCTTAAGCTACCGGCATCCCTCCAGATGGGGGGGGGGGGACGTTTGACAGGAAAAAAAAAACTTCTAACACCCAGATGCGTGTAGAAATATATATTTCTTCTTTAACCACTAATAAATCTTGACGTCAGATGAAGGAGATATCGGAATGAGAGCTTTGCAGCAGTTTATAGCCTGCAAGAACAAGTGTAAACATCAATTCGTGAGCTAATCACACTTATTCTGTTTCTGCATATCTCTGTTCCTTTGACTAAACCTTCTTCTTACAGCTGTCTGGACTGATTTAATAGCCAGTCTGAAACAGTGAGGATGTAAGTATTTGCCACTCTAGAAAATGATCTGATTGATACTTTTGCTTCCTTAATAACAGAGGAAACATCTTGTTGTCGCTGTATCGCTTTTACACCTTTTGAGACAGAATGATAAACGCAACTCCTCTAATTATTTTATAAGTCCTGGATAATAGGAGTCAGTACAGGAACGGGAGGGAAAAAATGAAGCTCTAAGCTGTCAGCAGTCAGAAGCCACTTCTTTAGAGTTCTCTGTGGACCCCTTGGAAACAGTTTTTATTATCCATGTGAGTGAGAAAAGCTGGCTGAATTTTATGAGCAAAGTTTTCTGTGGATGTGGACGATGGGATGAATGGACAGCGAGTGTACGCGCCCTTTCTTCATGATTCTGTTTCACTGGCGAAGAGAGGCAAAACGTCGAATAAAAATACCTTCTTCCAACTGCTTGAAACAGCAAAAATAAACCACGTTTTCTCGCAATTTCCATTTGTAGGGATACCTCCAGGAGGAGTAAATTGACAGTGAATGTGTTTCTGTGTGTTTGTGCTTTAGGGTTCGGCCAAGTTTCCCCCATTCCAAAGAGCTACGACTGCAAAGGAACGCAATATTCTCAGAATTATTTTTATGCTCTCATCTGCACCCAATCTGGAGAGACAATTTCTACCCTGTGAGATAAGAATGAGGCAGCTTTAACACACAAATCATTTGTAAAATAAACGTAAAAACTCTGATTCTATTTTGTTGCACCAGCACTTTTGACTTTTTCTGCTTGTGTCTTATTTTCCAGCTGGTAACCAGAAAACAGCTAAAAAAAAAATTCTGGGACTGATAAAGCGGCAAATGAACATTTTTAACCAGACATCTTCTTTTGATTCAACGGACCTTCAGAGGCGGACACGATCCTGGGGGGGTTTGGGTTTTGGTTTCTTCTGTGTTTACATTTTTGATTGTTTCCTTGTTGTTTGCTTATTTCTACTTGAGTCTTGACATATTCTATTAATTCACCTGTATTGTTCAAAAGATCTTGCCAAATAAGTTCAGTCCTTTTTATTAAGTTTGTTTGTTTATCCTTGCATTTAGTTTCTTGTGCATTTGAATGTAATTTTCTCAGATTAGCGTTGGCTTTCTTCCCTTGTTTACAGAGTATTTATGTCCACTTCAGCTTCTCTAGACAACACTCAAACAGCAGGTCTTGATGCTCAATTCAAGTTTTTCTTCTGAAATCTAATTTTATGTATTTATTTATTTTTTCTTCTTTTGTAGGCCTGTTTATACTACTAATAAAACCCGGCTGCAATGAGTCTTTTGTGTGAACAGTTTATATCCCCACAGCGCAAAAGAACATTGACATCACAAAGCAGGGCACTGTTTACAGAAGTAATGATGGACGGAGCCATTTATAGATCTATTTTAAGGTTTATTCAGGAATGGGACAAAGTATCGTCACAAGATCACAACAAGGAGGAAGCTAATAAAAAAGAAAGCAGCAGCTTTTTGGGAAGCATTATTTGCAGCTTCTGTAGAGAAATCTGTTTGGATGGGAGAGGTTGAATTGTGATGTGACACACTTCAGTGACACAAACTTCTTTCATAAGTTCATAATTCTAATTTTCAGCCACTGTTTACATCCGGATTTACCGGATTTGTGTTTTTTTAATGGATGCATGTCTCACATTAATGACATAAAAGCCAGATAAAAAGTGACAGAACTGTTCAGACTGCAGATGATTTGTGCACAGTCGAATAGAATCACTTTCTGGAAAACAATACATTTTTACATTTAGGCACTCCTGCAATTGTCACACTTTTTCTGTTACAAACTGACTCCGGCCCCCCACCAGAGAAGGGAAAAGTTATGTGGCCCTCGCAGGAAAAAGTTTGGGGACCCCTGGTCTAAAATGACCATTTTCTGCTTGACTCCAATCAGCTTCGTAGCTCTTTGTGTGCAACAGGTGAGCTGGGCTTCATTTATAGGTTACAAAACCAGGCAGAAATGCCGTACCTGATGATCCTCTCTAATACAGCAGCATCGCCTTCTAACCGACACCAAAGGCCCTCAGCCGGTGCAGAAAGCATCGTCGCTGCTGGACCCTGTTGCTTTTCATTTTGCAAAAAAAACAAAAAAAAAAAACAATTCAGATTCGCTGATTATTTTAGCTACACGTGCATGTCTATCTATATTGCAGAACTTTTTATACTTAGACATGGGTAACCTTTTAGATTTAGGTGACGCAGTCAAAAGATGTTCACAAATATTCACATATGAACTTTATTAACACAAAAACACCAAGCAAAGAATAACATGCACATCACCTTTTCTCGCTTCTTCATTACTGCTTGTTCTTCAGAGAGGTGTCCTGCTCACGGGGCTGTGGAACTGCAGTTAATCTGCTCCAAAGGTTGACGCATGTGCTCCTGGCGCTGATCATGATTATGTTCCTTCACACTGAGCGGCTCTGTGATTGCAGACCCCAAGTCCGCCAGTCTGCTGCCACTCAAATGGTGGTTAGGATGCTGTTGTTCAATGAGGTTACAAGGTTCGGCTTGTACTCATGCGGTTATGTAAGTCATGGGCCTGTTAATCAACGCAGTCAATCAAATCGCTTGCACTTAATAAACCTCCTGACCCAGCTTGAAGTACCCAGGAGGTGGTTACAAAAACTGGACAGGAACTGCACAGGATCTGCTAACGGGGAAGAATCTGGCCAGGACGGACTGGGACAGAACTGGTTAAAGGCATGTCCATGGAGAAAACACCCAATGACTGCAAATCAAAGTTTTACTGGATCATAAAAACGTCAGTTAAATTTTCCACTGCTGTGCAGCTGAAGGTTGAAGATGCAGAGGAAGCAGGAAATTCCTGAGTAGACAAGATCTGCCCAGTGACTACAGACATGAATTCCTGGTTGGCTATTGTTTTGATTTCAAACAAGATGTATGGCTAAAAAATATTTTATTAATTGTTGATTATTCATCATATTTATTTTTATTTCTGACTCCCCTTCACTGAAAACTCCAAAGCCCTTACAGCTCATCCATCACTCCATGCTACGGACATGAACATAAAGTTTTTATTTTGGTTTCTTAGTGTACGACTTGTTTTTTCCTCGCTGTTATTTTTCCAACCAGAGCAAATAGTAAATTATTTGTCACATGTGTAAATGCGCAACAGTCTGTGTGCCGAAGCGCATAAAATGCTTGCTGTCTGTGGGGCACTGTCATTCTCAGTAAAGAACAAAGCTGGGTCGAGCAAAATAACCCCAAATAATTCTCTATTTTTAAATCGCGACTGAAAACTCATCTGTTCAAACAAGCATTTTCTCTCGGATTAATCAACACGCCCCATCTTCTCTAAATTTTCAGTTTTATTTATTTTTTATTTTTAAATGATTTGCTTTTAATTTGATAATTTTTACTTTTTCCTGTGCGTCATGAAAGGCGCCTTTTAATAACATTTATTATGATTTTTAATTGTAGCTGGAAACGGACTCAAGCAGAGGCCATTGCTATGATTATTAGGGTAAATTATGGGAGTATTTCCGGTTATTTATTCAAATTTGCTTTTATAGGCAGCTAAATATTTTACAAATACTCTACAAATATTTAGCTGAATGAATGTATTTAAAGTGTAGCTGTCAGGATTTAGGATTATTTGTGTTTGTTTAGTTATTCTTGTTTCTGATTTGATCAGCCATGTTCTGTTTTTCTAGCTCAGTCTGCTCTTAGTTCATGTTTATTATTTATTTCTTGTGCTTAGTTATGCTTTATTACAGTTAGATTTGTTTGTTTACTCTCCCTCCTTATCTCTCCTCAGTCTCCCTTCCCACACCTGTAACCTGTTAACCAATCAGCTCTGGTGTTTCGTTCCAGCCTTCGCTCTGCTGTCTATTTCTGACTCCTCGCTGGATTCTCTCGGTTTTTCCCGCTTCCCCATGGACCAGGCCCTCTTTGTTCCCTGCTGTCGCTTCATGTCTCCTTATTTGTAAGTTATTGTTTGATCTTCTCAGGCGTCTCAGTCTGGCCTACGCCTTCGACACAACATGACAGTAGCATGTATGTGAATTTACCACCCTTTACTGTGACACCACTAAACAAAATCAAGTGCCCTCAATTGCTTGTGGAATTGACCTAATTAGTAAATATAGCTATAAGGGTGATGTATCAAAGAATATAAAATAAAACTATAAATCAAGCACTTTTTAGGTCATTTTTGGTCTTAATCATACCACGTTTTTATTATCTTTTTATCTCTCAACATTATCCCCCCACCCTTCCAGTTCCTCCACATTTGCATGCAAAATGGAGATTTTTGCTCTTTTTATCTGAAGGGGTCACTAAACGACTTTTTTGTCAGCATTTATCTTCTTTACTTAATGAGGTGTTGGCAGCACAGCAGATTTTGCTTTTCAAGTCACAGAGGCTAGTCGCTTTCTGTTGTACTGGAAGCTGAAAGTTGTTATTCTTTGAGAAAAGTAAAGCAAAACCAAAATGTAACCTGTGTGATATTCAAACAGCGATCAAACGGCATCTAGAATCACAGTGAAGAAAGAGATCAAAATGGTATTTTCTCCCCAACGTTTACAAAATTTGGTATCCAGAAGGTATCAGCCACCCAGCAGATGCCTCCTGGATCAACATTACACTCCCGGGTTTGTTCTTTTCATCTCGTACCAGAGGATTTCATACTCTGATTGTCTGAATACAATGAAGCGCTTAACTGTGTGTATTTATGTGTAGATGATATTTGCCTTTGCAAATGTGATCCATGGCAGATGGTGATGGGTAAACCCCTGTGTGAAAGTTCATTTGGCTTTTCTAGCTCCGTGAGATGGCTCTAAGCGCATAGACAGACTTTTGTCACGCCTCTGGTCTCTCATGGCTCTGAACCATCTGATACTCCGTCATAGCCTGGTGGGGATTAAAATCGAATTTCATCCTTTCATATCCCTTTCCTTTCGCAAGGCGCCACATAATTCACTTTATCATCTGGCATTCCTAAAGGAAAAAAACATAGAAAGCAAATGAAAACACAGAGGAGTTGTTAAATTTTGCAGTCTTAGTACCAAGTTTTAACAATTATGAAGTAAGTTAATCAGAGAAAATGTTAAAATTGGTTCACCTTGAGCTAATGAATCATGAACGCAGTAATCTACAAATGCATCAAGATGTTTGGCTGCAGCCAAATGGTGTCACAAAGAATGATTAAATTCCTTCCTTAAAACCACCTAACTGTCATCCTCAAAACGCTTACATGTTATCCAATGAGGACACCTTTATCATCCTGATATTTTAAAAAGCTTATGCCTCACAGATCCTCCTGCTGCTCCCCCACACAGCTCCTCCAGACTTGTGGCAGCAGCAATTAGCAAACTAGTAGAGGAACTGCACATCTGCTGAGCTTATACAAACTATTTCTCAGTCAAATGCTATTAAAAATGCTTGTAAACAACATAATGATAAACATTGTTGTGATGACATCCTCCAAGTGGAGCATCAGAAATAGCAGAAGCTTCTTAAAGACACAGAAGCCCAATTTAAAGGTGTCAAATTAGTCCAGTGAAAAAGTTAGAAAGAAGGTTGCAGCTTTAGTCACCAGTTTACTGTCTAACTCTTTATCTTTGAACCTGATATGAAAATTACATTGCCCTGCACACCACTTAAACGTTTTTTTTTTTTCTCGTTTTGTTTATTTCCCCTTTTTTCGCTTTTTACCTCTGCTCTCTCCCTGCCCTTGTCTGTCCTGCTTGCTCTGTTTTGTATGAGGGGCCGTTTAGGACAAAATTTACGTTTTGTCTCTCACACACTACCAAAAAGTCTCGCATACTCCAAAAAAGTTGCCTCGCATACTCAAAAAAATTACGTTTTGTCTCTCACACACTACCAAAAAGTCTCGGATACTCCAAAAAAGTAGCCTCGCATACTCAAAAAAATTACGTTTCGTCTCTCACACACTACCAGAAACTCTCGCATACTCCAAAAAAGTTGCCTTGCATACTCAAAAAAATTACGTTTTGTCTCTCACACACTACCAAAAAGTCTCGGATACTCCAAAAAAGTTGCCTCGCATACTCAAAAAAATTACGTTTTGTCTCTCACACACTACCAGAAACTCTCGCACACTCCAAAAAGTAGCCTCGCATACTCCAAAAAATTACGTTTCGTCTCTCACACACTACCAGAAACTCTCGCACACTCCAAAAATTACGTTTCGTCTCTCACACACTACCAGAAACTCTCGCACACTCCAAAAAAGTAGCCTCGCATACTCCAAAAATTACGTTTTGTCTCTCACACACTACCAGAAACTCTCGCACACTCCAAAAAAGTAGCCTCGCATACTCCAAAAAATTACGTTTCGTCTCTCACACACTACCAGAAACTCTCGCACACTCCAAAAAATTACGTTTCGTCTCTCACACACTACCAGAAACTCTCGCACACTCCAAAAAAATAGCCACGCACACTAAAAAAAATACTAAAATGTCACACACACACAAACGTTAACTTTCTCGCACACATACACTGCTACCAGCTCGCACATTCACAAACGTTAACTGTCTCGCACACATACACTACCAGCTCGCACATTCACAAACGTTAACTGTCTCGCACACATACACTAACAGCTCGCACATTCACAAACGTTAACTGTCTCGCACACATACACTAACAGCTCGCACATTCACAAACGTTAACTGTCTCGCACACATACACTAACAGCTCGCACATTCACAAACGTTAACTTTCTCGCACACATACACTACTAACAGCTCGCACATTCACAAACGTTAACTGTCTCGCACACATACACTAACAGCTCGCACATTCACAAACGTTAACTTTCTCGCACACATACACTAACAGCTCGCACATTCACAAACGTTAACTTTCTCGCACACATACACTGCTACCAGCTCGCACATTCACAAACGTTAACTGTCTCGCACACATACACTAACAGCTCGCACATTCACAAACGTTAACTGTCTCGCTCACATACACTGCTACCAGCTCGCACACACACACACACAGACGTTTATCTCTCACATACACAAGACTAAAGTTGAACACACAGTACTAAGACTCGTTTTTTGAATGTGTGAGAGCGAGACTTTTTTTGAATGTGTGAGAGCGAAACTCTTTTTGAATGTGTGAGAGCGAGACTTTTTTTGAATGTGTGAGAGTTGTCACGGAAGAGGCGGGGCATAATTTTTGGATCAAACTGCGCATGCGTAGATCCTAAACCTTAAGTTTCGATTGTTGACTCACTGTATGTTCTATTACTTAGTATATTTGTGCTATATATATTTTAAATATATATAGAACGTTTAACTTTCTTGTAGATTAAATGTGCTATAGAAATAAATGAATTTGATTGATTGATTAAAAATAGCAAAATTGCTGTAGTACAATCTGTCCACTGGGTGCCAGCATTACAGGAATTATTAAGAGGTCTTGTGAGAAATTCTGTTCCCCCGTGAAAATCTGTTCCCCCTGTGACGGGAGCGCGCATTGCAGCCAGAGACGTGGATCCGGTGAATCTGACCATTTTCACGGCGCTTCTGATCGATTTCTCGGTAAAAACTACTCATATGATCATGTCAATGTGTAACTTTCAGTTTAATCGGCAGCTATCAAAATAAAAATACATACATAAATAAACGAGGTCCGGTGTGGAGGTCTTTTTTCGCTGTTTTGTGTTATTTTGAAAGCGAAGAAAATCGATCTTTTTTCAGCTTTTGTCTCGTAAGCCTGACAAATAAAAGTCAGTCAACAAACACAGGTTCCCAACACATAGTGTGCATTTATAATTTTTCATTTCTGATGAAGGAGGAAGGAGATTAATATACCTGCAAGATCTTTTACTTTGTTTTCAAAATATTTGCACTATGTTTGACATTTGTCCTTAACATAGTTTAATATAAGGTAGCTATTGAAAGATAGTTTCAATATATTTATATATATTTAAAAACACAAATATACTAAGTAATACAACATACAGTGAGTCAAAAATGGAAAATTATAGTTTAGGATCTACGCATGCGCAGTTTGATCCAAAAATTATGCCCCGCCTCTTCCGTGACAACTCTCACACATTCAAAAAAAGTCTCGCTCTCACACATTCAAAAAAAGTCTCGCTCTCACACATTCAAAAAGAGTTTCGCTCTCACACATTCAAAAAAAGTCTCGCTCTCACACATTCAAAAAACGAGTCTTAGTACTGTGTGTTCAACTTTAGTCTTGTGTATGTGAGAGATAAACGTCTGTGTGTGTGTGTGTGCGAGCTGGTAGCAGTGTATGTGTGCGAGACAGTTAACGTTTGTGAATGTGCGAGCTGTTAGTGTATGTGAGCGAGACAGTTAACGTTTGTGAATGTGCGAGCTGGTAGCAGTGTATGTGTGCGAGACAGTTAACGTTTGTGAATGTGCGAGCTGTTAGTGTATGTGTGCGAGACAGTTAACGTTTGTGAATGTGCGAGCTTGGTAGCAGTGTATGTGTGCGAGAAAGTTAACGTTTGTGTGTGTGTGACATTTTAGTATTTTTTTTAGTGTGCGTGGCTATTTTTTTGGAGTGTGCGAGAGTTTCTGGTAGTGTGTGAGAGACGAAACGTAATTTTTTGGAGTGTGCGAGAGTTTCTGGTAGTGTGTGAGAGACGAAACGTAATTTTTGGAGTGTGCGAGAGTTTCTGGTAGTGTGTGAGAGACGAAACGTAATTTTTTGGAGTATGCGAGGCAACTTTTTTGGAGTGTGCGAGAGTTTCTGGTAGTGTGTGAGAGACAAAACGTAATTTTTTTGAGTATGCGAGGCTACTTTTTTTGAGTGTGCGAGAGTTTCTGGTAGTGTGTGAGAGACAAAACGTAATTTTTTGGAGTATGCGAGGCTACTTTTTTGGAGTGTGCGAGAGTTTCTGGTAGTGTGTGAGAGACAAAACGTAATTTTTTTGAGTATGCGAGGCTACTTTTTTTGAGTGTGCGAGAGTTTCTGGTAGTGTGTGAGAGACAAAACGTAATTTTTGGAGTGTGCGAGAGTTTCTGGTAGTGTGTGAGAGACGAAACGTAATTTTTTTGAGTATGCGAGGCTACTTTTTTGGAGTATGCGAGACTTTTTGGTAGTGTGTGAGAGACAAAACGTAATTTTTTTGAGTATGCGAGGCAACTTTTTTGGAGTATGCGAGACTTTTTGGTAGTGTGTGAGAGACAAAACGTAATTTTTGGAGTGTGCGAGAGTTTCTGGTAGTGTGTGAGAGACGAAACGTAATTTTTTTGAGTATGCGAGGCTACTTTTTTGGAGTATGCGAGACTTTTTGGTAGTGTGTGAGAGACAAAACGTAAATTTTGTCCTAAACGGCCCCTCATAGTTTTGTCCTGTCTTTTTTATATATATTTTTGGAGCCTTTCTTTGCACATCATCCACATCTACAAATTATGGACCTGGTCAACCGATCTCTCAATGCAATTGATCAAATTTTCGACAAGAAGTCTGGGCACAGGAGAGCCCTCTTGTCCTGCGGGGACACATCCAGCGGGATTCACCCTGGATTTATTCATGGTAACAGGATTTCTGCTGTTTGGAGCTTGTGGATTCCTGGATTATCGACAAATTTGTGACGGACTTGGCCGAACTAGCGAACACTCGGACTGTTGGTGTGGACAGAGACGAGGACTCTAAAACTCACTAACGAGTTGGAATCGATCTTGGAGAAGATGCTAGTTTTAGTTTAGTGGAATGACCAAACTACAGAGATGTATCGGAGAGACTTTTGGGAAGATTGAAATTTATAATCTTCCCGACCTAAGACATTCTGCTTCTGAATTGTCTTTCCCCGTGTGGCCTTGGAAGGGCAGCATATTTCCACTCTCCTTGAAGATATGTAAACATAACGCTCCTTCCCACCTCACCCCCTCCTGTATCCATGGATCTGTGGAGCTGAGCGCTCCCAGGGACATCATTCCTCGATAAACAACACCTCTATCGGACTTTGCCAGGAGGCTCAGCCACCTGCTTTCGTGGCCCTTTGACGTCACCGCCTTCACTCATGTCTTCATTTTGCCCTTTGTTTTGTCTGAATGTTGCCTTTTGCACTAATGTGCCCTTTCGTCTTTTTTGTGCTCTTTCCTTTGATTTGTTATTTTGTTTGTATTTCCTTTTAATTCATGTATAGCACTTTGAATTGCCTTGTTGCTGAAAATGTGCTATATAAATAAAATTACCTTACCTTACCTTACACCTTACCTTATATGTGTGTCTAATGATGAAATGTTTCTCTGATGTTGATCCTATTTTGGAAAGTTCCTGAAATGGTCCAAACAAAAGGTACTTGTTTTACTTTTTTGTACAGATGCTGGCAATAAAAGAACTTATTGCTTACAAAACAACATGTTTGTAACTCCAGGCATCGTGGTAAAACTGAAAAACAAGCCATTTTGTTGAAGCAACTGTTGCTGCATTGTTTTTCCATACAAGAGAACTTAATATTTTCTTTGGGCAACTATTCATCCTCCCAGGCTTTTAAGAAGATATTATGCAAGTATTTTTATTTATTTATTTATTGTATTTTACTTTTAATCTGCCTTAATTTAATGTAGCTGCAATGGAAAATGGTTTGCACAAAATCCATTTCTTTTGATTATTCCTGTTTTTAACACCCACAACTAAGTCAAAAACTGCTCATTTTTACAAATTCAAAAACAATGCCATTATTCAAAGTTTAACCTTATTAAATAAAAATTTCTCACTTTCCAACATTCACACCCTGTTCGCCAACAATTCCAACTAGTTTTGCTTTTCATTCAGGCTGACTGAGAGATGCAGTTTTTTCCACTCTGTCCCACTTGTCATGGAAAACTGCCCTCTTGTGCTTCAACGCAACAGCTGTAATTTCACGAAACTAATTAGGAACGAAAATTAATAGCCTGTCACCCTGTGGGTTTGGTGCAGAACGATTTGCTTCTCAAACTGATTAAACTATGCGATCTATTCTGGAAGATAAAAACATCAGTTGATGCTTTCTGCCTGCCACAGATTTGGCATTTTTGTTTATTATCCCATATTGTAACAGAAATTGGGAATTTTGTGACATAAAAGCTATTTGAAACATGTATTTTTCCATAAAAACAGAATGTTTTTTTGTTGTTGTTTGTTGTAAAGTTCACACAAAGTTTGAATCCAATTACAAAATACAGAGTAGCCAGTTCTAGACTACATTGGAAACCAAAACTTACTACACAGTGCCTTACATTGAAATTCACACCACTTGAAGTTGTTTATCATAATGCAACCAAACTTTGTTTTGTTTTGTTGAAATTATTTGACATATGACAACACACATATGCAAAGTTGTGAAGTGGAAGGAAATGGACATATTCAGCTTTTTTTTTTTTTTTTACAAATAAGTAAAATGTGTGGCAAACTTAGTATTTAGGCTTCTGAGTCTTTGTAGAAGAATCTTTTATTAACGTTACAGTATTTTAGCAGCATTGTTTAATACCTCAAACCTGAACCTTTTAAGCATTATTCTTTGCTAAACAGCTCAAGCTCAGTTGGACTGGATGGGATAAATGCACAAACATAATTTTTCCATGAAGAAGTTCCACAGGGGCGCTGACCTCTGTTCGTCCCTGTCTAGAACCACCCATGACACGAAGTAATCTCTGTTCGTCTCCACCCTCCAGCTGCTCTTCAAAAACATGCCACACACACACACACACCCACACGCACACACACACACACGTTTGTGTTGCTATCTTTGTGGGGACTTTCCATTGACTTCCATTCATTTCTACAGCCTAAACCTTACCTTTACCCTTTTCCTAACCCTATCCATCACATACCTAACCCTAACCCTAACCAAAACTCAATTCATACCTTAGCCCTAACTCTGACCCCTGACCCAAAAACAGGGTTTCCCCTTGTGGGGACCAGGATCTGGTCCCCACAAGGAGCATTTGGTCCCCACAACGTAGTATATGTCAGGAAAATCGTCCCCACAAGGCATTACAAACAAACGCACACACACGCACACACACACACACACACACACACACGCACGCACGCACACGCACACACACACACACACACACACACACCAGCAACCCGGGGTGCTGTGTGAGATGTCCAATGCTCGGGTTATTGATTTATGACCTAACTGAGCTTTAAAGCTCTCGAAGGTGCTCTCTCTGACATGCCTGATGTGTTCTTTGGTCTTCATCATTCTGCATGTTTTATGTTCTCAAAGAAACCTCTGGGCTTTCAAAGAACAGATTAAGTAACAGAGGTGAACTCTATCCACTAACTGGGTGACTTCTGTAGCAATTAGTTGCACTGGATTATATTTAGGGAAAGGGGTGTGGATACCTATGTTTGCTGCAACTCTCAGATTTTGATTTGTAGAAGGATATTTTAAAGCCTTGTATCATTTTCCTTCATCTTTAAAATTATAGGTCAATTTTCTGTCAAACAAAACTCAATAAAAAAAAACCATTGAACTTTTGGGCAGTAATGTGACAAAATGCAAACTGATGTAAAAGATCAAGAGGTATGATTCTTTTGTAAGGCATTAATCATCTAATACAGTGTTTCTCAACCCTGGTCCTCACCGCCCCCCTGTCCTGCATGATTTAGGTATTTCCCTTCTGCCCCACACCTGAATTGTGTCTCTGGGTGATTAACAGGTTTCTGCAGTACTTGATGGTCATGCAATCATTTGAATCAGCTGTTCTGGAATAGAGGCACATCTAAAACATGCAGAGCAGGGGGGCGGTGAGGACCAGGGTTGAGAAACACTGATCTAATATAATTTATCAATTCCAGTCCCCAGGAGCCACTGGCCTGCATATTTTAGATGGATCTTCGTTCCATAACCTGATTCAAATGATTGCATGATCTCCTTTGCATGCCACAATGCTGCAAAACCCTGTTGCTCACCTATTTATGCAGGTCAGGTGTGTGGCAGAACAGAAACCCCTAAAACATGCAGGGCAGTCGTACCTGAGGACTGAAACTCTGACTAATACATAATGCTACATAAAGAAGTAAAGGAAAAAGAATTAAGTGCTCCCCAGTTTCACATCAGAGTTATGCAAAGTTTTCCAAACCATGAAAAATTATGAGTGTAATTTTAAAAAGGGGGAAAAAGGATAATCTTTGGACAAAATGCAGTCCTGCTGAGTCTGACCAAATGAGCTTTACGAAGTATGACGGACTTCAACTTTTTGTGAAGTTTTTCCTCCTAAAACGGTTGAATGTTTTTGTTTAGTTTTTTTTAAAGTTAATGCTCATATGTTGCAATTCTTGGCTATGATATCTATCTAGATACTTGCTGATTTTGTTTTGAATGCAATATTTATACTGCCTAAATAAATACATTATATAGTTAATGATAGGGCTAAATGAATGTCTTCTTTTTAAAGACTAGAAGCTTGCAAAGTTCAACATTTCAGGGATGCACATTATTAAATGTCTTCCTGAAAGCAAAGAAAAAAAAACAAACATTACTGTCCATTAAGTCAGTTGGACCTTTTTTTATTAAGATCAAACATGAAACATGACAATTAGCAGCACTGCAGTCACAGCTGCAAGTCTCTTGGTTTGTGTACCTCTCAGTAAGTCTGATGCATCTCGCCAGCGGGACTGTGTTTTTCCTTGAAGCAGAACAGAGCCAGCTTCTTTCAGCTGAATTGGTTCTGTTAGTATAAAACAAACAACAAAACATCCCGAGATCAAACCACAGATTCCAAGATTTAGGGATTTTGATCAATTTCCTTCTTTACGGTCACTGTCATTGTGAACAATACATTTTTGTTCTTCAGTAAATTTAGTGTCCTCAGACGGGGACACAGCTTTGTAATGGCTTCAGACTCGCACAGAATGAAGTTATTAAATCAGATGGTGTTTATATTCTTAATTCTGACCTGGCTATTTAATTATGTTTGTCCTAATTACAAACTCAGTGGTAACATAATGGTTTACCATCGAGGGCATCGTTCCACCAACGGGTCAGCACGATCATACTTGCATAAATAAAAAATACATACATTTTAATGGCGGATTCCTAGCTAGTGCTAAAAGATAGGCTACTGAGGGCTTATTGTGGGGTTTTATAAAACCAGGGACTCATTTCATGCGATTCCTATTTTAAAAACACTGGATTATTTTTGTACCAAACATAGATTCCCCAGCTTGTTTGTACCATGGAAAACCACTTATTTGTATGTTCTGTTCACTATATGCAAATGAGAGTTGTGATATTTGGGTTTTTCTTTGCTTTATTTTTAGATTTGTTACTCTTGGTTTTTCATATGCAGCTCATTCCTTTCAGAAAGATTCCTCATGATGTTGGTTCCAGACTTTAGCATTCTGTATGTTTTTTCTGTTCCCTTGTGTCTTTTGTTAATCATGTCCTAATCTCTAGTATTTAAGAGTTTCTGTGTATTCCTGGGTCAGCGTTGTGTTTATGTTTACTAGTTTCCGTGTTCCCTGATTTACTCAGTTCCCTCAGCCTCTCGGCTCCCAGCATCCCCAGGTGTCTCTTGTTTGCTCATTTACTCACTTGTCTTGGATTCCTGTAAGAAAGCTCCGCAATATAAACACTTCTTGTTTTTCTCAGTCTCTGTACCTGTTGTTCCCACTCGCTGGATTCCTCATGGTCCCTTTGTGATTTTTGCTTTGGATGGTCCCTGGACAGCTATTTTTATTTTTCCCTTTTAATTCACTTGCTTTCCTCCTGCATATTTTTTGCTGACCAGTTAAAAGTGATACCCTTGGACCTTGTCATGTAGTTGTCGTTGTGTTGACAATTAACAGCAAAACATGGTTTCCCTTTTTCAGATTCTTAGTGCGTCACACAATAGATGCAACATGTCCAGTACAGTAATAGATATCAATTATATCTGCATTTAATTCCTCTCTTTTATTGTTTCATGATTAAGCGAGTTTTGAAAAACTGAAACAATGTGAAAACCTGAACCAAATTCTTAAAAAAAACAAAAAAAAAAAAACACATTTCTTGACAAAAGTCAATTCACCACTTGTATTCTTACATTTTGTAATGACACAACCACAATCTTCAATATAATTTTGTTAGGATTGCTGTGCTCTAACCACTGCACACCTGGTACAGGTCTGTCTATTGCAGCAACTCTGAAACCAGCACTTAATGAAGTCAGTTTATTTGTCCCTGCAGCTGCCAACTTTATTAAGTCAGGTGTGCCATACATGGGCAGCCAGAGGAGCACGCAGCGCCGGACTGATGCCGTAAATGTCACAGCAGGGCGCAATTTGTTTGAAAAAAACACGAGCTCTGTGTTTAAACGAAATAGATTAGGTCAAACCTGCTGCTTTGTGCAGTGAGATACAGACTGCGTGTGTGGGAGAAAGAGAGAGAGAGGACGAAGAACGCGTGTCTGCTCTGAGCTCTTTGTTTTTTTACGGATGACAGGATGTTGCTGTCTTTACGCACAGATTCGCTTCGTCTCTGCTCGGATTCAATTTATTCCTCAAGTTACTGAGCGCTAAATGTTGGCTTCGTTGAGACGCAGCAGAATATTGTTGTTTTTCTTATTGGGACGGAACGGGACTTTCTGATTCGCCCTTTATTGTGGTTGTGTTTTATTTATTTATTTTTTCTTCTTACGGAGGAGAATATATCCTTTGAATCGGACCTGGGCGTTTCAGAAGAGAAACTTCGGAGGTGCAGGATGGACATACCTGTAATCTTTTTGCTCATCCACCTGACCCAGACTCAGACTAAAGGTACTTTAAAAGACTATATCTGCATGTCATGTCTTCGTATAACATTGTTTTTTCTTCGCTTTAATGCTGTCTTTAAAAGGCACCGCTGTAACTTCCTTTTGTATTTTTTTTTACTCTGTATTTATAGCAGTTTACAAATCAAGGCAACAGTTTTATTAATAGGTAACAGTTAAGTTACACTTTTGTTGTAAATGTTTGTCTGAATTTCCAGTAAACCTGTTGTGGACTCTCCACACACTACCGTGAGTGATTTCAGTGGGACAGGAATCTAATTTCGTTAGTGCATTGTCCTGCTCCCCTGCAGAGACAGCAGGTGAGAAGGTGAAATTGGCTCTCATTGTCCAGTCCTTACAAAGAAATAAGACTAGGATGAGTTTAGCTTTGTGTGCAATAGTTGTACGCAAATGGAAGAAGAAAAAAAGAAATCCAATAATGTGAATATGTTATGGACAAATTTCTTGATTTGGTTTTGGGCCAGATCAAATGTTCAGAAGCTGTTTCTGGACACACTCCCAGAGCTTGTTGTATGTAAAGTAATTTTATGTAAAACTCATGCTGTATTCATTCCCATCACCCGCGCCCATTCACATTTCCTGCAGCGTCTCTCTCTACCTGACTCATTCTCATCCTCAGGAGGAGAAGCTGTGCAGGTGTGTAAATCTGACTTATTCTTGGATTTATAAAAAAACAACAACTTTTATTTCATGTTGCATATGGGTGACCAGTTCCATTAAAAACGACACAAAATTGTGTAATAATATAACAAATGTACCAGCAGCATCCAGTGCTCGATACATTTTCTGTTGTGAAAATGTGGCATTATTGACCCCTGAACAACAACCTGGACTCTCTGGAAGAATGGTAACACTAAAATTGTCGCACGTTGTCCTGTTGCACTCGCCCTTTTGTCAAGAGTGAAACGGATTGCAATGCAAAACAGTTTTCAATAGAGATCACCGCTAACTGGATGTGTTCTTTTCTATGGTCAAACAAGCATGATTTAATCACTTTAAGCAAATTACAGATCTTGCTAACATACTTTTAAGTGACTGTTCCAACTTGTGCCTAATATTAGACCAACCTGTTGCCTTCCCCAGTCTGTCCTGATTCTTTCTCAGCCTCCCTTCTATTATTTTTCTCCATCCTCACAATTAGAAAAATACATCAGAAAACCGCACGTAAAACATGGAATTTTGATTTGAAATATTGTTGAATAGCAGTCACCGACTGGACGTTGGATCTGATCAGACTTATCAGATACACTCAAGTTTATCACTACCAACTTCTATAATTTCTGTTTCACTATTTAGTTAAATGTTAAATTATTACTGTCTGAATAACAAAAAAAATAAACAAGCTTCTTTTTTGTGTTATAATCTATTATGAATGCAGTACACAGTTCAAGACAACAGTGAGCTCTCTAACTTAAAGTAAGCTGAATATTTACAAACCTCCTCTTCAACCACTTTGAGAAGTTTTTTCATCCCTACTACATTTTCATCTCTCTCCGTCTTCCGCCTTTCTTTCCTGTCTCTCCATCTTTCCCTCCCTGTCATCAGATGACAACACGATTCAAATGAAAAGTTTCGCGCCCCGCACTGTAGCGCCAACGTGTGAGTCAAGGAGAAAAGCCACACAGTTTGCTCGGCTCCCGCGCTCTCAACTCAAACCTGTGAAGGCGCCACTGTAGCTCAACCTTTAGTGTGTCTGCGTGTGTCTGTGTGTGTGTGTGTGCGTGTGTGTGTGTGAGCGGAGAGGAGAGGACCCTAACCGGTGCTGTGCATCTGTTATTGATTATATCATTTACACATTCAGAGGGCTGTTAAAGTGCTGACTAGAAAGAATTGTTCCACCATCGCTTTGGCGCCCGTATGCGTAATTTGCAAGACGAGAAATTGTCCCGGTAATTATTGTGATAAACGTTAATATTGTTGTTTTGAGACCTTTTTTTTAAGTAATATAATAGAAGAGGCATGATAATGCATTTTTGCTCCCTCGAAGACGAATACATTTTAATTTTGGAAGTGGAAGATAATTTAATATCAACTAAAAACAATAAATGGAATAGAAATTAAGAAAAATACACACAAGTACCATAAAAGTGGATCGAGTTTCTGTAAACAAAATTTCCTTTCAAAAAACATTAATCAGAATGTAAATTAGGCTCTTTTTAACTTACCATGTAATTAATTAATTGCATATTGAAAAGCTTAAATCAAAAATTTGAAAAAGTTGATATTGCATAATACCCTCTCATCTGAAACAAATGCAAATTTGAAAAGTATGTTGTGTATTTGTATTCACCTCCATCCATCTTCTCATCAACTAACCAGCTTAGCAGATCCACTGCATGATGCTGAAATCACCACATTTGGGTTGGGATTTTTTGACTGGTGTGGTGTTTTGTTGTCTTTTATTTATTTACTTATTTTATTTCGGTTCCAATTGATCAGAACCTCTGCGTATTCTCAGCTTGGCCTGTGGGAAACTTTAAACTTTTTTCTTTTAAGTGCTTTTTAACAGTGACTTTCTATCCAATAAAACCAGATGTGTTGAGTGCACATCTAATAGTCCTCTTGTCGGCACACTCTCCAGCTTGAACCTTTGCATTTCTGCAGCTCCTCTGGTGTTACCCTGGGCTGTTTTAATGCTTTCTTTGTCCTGTCTGTCAGTGTAGGTTCAAGTTTTCATACTTTTGTATTCTATCCATGATTATACATTCTTTGATGATGCATACCTGTGAGGTGGAACATGAGATGTTAGTAAAATTAATTGAGGTTTGGAATTGTAATACAACAAAAAGTGAAAAGGGTAAATATTCATGTATATTTTTTTCACATGGCCATTTTCAGCCCTTATTCACACTGCAGAAACAATGACCTGCATGACCCCTTTTTAATCCCTTTGTGGTGAACTTCCACATTTTTGGCTCAGAAAAATATAAATTGAGTCAGAATCAAAGCAAGAAATAAATTTAGACATGATTCATGTCCAGCTCAAGCTTCAGATAAATGGAATCCTTTCCTATAAAAACCGAGAACCTGTGAGACATACTGTAGGACTCCTCACTTTTGTCCAGTTTTTTATTGTGTCTGAGAGAAGAGACAATTGGCTTACATTCACACAATTCCAGTGAAGATGACAGAGGACAGACAGAGGAGAAAGAGTCAGGAACCTGCCAGCCATAAAATTTATTGGAGAATATTTTTATGTTGTTTTTGAACTCAGTGAAAACCTTATTGTTATTGCTATTTTTTTTATTAAAGAATCTTTATTATTTAAAAAATTCCCAGTAATTTAATGTAGTCTTAAATTTGCATGAATACCCTTTTATTAGCCTGTGTATTGCTTTCTTTCACAATTCCACTTGATTCTCAACTCCCTTTAGTGCTCTGCCTGGAATTTCTCACATTGAGCTCGATTTCTGTGACAGAACTTCATCTTGGCCAATCAGTGAACAGAAGGAGAAATTGTGAATGACGTCGAGTTTCTGCAGTGTTTATGAATTGTAGGCTGCCTATGGTTGCAACTTGGCAATGAGGAAATGAACAAAGACATTCAGTCCGTGTTGGCCACACTTCCAAATGTTGAGCAACCAGAGATCTACTTGGAATTCAAGTTTGTCTTCCATTTATTTGGTTCATCAGTAAGTTACTGATATTGAACATTTTCTAATGTTTGATCTCCAGTCAAAGTTTGGCGCCAGACACACCAGACGGCAGATGCTTCATGACTTAATAATATCTATTACTGTCTAGGTGTAGGTGGAGGCTGTGCCTAGCAGTGTCAGCAATTGAAATATTTCCAATGTGCAAGTGAAACTGTTTTATTCAGAGAATAATACACAAATGAGAAACAGAGCATGACTTTCCCGATAGAGGTGGTCTGTAACTCTCAGACACAATAACATACTGTTGTCTGTCAGCAGCAAACAAACTGTTGACAGACCAACGCCACACTCCACAGCTTTGGAAAGGAAAGGAGAGTAACGGCAGAGACGATGTAAACGCAATGACGGTAAAAACAGCTAATTGTTTTCAGTTTTTTCTTAGCAGCTTAAATGAGCTTAACATTACCTTAAAATAATTGTGTTTCTCATCAAACCCAGAAGGGGCAAATTTACAAATCATTTAAGCTTAATGAGGAAGTGTTTATGTAATTTTGTTTCCAATTCATGCTGATCTGCTCAGCTTCATTTAACTTGTCTGCTTATTTCCTGCTGCTCTTCTATGACAGTTTCAGTGCTCCTGCAGTTTCAATGTTGCTCTATGTATCACCTGTCTTCACAAGTCAGAGACAAACTCTTTGTTTCACTTTATGTAGAATATTTAAATAAGTAGATCTCAACTGTCTCTATCTACATCTTTCTTTGCTGTGGATGCCCTGGAAATTTCTCCACTATAAGGACCATAAGATTGTTATCTATCTGGCACCTGACAAGTCTGAAGTGATTAGTCTGAAGTGTTGCCTGAGGCAGGAGCAGATCTACAAAGGAAGAGGTTCTTCATGTGTAAAAGTCTGCTTGGACACCAAAAAAGATGACTTCCTATAAATGTTATTTATAATTTTTAAATTGCATTCTGTTTTCTGTCTGTTTTCACGTGTTCTGTTTTAATTCTCTACTGTTATTGTTTTTTTCCCCACACATCCCAAAACATTCCATCATCATTCCTGTTTTATCCCAGTGTTCTCCGACTCTGTACTAGTTTACGTGTGGGCTACCAACATCCCAGTCAAAATTTATAAGGTTGGGCAGAGAAGGACTGAGCGATTTCATTGGATTCGCCCAATCTCCTTCATGAAAATGAACCAATAGGTCAAATTGGTCAATAAAAATGATTTATAATAAACTTTTTTCATTAAATTATATTATGACAGCCTTTGGCCGGACTATAAATGTGCATCGACCCACCAAGCAATGCTGGGTACACCAGAAGGTCGGTCCATCTCTGTATTCAACACACTGCACCAAGCAGATGGCAAGATGCATTGAGAAGCTTTGAGTTTTAAGATTGCCTCTTTGTTGTGACAGTCAAACAAATTTTCTGCACTCTTCATTTCTAGTTTTTTTTATCAGATTTTGAGTGGAGACTGTATTACAGCCTAAAAGATGCATAACCTATTAAATCCACTAAGGCAGAGTGATTTTAATCAGGCAAAATTAATTAGCGGGCACCTTATCACACAGAACGCTACATAAATATATCATTTATTGTATCTTTTTGCTCTGAAGAAATTTGGGAGGCGATCTTTCATCTTCAAATATTTCTACAGTGTCATTAACTTAAATGCAAAAAGATTAAAGTAAAAATTTAAATGATGACAGATGGTCACTGATAAGATTAAAAGAGAGGAGGAACAAGAGCAGACATGTAGCTTCTCAGGAACTTTGTCTGAGATGCGTCATCACATCATCATCTGCTTTGGCTGGTCAAGAACAGCTGTCTGAACTGTCACAAAAATGTGTGGCAAAATCTTTACTTGGAAGATATGGGGAATAATCAATCCGGAGACATTTTTACCCTCAGTGCTACTGAATACAATTTGGCGAGAGGAGAAGTTATAAAGTTTTATAAACCCCCTACTATAACTGTTATGCTTTTTAGGGATTAAATTAAATGAACATGATTGGTTTCAGATTAAATAACTTTTACAAGAAGATGACAAACTTTCCTTTAATTCAGTGCTCATTCTTTTTAGAAACTGAAGGAAAAAAACAGTTTGGCAGCTTATTGACAAAAAGAAAGACCTAAAAAATTAAAAAAGAAGAATAGTCTTGTAAAATTCTGTTATGAAAATTCTGGTTAAATACAACAAGAGAGAGCACTGAAAAATTGCTTAGAAACAGCTACTTTATTTCTTTCACACTAAAAAACACAGCTGAGCGCACATTATGAAGGACCACTGTGGAGAGCCTTGAGAGCAACAGGTGGCTCCAGAACGTTGCAAAGTGACTTTATTTTTTTTGCCACCGCCAGGCCAGCTCAGTGCCATGTCACTGCAATACGCCCAGCAAAGACTCCCCCTTTTTTGTACTCTGAACTTCTGCAGAGGATCGCAGTGCAAAGGAATATTTTATATGCACAAATCCTGATTCTTGTCTCAACATCACTTTATAAAAGTCTTTTTAACCCTAGCCCATTCTCTGAAGGCTTTTTGAAACGGCATGTTTTGTTTGTGAATGCCTCACAATCTGATCTCCAATGCAGCGTTGCAAACCGTTGTTGGCAGGATTTATTTACACCTACTGGAAATATTTGAAGAATAAATAACATTTAATTGTTGAGTAAGTGACTGCTTATGAATTTACTAGGAAATTGCTGATTTATGCATTAAATGACTTAACTGGAGTGTTTACCATTGTGGACAGCTTTTCAGAAGTTGTCAATTTGTCAATGTGTGAGTCCACTTTACCGGACTTTAAATATGTCATTCCATAAATTGCCAGGTTTTGACTGTGCAATGCAAGTGAAAAATAAAAATCCACTTGACTGGCAGTCAGCCAGAAATGCAAAGACCTTGTGAATATCTTCTGAGTGCTTTCACTGCAGGGGTTTTGAACTCCCGTCTTTGAGAAGTGGCGTCCTGCAAGTTTATATTTCAGTTAGATGACTGACAACATGCAGTGAGGATCTACAGACTCTAGATGATGGCTTAATACTTTCATGCAGGTGAGATGAAGCAAAAACAAGTTATCAGTCCACTAAATTGGACATCATTGCTGCATATTTATTTTTGAAAATGTTTATAATTACTGTGATTTCATTCTGAATTGTTCTCATGTTTGAGTGGCATTAGCTTAAAATAATTTCACTATTTTTAAATGTATGTTGAATTACTTTATGGTGGAAATATATAGGAAAGGCAACGGAGCTAACATGATTACAATTGGCAGTGCCTATGAATTTCACTTTAATAGTCACAGGTATATAAAGCGCTTAGAATTGCAAATTATTCCCACAAACAGTTGTGGAAAAAATGGGTCACTCTGAGGATCGCTTTGCAATTTCATAGCGTTCACTAAGTCCAAAAGGGGAATTTCCATACAACTAGCATAATAATATTAATAATTCATTTTGTTTTTCAGTGCCTTTCAAAACACCCAATGAGACGTTAAAACACTGAAACATTAAACAACATTAAACAATAAAAAATGGCTATACAATCACAAAGCCACGAAAAAGCTAAAAAAATCATAGTGAGGAGGTTAACTTGAGCAGATGAATTTTGAGTTGTGCTTTGAAGGTCAGAAGTGACATCAATGTTTTTCTGAGTTTAAATATTTCTAGTGGGGCCCTTGACTTCAGTTTTAACCTACAACAGCGGTGGAGTAATATTCTTTCATTTCTTTCTATATGAGCATTGCTAAGGTTATTGCCAACATCTGGTGGTACATTTAGAGTGACATATGGACAAGGTATAGAAGATAATTACAGAAATGTATTAAATACCTCGAGTAAAACCCTATTTTTCAAACATCTTTAAGATGTGTCCTGTGCAGAAAAAATAGTTATGTGCATTGCTCAGGTGTGATTTATTAACCTTTTTATAGATTTTTTTGTAACTAGTTCACTTTATTGCATAGCAAGTGGACAGGAAATAGGGATGAGAGATGAGAAGGTGACCCGGAACTGGGAATCAAGCCCAGAACAACCGCGTCAAAGACTGCTGCCTCTGCACTTGGCCTGCATGCTCTAACAACTGAACCACCCATGGCATGGTATTGCAGATGTGATGTGCAAAACCATTTTTCCTCTTAACACAGTGTGTGCAATAACATCCAAAGAGTTCAGCTTTGTCCTGACCAAACTAGTTTCTCCCAGTATTTTCCTGACTTGTTCAAGTATTCTCCAGCAAACATTTGCAAAGCTCCAACTTGATTTTCCTTCACTAGTGAAGTCCTGTGCATAGACACTAATGCATTTGAGTGCATTTCTTATTGCTTACATGTGAGAAACTTTCCCCACTATTTCCATGGCTTCCTGGAGTTCTCTGCTACTGCTCTGGGACAACTCTTAACTTTTAACAACTCTTTTGACTCTTCAGTTAGAAATCTCATGATTGGATTCTGGAATTGGCTACTTTATGGTCAAAATATATTCTTTCTGCTTCCAGAGTAAAGTCCCAACAGCACTTGCTGGACTATTCATGAAATTAGAAAGGCAGCTGTAACCATTTACATCAGTATGTGTTTGTAACACTTTGGTAATGAGAAGCATTTTAATAGGCCATCTGTTAATATGAAACCAGCTGATGTAGATTTGGACATGGCAGCAGGGATGCTTTCCCAATGGCTGGTTTCTGGATTTTCTGTCCCTTGATGCGTCTGCTTCCTGCATGTGTGGCTTTCAGATTTTTTTCTACCTATGACTTCATTTGTGGACTAATTTGCTTAAATTTTTTTGTATGTGTGGATTACATGTTGCCATATCTGGTATGGCTTTTATGTCAATGGCCCCATTAGAAACATTTAAGCTTAGAAAAATGTTGATCTGTTCAATACTTTGCTATAATAACACTGACAAATGACTTTGGAACAAAGCAGGCAAGGAAAAAGGTAATTGGGAACAACTTCTACTCAGGGGAGGCTGAGAAGATGGTTCAACAATTTCAGTCAGACATTTGAGCAGGGACTCATCCAAAACTTGCAGGTCATGGGCCCCTATGGGGACCAGAATACCTTTGAGGCTTCAGGTAGCAGTAATTACTCATTGAGCCCCAGTTCCAATTCAACGAGATTCTACAAACCCAAAGAGAGATGGGTGAAGTAAAATAACCTATAAAAATGAAAAAAGCAGCTAATAATAACAGAAGATCGTTATGTACACAACTAAAACATCCCTCCACATTTCTGCTGCAGCCTGAATGCTGAATGTTGAGTTTGGACAGGAATCCTTTGTAAGAAAGTGCTTGGATGAGTTTACTTGGACTGGTCAGATATCTAAATATTTTCTTGACACTTTAATCGGAAGCTGTGATCTTGCCTGGTTTTGAATTGAAGGTCTGACATCTAGCCCCATTTAGGTCTAGGAAAGTTTTATTATTTTATATTGGCAGAGTTACTAGAACTCCTGTTGGCAAATTATTGGACTTTATTTCAACCCGCAATGTGTCATTTCACACAAAAACACTGTTTTACGGTAGAACAGGGGTGGAAAACCTTTACTATCCAAAGAGACATTTTTGGTAAATAATGTATTTAGCTTCTGTAAACCCAAATTCATGCTGGATTTGTACGTTAATGTTGAGTCGCTGTAGGACGCTGGGTTCAGGTCCAATGTAGGTCAACGATTCACACCGATCTACAGAAATCCCGTGTTTGTGTCTGTTTGTGTCCAGACACAAAACATGTGGGGGAATAGTAACAGCTCACTGTGACTGTATGGCTGGGTAGGTTATATTTAATTTATTTAGCTTTTTTATTTATTTTTTAGCATGAACGTCCCACTGAATAAACATTATATTTGTTTTAATATTTTTATAATATATTTTAGCAGAGCTTAACATTGAGCTCTGCTAACAACATTAGCACTCTGGGGACAACCAAAGTTAGGGCATAAAAATAATAAATCTTACCTTACATATGAATGCTTGGCTTTCTTAGTAACTGCCCATTATCTGAAAATACAATTTAAATGATGTGATCGTTACCTGTTAGAAAGTGGTGCTGCAAACTCTGGCGTTGTTCGTTTTCGCACCTCCTGTTTTTAGCTGTAGATTGTTGATTCGCTTTTCTCCTTTTTTTTTCAGTAATTAAAAAAAAAATAACTCCTGTGACCAACTACCTTCGAAGCACGAAAATAACGTTTATCTTTCTCTCTATTAGAACGGTTGGTACAACCGTACAGGACACAAACTTTAGGCACATTGATGCTGGATCAACAGAAATAAATGGGCTGAATTTACTTCTGGCCCTCCATGTGCATTGGGTGACATCGGTGCTGCTGCGTCATCTGGTGCCCAACAATTGATGTGAATGATGCCCCTAAAATATTTTAAATGAAGGATTCATTCCCTCCTTCTCCACAAACAACTGTACGCAAATGATTTAAAGTGGCTACAGTTAGTTAACAGAAGTGAAACCAGACAGTTATAATTTTAGAAAATTCAATTAATTTCAAAATAATTAGCACTTTCCTAATATAACACTTTGTCTAGAAGTACCCAGTAAATGAGAAGGTGGTTCCTCATTGCTAGTGCCTTGATTTGGTAAATTAATACCTTTCTAATTTGTTTACAACCTGGTTTACCCACCAGAAATGCAGGATTGGGTAATAATGTTGCAGAAATCTGGATTGCTTCCTGGAAAAGTTTCTTGTTTTGGAAATGGTGCCTTAAAATAAAATACCTACCTTTTATCTGTTTATAAACTTTAAAATTTGTTTGTTTCCATGCCTATTCTTGCTTTTTTTATTCTACTCCTTTTGTTAGTGTGATATTAAAATTAGAATAAACAATAGTTTCACCAGGGAGGCAGTAAAAGTGTATTATTGTTGTTTGTTATTAGGACTGAAAGTATATTTTTTTATATCCCTTTCTCATAGATTGATTTTTTACTGGCTTTATTGTATATGTTGCCAGTGTATTTCATATGCAATATAGCTCATTTAACAAGGCGCAGGTGTCACATTTTTATACAAATGGCCGTCATAAAAATAAAAATTGTTTGGAAGATTATCATTTAAAGAATCTACGCATAACTTTGATGTCTTAGATCATTATTAAGTTGTAGATTTACTTTCCGCTCAAACCTACCCATGATTTGCTGTTCTCACCAGGCTGAAAGAAAATAAAGAAAATCAAGCAGGAGGCGGCTGTTATTATAAAAGCAATTCCAAAAATCCAGTGTGAATTTCTTACACCGTGCCAAGCAGCAGACCCAGACACTTTCATATCACGGTGGTTAGCAACTCAGAGAGTGAGATTTTTCCTTTGGGTGCTACTAGTGAAGGCCAGAAACTGTAGTAATAGATGATTGATGCTCACCTACAAACTCTACCTAAATTTGGCAGGACGGCTGTTTTCTTTGTTCCATCGTCACGATGACGGAACCACTGGATTTGATTTGCTGAAAGCTAAAAGAAGCACAAAGCAGAGTTACAGACTGCCAGTTCAGATATGACAGGATGGCAGAGGCTTTATTTGTTTTTTGTTTTTTTGCCACCTCTGCAAGTTTGTTGTAAATGTTAGGATATCTAAGAAAATCTTTCTTTTATGACTTCTTGCTTTGAACGGTAATGGAAAGTTCGGAAATTATATATTTGTAAATAAGTTAACATGTTGTTTTCATTACACGTCAAAGGCTTGTTTTGTTGGTGTTTGAATCATGGCTTGTTTCCTCCAAGTTGGCACCAGAAATATGAGCAGAAATATATTTACTAAGTGGATGCATGCAAAGAGATACCACTGTTCACACGTTTGAGATTTTAATACCACAATTATGCTGTTTACATGAGTTGTGTATCAGGTCCCCCATTCAAATTCTCATTTATACACCTCGTGGTTTAGTTTGATAAATAATTCATCTGCACATTGCATCCATCAATACTAATTACACTCTGCGCCACATCCAAAATATTCATTAGAGCCAAATCCTTCAAACTTGGAGCTAAAATCTTATTCAGATGCTCGCATTGATTTATTACAGAGAAAGTAGAGCTCTGGAGCAATATAATCCTCTGTTCTTCGGGTTTTTGGATTGAAAACTTGAAGTCACAGCCAAAAAGCTCTGGTTCAGTTTGTGTCGGATGTGTTAATTTAAATCGCGGTACTGGATAGCAACAATGAAAATGTTACATTCATTTTTGTTGTGCCAAATCCAAACACATGTCACTTTGCAGCATTTTTACATAAGAGGAATTAAGTCCAATTTAGATCTGGTTGTCTTAAATTTAATCCAATTGTTATGATCATAAATCATTCTCTCATTAAGCCCACTAATTAAGAATTCAATTTAATTAAAACGCAGTTAAAACGGCATGTTTAAATTGCAGTCTTTTGAAATCCCCTCTCTCCCAATATTCGTTCATCATCATAATATTGAATGTTATTTTAATAAAATAAAGCTTTATTAGTGGTTAGCAGCACTGCCAAAGTGCATCAGGGGCAGTAATCATTATTATTCTTTTTTGTGGCAAATTATCCTTTTTTTTCCCCCAGATGCAAATTAAATACAGGTTACCGCTGAGCAAGGAGAAAGGAGAAGGTAAAAAGTACTTTGTCTTATGCAAAACAAACATGAAATGCTAACAGGGGAGCCCAGAAAAGTTCACAAATGAGTTGTCTGGGACACTTCAGCCTCATTAGGAGGAGCCAATGATGCACTAGTGTGTGCATCATTGAGCTGGAATGGACCAGTGCTCAGCTGATCATTCTGTCTTGACTCTAATTTGGACAACACAACTAAATGAAAATGCAGATACAAATGAATTAAAAAAAAAAGCAACTTAACTAATACAAAGAGCAAACATGTTTCGTTTTGTTTGTTTAGTGTAGCAAAAAGTGTCCTCAAGCTAATGTCCCTTTATGGCCACGGCCACTGAGGGAGATCTGAAAAAATAAATAACCATAAAGGTATGCTTCTTTAAGTGTGAGGAGGAAATACACCAAATAGGAAATGATGCAAGAATGAAGAGAAATGAAAACTTTATCGTTTTAGGCTCATTTATTTGATCCAGGAATATCCCAGGTCACCTACAGTACATATTACAGGTTGGCTGGTGAAGGTGTTTTTATACACATTTAAACCCTGAGGTCATCAGGTTGTAAAACTAGATGGCAAAAATATCATGGCTTTTCAAATAAAACCTTAATCTTTAGTGCCAACTGTGAAACGAAAGGATTACTGGGTGATATCACAAAATATCACCCAGATTTTTAGACAGAAGAGATGAGAAGTCACCTTATACAACAAATAGAAAGTCACATTTTTGTTTTTTAAATAAGCTTCAGTCAGATTGTTTAGTGTTTGATCTACAGAAACATGTAACCAACCTAAAATGTTGGTTCCTGGTACATACTGCCAATTTATATCACACTCAAGTAACTCAAGTAACTATCACTATCACTAGTGGTTATATCTCAAACAACTTAAAATAAATTTCAAACAACTTAAAATAAATTTGAGTTCCCACATTAGCTCCACTGCCTGCTGGAAATTGGACTCTTTAAGAACTGCCTACCCTTTCTGACACTCCTCTTTCAGCAAATCATTACAACAATCAATCAAATTTATTTGGATAGAACATTTCAGCAACAAGGGAGAAAAAAGTGCTTTACATCATGAAAACATAATACTGCTTCTCCATGCAGTACAAATGCATGGAGGAGCATTACTGATTTTAGTGTGGCATGTATCACAAAATATCAGTTTTTTAGGTCAAAGGCGTTCATTGATGCCATTTACAATCGTTCTTGGGAGCTGTTGTGACTCGCTCCCAAGAAACCAGTCACACATTTACACGACACCGGTGACTGGAGTCTCTCACACTGGCTCTTTTTGAAACCAAGTCTCAGAGTGAAACTTTTCTGTAACATCCTAGTGTTTGTTTGAAATACCTGCACAGACTGCACAGTTGCAGGGTTTATTCTGCGCCTATGAGGGCGGAAGACGACAAAAACAATGACGGACGGCGTTGTGACTCGTTGCTCTACTTAACCCGTTTAGTTTAACGCAATCCCTGATGAGGAATAAATGTCACATGAAACAGTTTACTGTTTACTGTAAGGTGGAAGCGAAGGCCTGGCATGACAACTACAGCTGACTGAAGGTGTCTTGGCGGTGCCGTCTAGATGTGGACATTTTCCCCAATTAACATCCAAAAATACCAGCAGTTTCCAGACAGTGTTCTCTTTTAAAGGCAGCCTTTAGGCATCCCACATGTTTGTCACAGGAGACTCATTCTCAAACATGCAAGAATGAGTCAAAACAGTTTGGTTTTGTTCTTGGTGAGGGAATCGCATAACATGATGTAAAACTTCAGAATATTGATTTTGCATAATACCACCCCTTTATTTTTACACATACACTTTTCTGTCAAAAGTTGTTGTCCGGCTTCATGTATGACTTTGTACGACAACCCATTCCAACTACGTAGAATAACAACAACTTAACACAGTTTTTGAAGGCTTTACTCAAAGTTTGTATTCATGGGACTCATGGACCACATTTCCATGAGTGACTTCTTGCCTGACTCATAGTCTCTGCTCCATTTTAAGGGTAAATGGGTTGATGTCAAGACTCTGTTGACTATTTAAGATCTTACTCATCATACTTGCTTATCCATGTCACTACTATTACTTTGTGTATTGGTGCACGCTTGTATTAGAACTGTGTTCCAAATCCCACAGCTATTGACTATTCTTGAGTTCACCTGAAGGACAAGATCATGTGCTGATTTTTAGCTGTTGATTTTGCAGAAAGGTGGGGACCTCTGCAGACCATGACAGTCATATTCTGCTCTGTGATTTTTACTTGGCTCAGCACCCAATCAATTCCACTTTCTCCTAGCTATGCACAGTGAAATATTTTGTAGCAGGTGATTTACCATTACGGTACAATGGAATTCGCTGAACTCCTGAGAGTTATCTATTCTTGTCTTGCATGCCTTAGTGCTAGATTATTTAACTCTCTCCATGAAAGCGATCGGAAAACCTGAAAACAATGTTATGGTTGAGCAAATACTTTCAAAAGGGAGACAAAATTAGCAAGCAAAATGCAGACGTCGCACAAGATGAGGATTATATACTGCAGCTAATTGCTACCACATTAGATTTTCGCAGCGCAAAAGAAAATCAATAATAAATAATTAAAGCAAATCTTAAAATTTCAAAATAGGATGGTTACCAATGAAAAACAAAATACAGCCTTTGAGAGAGTTTGAGGTGCAGTTTTAAGCACAAAGCTATTTATTTCACATATTGATGACAAATTTAAGAGCTCACGTTCATTAAAATCTATCATTTGCAGGTGTTGAAAATATTTGTGCTCTCAGTGAGAATCCGCAACAACTTGTGGAATTGATTTAGTCGAAAGAGTTAAGTTGCTCTTTGACAAATTTTCCTGCTTTTATGTCTTGCAGCTCTGGTGGCAAGCACTTCGGAGAAAGAGGCGAGATGCCCCCTTGGCCAGTTTCCATGTGGCAACATGAGTCAATGCCTCCCTCAAGCTTTGCAGTGTAACGGACACAAAGACTGTCCCAATGGAGCGGATGAATGGCGCTGTGGTAAGTACGATGCTCAGCTACATGGAGGGAGGGGTAGAGGTAGCCGATGCTAAAAAACTAATTAGGAATCTTCTGCAGCTCAGATTCACATTTCCATGACATTGCTCACTGCCTGACCAGAACCACTGATTCTTAAAAGGTTGTAGCTAGTGTGATCATTTCTTTCAGTGGGCACATCTGATTTCCTTGGCTTCTGGAGCCCAGGTGCCCTCTGCATATGTATGAACTTAATGAATTTATCACTTCCTGAGCGGCCGCTGGCAGGGGGTGTTAACGTAGCAGCAGCCTGCAAAATGTGATTGATTGGGTAGATCTGTCCCCATTGGATGGCATAAGTCTTTATAAATACAGGCCTGGGTAAAACCCTGCCTAATAATGAATATATTCATTTATTATGAATATTTAATAACACTGTATTAAAAATAAAACTTGACTCAGGAGACTATTTTAATGTAATATAGTCTACCTGTGATAGGTTGTATTAATGCAGATTTCTCTCTCTAGCACCTGCAGCTTCTTCCTTTCTGTGTCAAAATTGAAGAAAAGACTCAGTGTCTCAGTTTTTGCATATCTGTCTCTAGGGTTAAAAATAAAGTGTTTTTTAAACAAAAAACATTAGAAAATAAGGCTGGTTGCTGGGTTACTTTGATGCCAAGGCTAGAGGAAACCACATATAGAATATCTGCAACATAATATTTTCAGACGTAATACTTTTTCTTAATTTCTTTGATACTGGTTGTAAAGCTGGGCGGCACGGTGGAGCAGCTGCTAGCAGTGCTTCCTTACAGCAAGTTTGTCAGGATATGAATTCCAGTCGGTGGGGGAGGGCCATCTAAATAAAGCTTGCATGCTCTCCCAGTGAGTGTGTGGGTTCTCCCTTGGTACTCTAGTTTGCTCCCACTGTTTAAAAAGAAAAAAAAAAAAGAAAGAAAAATAATATAGATTTATATCTGCATGTCCTGCAAATTGTTTTCCCAATGAAAGCTGATATCTTGCTCAGTTTCTTCTCACTGCTTTGTCTCTGGAAGACTTTCTCCCTTAAAGATTTGCGAGCAAATCTTTAAAAATTGAACAGTCAAAATGACTTCAGAGTGGTTTTTATTTTGTACACCATTGCGCTATTTTTAAGGGTGGAAAAAAACAGGCAAGGCATAATGATGAACATGTTTTGCTCGTTTGCACGTTGGAAAATTATTCAAACTTACAAAGACACCTTCCACAATGTGGATTCACAATGGTAAGGCCAAAACTAAAATGTTGTAGAGATACTCCACACACACTTTCTGCTTCCACAAGATTTAAAAAGGTAGTGTAATGTTTTTTCCAGACAGTGTGATTTTATAGCACAATCAAATGACTGTTACCTTTAGTTGTTATAAAAAGGCTGTATATAAAACATGACTGAAAAGAAATTTGACTTCGCAATTTAGCGCCTTGAAATTGGGACTCTGTCTTTTTAAGAAGCTGCTGTTTCTGACGCTCCGCCTTCAGCGTGTCATCGCAACATTCCTCTATTAACTCTGTAATAACATTTGACCAGCGTTTCACTGAGAACTAGCTCGTATAACGAGCTCACCACATGTGAAGTTCCACCAGGTGTTTGCTAATTGCTGCTGCTGATAGTCTAAAGGAGCGGTGTGCGGGAGTCCCAAGGGACGGGTGCTCTGGGAGCTGCAGTTTCGGCTTGGAAACTGCAGCTACAGGTTGGAGCTTTGTGGAAAAGGCAGCTCCTGGTGTGACCTAGCGTTTCTGCAAGCAGTCGTTGGGCTTTCTACGTAATACTGCCTCTTTAAGGAGAGAAGCAGGCAGGCGCTGCTCATTAAAGATCATCATAAACTGATCACCCTCAATGTGACCGGCTCGGTAAAGACGAGACAATTTCAGCAGTGGCCCAGTTAAACTCTGGAGTCTAGACCTAAATCTGAAATGCCGTAGACTCGTAGAGAGACTTCAGTAGAGCTGTGCAAATGTCAATGAACTGAGCAGTGATGATGATCTATAAGTGTTGGGTCATATGCTGTGCTCAGTTTATTCATATACTGAGTTCATATTTGAGCAATAAATAGTAGTGTGGTATCTGTTGTGTGTTTTTGTACATTTAGGGTTAGATTTAGATAGAATTTTAATTGTTTTAAAATGTCCTTATTCTGAATTAGATTTTGCTCTTTAGCTTTTAAGGTGTAAGCTTCCCTTCATGAACTAACAGAATTATAATTAGACTTTTCTTGTTCATAAGGCTGCAGCCAGTGAGTGCAAATATTTAAATGGGCCAAAATTAAATATGTAACATTTTCATTTTGACTGCACAATGCTACTTGTTAGATTTCTCAACTTGCAGAGGTCAATTGACCTCAATCATTCAGCCTGTCCTTGCATCACCAGCTTCCATCCTCCAGCTTTTTAACTGCATATAGTCGACGAGTTTCAGTATATGAATGAATGTAAAATTGAGCAATGACCTGTTGAGACTACTCCCAATTTAACCTTGTGCCCAGAAGGAAATTGCCCACCTGCTGCCACTGTATGCTGCCAAGCTTTCAACAATGACAGGCAGCTGCCATCTAGGTGCTCTGCAGGGGAAATGACCACAACCTAAACTCAATCAAATCTAATTTTGTATTATTTACATAGTGTATTCTTCATTAATTGCTAGTATAGCAATGTTACTGCTAGAATTATAGCTGGACTTAGAAACATTTCAAGGAGACTGAAGGCCTTCTAAACTAAATCCAGCAATGTTGTAGTTTCAGGTGCTACAATCCCTCCTGACTTCTGTCCTGGAACAACGCCAGGTTCTGGCTGCAATAGGTACAGCTACATAGTTCCAAGTTATGGACTTTATTTAGTTTTCTATAAGGAAAAACACTTTTGCCTTTGGTTATCAGGCTCAACACGAGGTTTGATCAGGTCCCAACTTGCTTCTTCATATAGAAGAAGAAAATCAGTTACTAATTCATAAAATATGGTAATTATTTGGTATGCCAGGAAACATGGTAAACAGAACACATACAAATAATCCGTAAAACTGTATTTTCATTGAATATAGTTTATTTTGACAGTGAAGGAGAATGTCATTTTATTTTCAAAAACTTTCTCAAAGGTCTAGTCCCAAGCCGCTAAAATACATTTTTAACCACCTTTCAACTATTAATGGTGGATATTCTCCAGACGGTGGGTATTTTAGATATAGTGGACTTGACAAAGTGTCCCTTCAATGAGAAGCTGTTCTGCAAATAGCTGTAGCTCCTCTGGCTGACAAATGCCAGGCACATTGGTATGGTTTCTGCTAGAAGGCCCTGTTTCATAACAGCCTTGGGAACAGTCTACCAATAAATCTGTCAAAGCATGGGCCACAAAGTCAAGTTCATTTACAGCCCCATTTATGATATTTACTCTCATAACATTATGCCATTAGTGTTCTTTGAGCAGCGGGTCCATAAACATAGGAAAAATCTGAGTTTGAGGCGTCAAACCCAGCCAAACTGGCCCCCTCCAGTTACGGATTAAAAGTTTGCACTTCGGAAAGTTACTAAGCCGTCACTGACAACATCAAAGCAACATGGTCTGTTAGTGCTGGATCTGGCATGCTGTTATTTATAAAGCATGCCACCAGAGTCATTTGGGCCAGAGTATTTTAATGTCAGCAATTACGGCCATTGTTTCACTCTGCAGATCCATTTATATCGTAACAGCTCACGGCTCATGCCGTGTTAAATTGATCAACTCTGTAAAGATAAAAGTCGCATGATTTTGCTCAAATTTGCTGTCATTTATACTCTTTGATCTGTTCAAATCTGGTTTCATCAAATAAAGTGAGACTCAAGATTATTTAATTTGGCTATAGATTGAGTATTATGAAATATAATGAAATTGTAATTGGAGAACAGTACGTTCGAGTGTAACTCCTGATTTAAAAAAACCTTTGAGTTTTTATCTTTGAAAGGGGGAGGAAAAACATTCACTTTGTGTACTTATGGCTAACTAAGTAACTGAGTTAGAGAAGAGGCGGTTGGTCATTAGGACAGAAGCACAAGTAGTCAAGATTTAAAAAAGATTAAAAAAGAAATCACAGCCTGTTCCAAAAACAAACTGTCCTTGCTCATGGCTAGACACAGAAATGTTAATCTTTGACATTATCCTCAAGCCTCAATTCTTTTATCTATTACACAATGAGTCCACAGTGTCGGCTTTTGTAGTATTTATATTTTCAACAAGGATTTATCGAGATCACATAACTCAATGGACATCATTGTAAACCTGTCAGAGGAGCATTTTAAAGGACAAATATGATATTTAAAGAGGTTATGTTTCTATTTTTGTTTCTAAGCTATTAATTAAAAAAATTGCAACAGTGACACCAAACAAATTTACATTTGACAAAACAATTTACACTCAATCAGCAGGCAAGCCTTTTTTTGCTGCTTGTAGATCTGTAGTGATATTTATATAATTTATATATGCTGAATATGTTGACCAGCCTTTGGAGTCAGACCTCACTGTAATTATCTTAATCTTTAGCTTCAAAAGATTCAAACTGAGACTCTGACTGGTTCACTCTGAAACAAACAAAATTAGACAGCATGGAAACCTCCTAAACGGTAACAAACAAATCCAAAATTAAGGTCTGTGAGACTCCGTTTCACCCTGGTTATGTAAAAACAATATTAACAGCAGGTTTTGACAGACTGAATTAAGCAAAGGAGTTCATGAATACAGGAAAGTGTTGTGACTTGAACAAGAGCTAAGTCAGTCTAATGAATCACAGTTGTGAATTGTTAGAAGACTGGGGTAACTAGCAGAGCCCAATCCATAAATTACAACAAAGACAGCACAAAAAACCTGATAAACCAATAACTGAGCAAAATAAACATTGTCAACAAACAGGCAAGGCAAAAATGGACAGCTACCCTGAATGTCAAAATCATAAAAATCTTCAAACCATAATAGTAACATCCAGCCAAGGTACAGTTCTGGTTGTCACATAAAAGAAAGTCCAGAGGCTGTCTGGAAAAAAGGATAAAAAAAAGAAATAGTCAATGAAGATGACCTGGGGATGTTAAGAAGAGTACAAAAACCATGTATCCACATGGACAGTTTCACTTGTCTGTTCTTGGATGTCTCCGCCATGCTTATTTCTCTTGTAACTGGCTCTGTTTAATGACCAGCGGTGCCCTCCTCTGGATAGCCGGCACCATACATGCACTTTAATAGTTAAGTGAATGGAACTAATTTTAATCTCATCAACAATGGATCGCAAATTAATTTATTGCTTGCATCCTTATTCACATCTCAATGGCAGTAGGAATCAGGCGGATGTGTTTCATCGTCAACCTTCTTACCCAAAGCAGGAATTTGAAGCACATTTCCTCAATGTTCTCAGCTTTAGTAACAGAACAGCAACGTGAGGTTAAAGGTCAACTTCGACTCCTTTGGCTCAGTGTCTCATTCTGATATGTACGAGGGTCATAGATGAAAATAGGCCAGGTCATATAGCTGCATCAAGCTGCGGTAGAGGAGTAAAGTATATAAGTATACAATAATTACATAGCTAATATATCAGTAGGTAAGTCTTAGCTGATTTGGTTTAATTTAGTTATTCCAGATAATAATTTTCTAGAAAAAGAGCTAATAGTGCAGTTGAGTTGTCATAATTTTTATATTGTAAAAAAAGAAAAAAATCTACCCACCTGGTGGTAATTGTAGTTCTTTGATGTTGCAAATATTACATTGCATAAAAAATGACAAAGAGGGACATTTTTGGAAAACTTAATTTAACAAAATTTAATCTTATAAGGAAGTTCAGTTTGTTATAATGTGTGATAATGAGGTGAGGAATAACGTCGTTGAACCCAGGCAGAGAGGTAAGTCGTAGATTTATTGTAGGTCAGAACACAGGCTCATACAGTCCGGGATCCGGCAGCACAGGTAAACGGAGTACTAAACTCACACTGATAGCTCAGAACTGAGACACAGACTGCTTACGTGAGCGGCCGCCACAGGACTTAACCAGTGCGACTGACGGCTTCTCTCAACGGACGACTGACGATTGACGTTTGACGTACGATGCTAGACGAGGACCTGACAACAGACAAAGATAACAGGTTGGCATAAATACACGGTAATCAGGGAACTAGACACAGCTGGGATCAATCAGCAGGGAAGACAGGACACTGCAGGGACTCACAGGGACACAGATCTAAATAAACACAGAAAACTTCAAAAGAAATGCACAAAAAAAAAACCCAGATTAGAACACAGTCTCATTGAGATAAATAGAATTAAAAAAAGTTCAGGGGGCTTGTTTAATTTAAACCAGAACAGAAAACATCTACCAGCCAGAAGGAGGAAATGATGTGTAAGGGAAAACATCAGGGCCTAAATGCTTCCAAACCAAATAGTCATGGACTTCAAAAAAGAAGTGAACTATGATTTTCAAACATTGCATCTGAATCTCAATCATGTTTAAATCTGGACTTTAACACGTGAAAATCCTTTGTTCCAAATCCTTTAACAGCATCTCTGGGTGTCTGTGTAGGAACACTTTTCTCAACACTGAGTCTCTGTCCTGGGCTCAGGACTTTTACAGCTTGTAGCATTTAATTTTTATCAGGATTGCCCTGGGTTTAGCCCCTTCCTCCCATCAATCCTGACCAGTTCCAGGGCCTTCTAAGGGAAAGCATACCACAAGCTTGATGCTGTGAAGAACATGTTACATCATGGGAATAGCATCTTTAATGCCTTCTGCAGTCTTACGCATATAGGAATTTGCATGTAACTCAAAAAGTTTTACTTGAATCTCATTTGACCAGCACACTTTCTTCCACATGTTTCCCTGCATCGTTACATTGCAATATTCTGTAAAGGCCTAATGCTTTGGATCTCTGCAGCTCCTCCTGAGTTACAAGGGAAATCTTGGATGCTCCTTTGATTAATGGCTTGGTTTTGAAGTTTAGACAGGTTTCCATGTCTTGGCAGGTTTGCAGTTACGCCACTGCTTTCAACTTCAAATGATAGATTGAACTGTCCTCCGTTTGTCTATCTGTACCAGTGTAACCTCACTGGAGAATTGATGCTAACATTTATCATCGAACTGGACACATCACCCATCCATATCAGAGCAAAAACATAGACACACAGGAGAAACAACAGTGCAAACACATGCTCATAGCTTAGCAATTAAATTAAAGCCAATTTACCCAAGTTAGGTTGACCGAATGCCCTCCCTTCCCCAGAAATGTCCACTTTTCATGTTCTATGCAGGACATTCAGGGAGATTCATTCATTGATGGAAATGTCTGGATTTTCCCAGTGTTTCAGGGGCTTCAGTTCCTAAATTAACTTGTGCAATGCACGGAACACAGCAGTCTTTCTTTTATTTGTGGTTAGATGTTATCCGTTCATAGACCGAACAGGCAGTGGACTGCCAGCCCTGCAGCTGATATTTATAAAGCCCAACAACGGTGAAGTGCATGGCATGCCAAAGATCTCATAGGTCACACGGGCACAAAGCTATTAAAAGGCTGTGCAAAGGGAGAGTTCATCTATTAAATTGACTGAGGAAGATGATTTTTAAAGTGTTTTTCTGAGACTGCTGCTCTTTTGTTTTTAATTGTTACATTTTGGCCAGGTTGATCTAAAAACGGAGCTACTATTGCTACTGGTTAATTTTCTAATCTACAGAAGACTAAGACGGATGCACAAATATGAAGAATCAATATTGGTATCCGATGTCAACATTTAACATTATCATATAAATTATATATATTTCCACACACTTTTAACACTGTGTAAAAGCAACTACACCACCTTCTCTATCTCAGTTAAACTTTCCATAATCCTGGGCTGCATCACTATCACCGTCACATGACCAAACAAATACCACATGGCTATTCCCCTCCTAAAACGCATACCGAAATATTAAGAACATAGAAATAAACATCTGTTGTTCATATTGACATAGTTTTACTAATTGGATATTTACATTTGATTTGTGTCAAAGATTAAAAGAAATTAAGTGTAATGAGGTATTTTCTTTGACTGTGTATAAATTTTTTTAATTTTTTTTAATTTGGAAACAAAAGAAATGTCTCTGTTATGACATCAGACTTTAACCTTTAGATCAGTGTAAGCCCTGCTAACCAATAACGACATGAGTCCCAAAGCACTTTTCTTTCCGTGCAAACTAATTCCACCAACTTCTTTTTCCATTAAACTCACTTTAGTCATCACTCTGGTCCAAATCTACCCTAACAATTCCTTGCTGCTCTGGGAAAAAATATCTGAAACTTGCATTTCACTTCACAGATGGCACAATTTTCTGGTATTTGAATATGGATATTAATATCTGTCACTTTCTCTAATTTACAAACCATTTTTTATTCTTATTAACTAAATACTACTAAGATACTTAAAACAGCTTTTAAACTACAGTTACTTCATGCATTTATTGTTGGTTTTCTATTTATTAGTTTTCATCTTTTAGCTCAATAGCTAAAAGATGATTGTTTATTTCAGCAGGGGGGTGTTTCTCTTTTCATATTATCCATAACAAGATGGCACTTATACGTCTGCCTGTGGTTCCATCTAATCAGAGAGCCGTCTTGTGCTGCATTACTTCTCGTCAGGTGGCCTGTCCTTCTCTTACACTGTGTCCCACTGCCAAATAACAAGGATTGTCAACACGTGTTACGTCCACCAAGGGCACAACATATTTGAGGACACGAGACAAAAGATGAGGGTTCAACAAAATATTTTATTCATAAATTCTCTTCACTTTGATTTTTTTAGTTCAGCTTCTTCTGATTTTCTGTGAAGAAAATAGAGTTCAGGCCCTCAGATCCCGTGTCCCAAAAAATAAAGGAAAACAAAACCCCAAAAGTATTAACAGAAAGTTGGACCTGGTGAGCCGATCAAACATAACAAAACGGTACAGCAGGGGGCTTTTCAAACCCATCCTGTTTTTTATTTATATGAAAGGTTGAAAAGCCAAACGCCATCTTTATCCGGTTTAAATATAATTTTGTTTTACCACATGCGTGTGAGTCCAGCTTTATCATCCTTGTACTTTGAAAAACAATACTAAAAAGCTTCCAGTGCTTTTGTAAAGTATGAGTATTCTAAAAAATCTGGGATTTAGCAAAAAGCAATTACAGTAGACTATTACATTTGGAGATGTATCACACTATGGTGGAGTGGCATTGCGCTGTTCATGCAGAGAAAACGTGCTGCTTGATCCATGTTGCAAAGTAGAATGGGCAAAGATTTCATTTTCCTTATATGGAGATGGATGACATACACAATGAACGACTTTCAACAATAATTACAATTGAAGCCAATTCAACAAAGTGTTAACTCACGTGGCCTGAACACAAATGCAAACCTGACTGTTCAGATTTTTTATGTGCAAAAGGAGATCTGGGCTTACTCTCCATCTGCTTCACATTTATGCTCTTGTCTCCATTGGTCTATCGCATAAAATCCCAATAAAATGCATTCAAGCTTGAGGTTGTAAAGTGACAAAACCATGAAAAACTTAAAAGGGTATGCAGACTTGTGCAGGATATTTTTAAGTTTTGGTGTGTTTTCAATTTAGCTTTTTGTGTTATTGAGCAAATAAAATTGAAAGTGTCTTTGACGTTATAGGCTTAAAGCCCAAGCTATATAAAATTTTCCATGCATGTGCTGTTCTTGGATTTCCTGAAAACATCTTGTGTGCACCGCAGCCTTTCCTTTTTTTCCTTTCATTTCTGTTTGATAAAGACTCTTTTTAAATATTTTCCTCAATAATTTCTATATAGTTTTAATGGCTTCAAGGAAGGACTTAAAATATTTACATTTTCCAGATCTAGACATTCATTCAGATAGCAGTTGATTTTTTTATGTGCAAGTAAATTTTATTTATATAGCACCTTTAACTGGTCAGAAAACCACAAAGTGCTTTATAATAAAAACAAACATTAAAAACACAGATGATAAAGCATAAAAGAACTAATAAAAGCTGAATACATATAAGCTATTCTGAGTAAATGAGTTTTCAACTTCCTCTGAAAAGAAACAGCAAGACTGCACACAGATGAGGCAGAGCATTCCACAACCTGGGGGGCACTGCTCTGAAAAATTTATCTCCACTGGCCTTAAAAGTTTTCAAGGAACCAATAAAAGCCTTTGACTGGAGGATCTCAGACTACGAGAAGAGCTGTAGGGGTCTATAAGGTCAGAGATAAAGGCTGAGGCTTGGCCACACAGGGCTCTAAAACGAAATTCAAAAAATAGGAATTTCAAAATGTACCAGCAGCCAATGAAAAGAGATTAAAACTGGAAAATTGTACGCCTTCTTTTTTGCAGCAACATTTTGAGCTGTCTGGAGATAACTGAGGTCTTTCTTATTCAAAATTTAAAAAAAAGACTGTCGCTCTGGAGTGCAAGTCACGTCAGGGGCGCATCAGTCAAAAAATGCACCATGACGAAGAAGAAAAACATCTAAGTCGCATTTATTTAAAAATGTTAATGTGTTTGCTTGCTTTTCAACAAACTGACAGAAATCCAGGGTGGTAGAAAGGCGGGTAGCAGGAACACCAAGAAGGCACGCCTGTAAAGTCATTTTTATTAATTTTCTTTGCAACTACCTGTGTGACTTGTAGTCCACAAAATATGGCAGATCAAATGAAAGCATGAACGACCGTCTCTAATTCTGTTTTTGAGAGCAGCCTTGAAGAAATAATGACTGTATAAAAAGGATTTCAGATAGAACGGCGTAAAAGGTGGGGAGGCACTGTAACTCGAGGCAATGAAAGAAAAGCAATCATGAAAAATATTCCTGAACTTTGAATATGGCAAACTAAACTCACTAAACTCAGAACATCTAACTCACACTTTAGTTTAGTGTCCTGCAGAGGCAAAGATGTTTGAAACTCTACCTAAGAAAGACACCAGTCACAAATCCAATTGAAACCAGTTTCACAGTACTATAAAAAAAGGGTATACTGGCAAACATAAAATCTTTGTGTCTAATTTAATGTTTGGTTTCCTCTGTTGTGCCTTGCTGTAAAACATCTAATCTATTCTCCTTGCTGAGAAAGCTGATGCACCAAGATTTTCCATTTCACCTGTTTGTCTGATTGAAACGGCACATAAAAAGTACCACAGTGTCACAGATTTTTATCGTGTGCAATGACAATAACTGCTTACAATACTTTAAAAAATGACAGCAAAGGAAAGTTACACTGGCTCTGTCAGTGTGTTTAGTTCTAACCTAAACAAAAGACTGGAAATACCTGCACAGAGATGTTTGCCAGTCTTCTGAACATTGTATGGAGCATTTACCAGTACCAAGGTTTCTAAACCACCAAGAATATCCTGCAGATTAAGATAATATTAATCAGATACAAGCTTTTATAACGCCATCTTTATTAACTCAAAAGATTACAAAACAATTGAATGTCTTTTCTTTTTTTTATTTTCTTTTTTGTAAAAAAACAAAAAAACCTTCTAACCATTAGATTTTATTAAGAAATGTGAATGTTATTTATATTCTTAATAATCAGTGGAAAAATCTTTATGTATTTTCCTGGTACATGTTAGACCTCAATCAAGTAACTGTAACCTTCAGTTGTTATAAAAATGTTGTACATATAAAGTATGACTTAAAAGATATTTTACTTCATAATTTAACACCTTGAAATTGGCCCTCTTGTGTCTTTAAGAAGCTCCTGCTCTTTCTGACACTCCGCCTTCAGCAAGTCATCACAACATCGCTCCTCTATTAACCCTTTAAGGGTGCGTTCACACTGCAGCCTGAAGTGACCCAATTCCGATTTTTTGGCAATTCCGATTTTTTTGCCCATTAAATGCGACCTGTATGCGTTCTGCAGTGTGAACGGGCAAACGACCTGAAAGTGTCCTGCATGTGCAGTAGAGGGCGCCATAGCGTCAGCGTTCTCAGTGTTCTGCCAACCGCCATAAAAAGAAGAAGTGCTCAATGTTTGCGGAAGTAAACATGGAGGCTAACGGTGGAGCTTAGCTTACATATTTGAAGTTGTTGCCCGGCCGGAGCAGCATATTAACAACTTAATCCTCATATAGTCCGTCATGAAAGACTCCTTGAATGCATCCTTCAAATGAGTCCTTCTTTCCCCCAGATTTGAAGGATGGGTCCGGTGTATCCTTCACGGCCCACGATATCCCATAATTCATTGCAGGTTCATGGCGACAAATTATTTAGCTATATAACACTTTAAATGACACAACGTGACTTGGTACAACGTTTTTAGGCGAGAATGTAAGTGTGTAAATCTCAAATATCTGCTCGGTTCATCAATACATCACTTAATTGCAATATTGCTCTGACATTTTCGGACCCCTTCTGCTACCGTTAACAGCCAGTTCCCCTCCAGCTGTCAGCTGGCCGGGCGCTCCAGGTTCGGTATACCGAGAGAAAACGCCCATTCAGACAGGTCTGGTTGAAAAATTTTTGGTTTGTAAAGTATTTCAAAGCAGAGCACATCGGTTTGATTGATTAATTAAAGTTAAGCCTTCAAACATAATAGGTTTATTTAACCGTAATGTCCTATCTGCGATGTGGAGAGTATTATATTTGTAAATGAATAATTTGTATTCCTTGTAGAAAATTGCAGTACACATTTGAACATTTTAGAATCAAACTAAGAGATTTCCTTTTTACTATGGAACATCCTTTACTATAAAAGTTGAAGAACAATATAGAAATCAGTAATACATGACTAAAAAACAAACTCCGGCTCCGTTGTTTTTTCTCCTCTCTGCTTCGCGCTGTCACGGTTGCTTGGCAACATGAGTTACGCTGAGGTGGGAGCGGGGACAGTTGGTTAAGCTAGACCTGTCCGAATCCACAGATATTTTTCTTCCGGTCTTTGTTTATTCCCGGCCTTCGAAGGACCCGTCCTACATAGACCAGTCCTTCGAAGGACGCAGACCCTGAATTCGGTCACAACAAAAACACAGTTGTTGTTTTTCTTCCCACTTGCGCTTATCAGGACGCAGAATAGTGAGGTTTGTTGAGAATCAGTGACGTTCAGTTCGGATGAATGCGACCTGAACGTTAGGTCGCATTTGAATCGGATACTGTCGGGTATGGGTCACATTCGAAAAAGAATCTGACCTGTACTGTTCACACTGCCATGAAAAGATCGGATACAAGTCGCATTACGTCAAAAAAATCGGAATTGAGTCACTTCAGGATGCAGCGTGAACGCACCCTAAGATGATTCTTAGGAGCAGGAAGAAGTTTGGAAGCTTGGAAACTGCAGCTTTGAGGTGGCGTTTTTGTCGAAGGCGGCACTTCGTTCCACCAGGCGTTTTGGCACAGCTGAATGGTTACGATGGGAGTTAAAGGATTTCTCAAACATGCAAGAAAGAATCTTGGCGACGCTCTGAGTATGTTTTTGATGAGGGAATAACATCATAACGTGATGCGAAGCTCAAAAAAGTTGATTCCACATAATTCTACCCATTTTATAATAAGCAGATTAACACAACTTTACGTTGTGCTTTCTCATTTAGTTTTCTCTACTTTCAACTAAATAATTTTGGCCCAAATTTTGGGTCGGATTAGGGTTGAATTTTGGCTATAAACGTAAATTCTATTGGCAAGAGAAAACACAACATCTGTGCTGGTGGTTCTTGTGCTTGAGAAGATGCTTCCCAGTCTCTTGTGATTCACTGACAGGTGGAGGCCACAACTGTTAGCTTCTGATGGGTTGGTGGGGTTGAAGGCTGAGCCTAAGTCCACAAACAGGATCCTGACTGAGTAGTCGTGGTGGTGCAGGATGAGGTCTAGTCCCATCATTTGTCGACTCGTTTGTCCTGTGAGGTCCTTCAGATTCTTCAACACCAGTTGACCACAAAAAATCCTTTTCAAAGGATCCTTTTTTTTGGCTCTAGTAGCCTCTATTTCATAGATTGACAGGAAACAAGGCTGTGAGAGAGTGGGAAAACATGTGGCAAATGTCAACAGGCCAGGATTCAAACCTGTAACGGCCCCTTCAAGAATGGAGGCCTCCGAATATGCATTACCCCCTTTGCCACCTCCCCAAGAGGTGTTCAACATCTGACTGAATTTTCTCAGGCGTGAGTGGAAGATGGCATTCAGTCATGAAGCTTTTCTGGTGTTCTGACCATGAAAGAGCCTGTTTGCTTCCAGTTTCATTTGATTAAAACTTTAAATAACTGTAAGAACTCTTAGCTGTTACTGTGTCCACCATTAGCCAAACCATGCACCGTGATATACACTGAATATGTGCTTAAGAGGGAATTTTTGTGTGCGACTCCTCTTTGACTTGAATAACAGTTTATTTTATTTTATTTTTTTGTTTTTATTCTTTAGTGCTTTAGAAATAGGAGTGACCGAAAACACTAAAAAAGTAACGACTGTTTAATGTTTGAACTGTACCTAGCTGAAAAGGGTAAGCTTGTACAGCCGTATTTTATTGCCCATCATAAAAGGGGTACTTTTAAGAGCTTTTTTTTGTTAGTTTTTTTTTTTCAGAAGGCGGCACTTGTCATAAAAAAAAAAGTTTAAAAACCACTGATTTGGAAGATTGGAGTGCTGCAGGCGAGGGAGAATGCTGCCTCCAGGACAGAAACACAAACAGAGTTACATCACATGGCACCAAGAATAAATGCAACAACAGGGCATGAACTGGGAAAGAGACAATGACAAACATGTTTTTCAGGGAATGCTAATTTATCCAAATGTTTTGTAACTGATTTTAAGAAGTTTGATTTCTTGGATGTTGGTACAGCACAAGATGTCAGGCCGTTTCTAGCTCTTTCAGTCCATCCAATCTAAATATAGCATGAGGGATGTGCAGTAAAAGCCGTGGTTGGTGGGCAACGGGATGTGTAACAGCTGGATTACCACCAATCTGTTTTTTATTAAACAGTTACTTATTAGAAAAACCCTACAGGTAGTTTATTTAAGACCTGTATTAAATTTAATTTGTTTTATTTTATTGACTCAAATATGAATAGTTCACTAAAATAAATCATGAATGAAAAGGAGCAGAAAGAAGTATAAACTTATATTGGCTAATGGAGTCTTGACAAAAGTTCAGTCTGGAAGACTCTAGTCGCACCTGCCTCATCAATCAGCGCCCGCCTCTCTGCAACCTGGACCTATCGGGCCTCATCTTCCTCCGACCGCCTCCACCAGTACAGACCCCGGGGGGGTCTACATTCCTATGCTGCATCGAAGTCCAGCTCGATGTCCCTGGCCGGGGCCTGAACGCCAAAGGACTTTTTATTTTCATGCTCATTTTGTCATTAAACTCTTTTAATCGCCTTCTTTCTCCGTTTGAGTCTCTCCAGATTGAATTAGACATATTTGAAATACAGGAGAAATGCACAAAAAACATCAGTTTAATCAATGATTTTCAAATTTCTTTTAAATGCAGAAAGAGATTTAAATTGTTTTATCTCACTTCTATAAACTTTAACTGAAATATGTCATTGTCATTCTAAATCTAAATCTTTTGAATATCTCAGGGGATTCTTATTTCTTCTACTGTTTCTAGTAATTCACTCTTCTTTTCATATCAAGACAAATGCTACCAACATGATCAACTACTGCTAAATAAGATGCTTTGAAAGCTGCATAGAACTTTATGGAGAAAATTCAGATGAAAGTGTTTACTTTTTGTCTCATTACAATAGGTTTTGATTAATATATGCAAAATTCCCCTTAAAATTGAGCTGCTATAAATTACATAAAAAAAAAATCTTACCTTGAGTAACAAAATACTCAGTTAACACCTTGTCATATACATTTACTTCTTTTATTAATTTTCTATAAAGCTGCACAACACTATATGCGAGGTGAATTATGATCCATTCAGAAGAAAAAAAAAATCTTAAGGAGGCTCATCAGAGTTTGTAAATTCTCCACCATACATGACATTAATTATTAAAAACTCCTGCAGGGCACCAGTCTAAACACACACAAAAAAATGATTATGAAAAATTAACCAGATTAGATGTAGAAAATGTTTTAAATGGATTTTAAAATATTCAATTCAATATTCAAAATCAGCAACTTGTTGTTCTTTGATGTGATTTGCAGGTGATAACATCGGTTTGGCAGACTTCATCGGAGAAACCCTTCAGAACCGACCAACGATTTCTTCTTTTCTCAATGAATGCTGTAAGTAATTCTCATTCTGTTTTCAGTTTGTGCTTTCTCTGTGCATCAAGTCAAATATTCATTAGCTGGGAATTCTTTCTTAATGTCTATAGAAATCTGTAGATCCAGGTTCTGCAGTTTTAACATCTGCATGCAAAATGCCCGGGGCAAGCCTTCTGCTAACCTCCAAATCCCAGTACAGCTTGTGAAACAATTAAAGCCAAAAATTCCTCAGAAATAAAGGTAGCACTAACACTAAATGGCGAAATAAAGTCAAATGGTAACTTTTGCTTCACTGTATTTGGCCTCAGTGTGACTGACAGCAAGCAGATCCTAATCGCCCCATTTAGCAGCAAGCAGGGGGTGCCTACTCACCGCCCAGGGGTAAAAAACAAACTCCAGATGGCTGCAGACACATGAAACTAATGTTCTGGATCAAATGACTCATAATTTGTTTATGGTGCTTGTCCCCTCAAACACATCTATTGCCGCTGTTGGCCACTACTCATATGGACTGCATCAAAAACTACTACTACAAAAAAACAACAACATTGAATTGAAAACTGTATTGCAAGGCAATATGAAAATGATCTTGTTCAATTTTAAAAAGATTGTCTTTCTTTTAACAGAAAAAAAACATCTAAATCTTACCTGATGTCTTTAATGTGTTCAAATACAAACAAATCTCTCAAATTACATTTAGTCTGTATGTGCTGCTAGTTTTGCAGGAGTACCCAGAAAGTTGTGACTGCATCCAAACAGACGTCAGGTGTGTGGAGGTCAACCTCGAGGAGGTTCCCCTGGTTTCACCAAATGTTACATGGCTGTAAGTTCAACCCTCTTAATCCTGCTGAGAAGAACTTCTTAAATCCTCCACATTCTGAAGAGAATGGTCCATTTCAGCAGCTGAATCTTTGTGAAAGTTTCGAGATGCGTTGATGTTAGAGAAACATTTTTGTTTTGTGTGGCTTTGCTCAAAATGTTGAAACTGACACAGATTCAGAAATGCAAAATATATAAAGGACTCTTTCCCCCTCACAGACGGTGTCTGTACCCATTTTTCATTTCATTAAACCAATTTTCTTATTAGTCAAAGATAACCTGAGTAAATTTAAACATTTTCAAATAAATCTGTTTTTATGAATATGAAAACGTTTTCCAGAACGGCTTGGTAACATATAAACCCCCCTGTAAACTAAATACATAGTTGTGATATATTTTGTGGGAAAAACCGCCGACAATCAGTTCTTTAAAATAGAGTCTTAACTGCTTTAGAGCTCTAAATATAATTTCGACCAAATGTTCTGTTTTGCTCACTGTCTCTGTATTTTCCACCGCACTGTAAAATGAGATAAGTTTGATTTATTAAATTATCCCTTCTTTTCCACCAAGTGGATACTCAAAAATGAAGGTCATTTTTCTAAAGGACTTTACCATCTTCTTCTTAAGCGTAATTAATTTAAAGATAATTTTAAAAATAAAGATTTAGAGGGTAGGCTGGTTTTGTTAGAGCAAGGGAAAATGATTATTTGTTTATGTGTTAGTAAATATGATTTGTAGTATAATTCTATTAATCATCCCAATGACAAACTGGACATTCATGTCTGAGAGAAAATGTCTGCCAAATGCCATTTGTCCCTTAGACTGTCATTGGCTGAGTCGGTGTCCTGTGAGGTAAATGAACTTTGAACAAATGAGCAGCCATCAGAATGAGTCACCTCAATATGTAATGAGTGCGCAGTTATTAGGCAATTTGTTTTTCTTTGGGGATTAACTTTATCACTGAAAACCACAAAATTTTAATAAACCTCCAACCTAATAATGTACGAAAGTAAGGGAAAGGTTTTGGCTTATCTAGGAGAATATATCATTTAATATTTCCTTTAATGTTATGCAGTGAAGTATTTTGATGCATGTGCTGCATAAAAAAAACAAACATGTTTTTTTTTGTTCCCTCAACCACTCCTTGAGGTGAGTGATTTCTAAAACTGGCGGTGGATTTGAGAGTAGGCTTTGAGTCTGCCTTCAATCTGAAAAGGTTAAACCAGCTCATATTTAATGATTACGGCTCATACCAGCTGCCCATTGTGAATCCTTTCATCAAGGCTCTCATCTCATCCGTATATTTATGCCTTGAAAAATCTGTTCTAAAATATTTCTTGGCTTGGCCTTGACATTTTAACTTATGTGTCTTTTTCAGCAGTGATTGGATTTAAGCCCTCTTCACCCCGTCCACGTCTACGTGCACTCAGGAGTCTTTAAAAGATGTTTTTCAACTTTTGACTTTTCAGACTCGGTGAAAGTCATTTCAGTTTACTAATATACATCTGAATCAACAGTTGTGCAAACTGCACATTTTAAATGGCCAAATTTGACAGAAACAAATGAAAGAAAGACACGACAAAATTTAAAAGAGCTATATTTAGTATTTTCCACTTCATGGCACAATCAAGTAACTGTTAACCTTCAGTTGTCAGGAAAATGATCTGTATTATTATTATAAAGTTTATTTGATAGGGACAGACACACATCGACATTGACAAACTGAATAAAACAGGAGTCCCATGTTTGCATCATGGTGCAATAGCAACAGCTAATTCGCAGCATTTGTCCCTAGTTGGGCTTTTTAAAAAATAACTCTAAAAATTGAAGTGATAATCATTTAAAATAGCACAACATAATGTCTCTATATCTATATGGCCTCTGTCCCTTCCCGACAGTCCGCCTTCAGTGCATCATCACAACAAAGCCTTTCAAAACCTGACTGAGAAGTAGTTTGTATAATAAGCTCAGCAGATTCCACCAGGTGTTTGCTAATCGCTGCTGCCACTAGTCTAGAGGAGCTGAGTGGGGATTGGGTGAGGTAGGGGTGCTCTGTGAGGTGGAAGCTCCAACAACAAGCTTTGTGGAAATGGGCCGTGTTTTGAGCATTTTTTTGCTTAAACTGAAAAGTTTAAGTTTATTAAACATGTTGGTTCAATAACTAATTAATTGAATAACTAATTTAATAACTAGCTAGCTATTAATTAATAATGACTGCCAGGGGAGATATAATTTATGAAATATGGATGAAAGAATCAAAGCAACACCCCAGGTATCATATAAAGCTCAAAAGGTAAATTTTACATAACAGGCTCATACTTTTATCTTGAGTAGTAAATGATACACTTTCAGCAGTAAGAATTTATTTTTATTACGAGTCAAAGAATAAAAGTGAGTTTTCAAATAGGTTTTGAAAATGTCTAATGCTGGAGAGGACCTGACGTGAAGAGGCAATTTGTTCCACAATTTAGGATCAGTCATAGAGGAGCTTAAAATTAATTTCAAATCCGTCTGGCAGCCGGTGGAAGGATGCTGTTATGGGGAATATGTGGTCTTGCTTGCATGTGCCAGTTAGTAACAGTGCTGCAGACCTGCTGAATGAAGACTATTATAGTCGCTGAGATGATTTGAAGGGGAGGACGGCTCTCTCAAAGTCTGAAACAAATGAATTTATGTCGGCTGCTTTAGTTGTGCAAGTAACTTCTGATGAAAAAAATAGATTTGATTAGAGCATTCATGAATTAAAAATCACTTCAAAGTCCACACATTTATTTTTTTATACATTTATCAAGCGGCAAAGTCATAAAGGTTATACAGACCAAACACAATAATGTATTTTTCCTGAGAAACAGACGTTGTCTACTTGTCATAAACGCCTTGATACAGATAGTTCCACTTGTGCTACAGCTTCCCTCATTTCACAACTACATATGAGCTGCCGTAATTAATATGTTGATGATAAATTTATCTCATATTGCATAACACAATATGTTTCTGGTCTGTAAAATGCGCTTTATAAAGTTTACTTTATTTACCACTGTGTCTATTTTTGTTAATTGAACAGATGAATATATCACCCTCCACCATCTGGAAAATGTCCCCAAGGAGGAGCCAGACCTGTGGAGCTCCCCGCTTAAAGAGATAATAATGAATATGGATAAACTTGTGATTTGAACAAGAGTTAAATAAAAAAAAAAGAAAATATTTGACACATTTTTACTCTCATTATTCTGGCATTTAACAAAGAGAAATTATTTTGGTAATTCTAACTGACTTAAAACATGAAAAGTCTTGTCTGATTTAAATTCAGACAATGAGTAAATAAAAGGTGTTTGCCTAATTTCAATTGCATATTTATTAATAGTTTTCAAAAGAAAATGAAAATGAATAAAAATAGAGATACAATATCCCCCGCCCCCAACAGATATGATGCGTAATATTGTCATTAGTAACTGTACTGAATTGTGGTAGCTTTTGCTTTGCATTAAATAACACTGTTACATTTTACTCCAACCCTTATCACAAATAAGCTAAGAATGTTTTACAGATTGTAGCTTTTATCTGAAATGCTTGAAAAAGTGATCGAGAAAGAATCTGTAAGAATCTACAAAACATTTAGTGGTTAACATTTCAAATTGGTGAGAATGTGTGAGGGAAGTACGGTGGCAAAATTCCTGGCAAATCACACGCCTGCTTAGAGAGTTTGCTTGTTCTGTTTGTGCAGTCACTTTGAATTGCCCTTTGGTGTGTCTCTGTGCAAGGCTGTCTATTGTGTGATAAACTGGTGACCTCCACTTTTGTTTCCCCAGTGTCTTATATACTGGATGCTGGAGATAGCAAAGCCTCGGTATAAAACATGGATGGATGGGTCTTAGACTGGCCTACTATCCCACATCGTGCCAATCACTATAAAAGGGCTGTTATTTCCCATTCAGTGCATCACTCTCAGGCTGACCCTCCAGCAGTGTTGTGGTACTCGAGATCGGTCTTGGTCTCGAGTCCGGTCTTAAGACCGTTTTCTGATGGTCTCGGTCTCGTCTCGGACTCGACCGCATTTGGTCTCGGTCTTGTCTCGGTCTCGGGCTCTGAGGACTCGGCATTTTATTTCAAGACCAGTCGAGACCGCAACTGTGAAAATATCACTAAACGTGCAGCATACTGTCCACTTTATTTGTTAACATCTTTGTTTTCAGTGGATGCAAAACTCACCGATTAAAATCCAAGCAACTACGTGTTTCTCCCCCTCCCCCTCCCCTCCCCACCTTTCACTCGCGTGCGGCGCTACTCCCTCCTCCCTCCTCCCCCTCCCCACCTTTCACTCGCACGCGGCGCTCCAGGACATGCGCAGTGGTTTTCTCTCAGCAGCAGAAAATGTTTGTCTAATCGTCAGTAATATAATAGCGCTGCATAAATAGTAAGAAATCCGATGGCCAGAGCTAACTCAGCAGCGCTTCGCTTTCAGAGACGATGGGGACAACGTCTAACTATTTTCGTCACTTAGAAAAGTAGCTCAAAGAAGGTAAGCCCCGTTAACGTGATGTTAGCAAAGCTAGCTGTACAGAGACACATAAGAATTTGTGATGAAAAAAAGTCACTCACTGCCTGAATTATTGTGCGGAGATGTTGACTGACTTGTCGCATATATAGGACAACGCTATGTCCAAAAGTCTGCAATATAGTGATGTGACATTCAGAAACAGTCGATTCTTCTCCACGGCTCTTTATTTATTAGATAGGACTGGAGTGTCACTCACTGAGAGCCGTTGTTCTATCAGATTACCATACACTGTCAGAATAGCATACGTGCAGTGAGTACCATGCCTGCGCATGCGCATTAAGAAGTCCGACCGTCAGAGGAGTTCAGTTCACCATATGCAGCAAGTTATGACGAAAATAAGTCATTAAATTGTTTTCAATGATAACTATATAGATATACATGTGTTGTCATGGTTGCAAAGTGTATTTAAAGCAGGTCTGGCTGCAGCTGGAGTCAGCTACAACACACGCCCGTGTAAAACTCACTTAACCGCTAAGTCAGGATGCCATACAACTGTTAATAACAGATCTACGTCATGATTCTATGTTCCTAGCATACATGCAGTGAGTACCATGCCAGCGCATGCGCCTTAAGAAGTCCGACCGTCAGTGGAGTTGTCAGTTCAGCATATGCAACAAGTTATGACGAAAATAAGTCATTAAATTGTTTATAATATGACATAATATGATAATTAGATAGATATACATGTGTTGTCGTGGTTTCAAAGTGTATTTAAAGTAGGTCTGGCTGCAGCTGGATGCCATACAACTGTTAATAACCAAGTGTATGATGATCTACGTCATGATTCTATGTTGCTGATTAAATAAAATCATATGGTAATGACAGCGTATGCATGTCTGAGCTAAGCGTACGACTATCTGACAACGTATGCTGATCTGACAGAACACCGTGAGTTCGTGTTAAGCGTATGACGATCTGACCTGACAGAACACCCGTTCTTTGTTCTAGTAATGCTCTGTGTACACTGCATCATTATTTAATTATGTACGTTGATATTTAAATGAACAAATAACTAAAACACAAGAACGAAAGAGCACGCAGAGCATGCACATTGCTCTTTGTTTTTGTTCAAAGTGGCAGCTGTAATGTCTGCCATGGTGTCAGACTACCTGGCTTCATGTACTGGGAGAGAGAGTGAAAACAGTCACGATGAGCGCCTTCTGTTTGGTTACTTCTTGCTTGTTGCTCCTTGGTCAGTGTTCATAGTTGAGTGTTATTTACCATCAGGGCATTGCCTCAATTGCTATGTTTAATGGTGCAACAGTGGTGGATTCTTATATGAGCAATATGGGCAAATTCCCAGGGTGTTATGTTTTTAGGGATGGCACGAGACCATCACACATTGTAACACAGAAATGGAATATTTAATATTGGTAAAATGTATTAAGTATTTAATATCTAGGTGTTTTTATGGGAATATGGATCTTTCAGATTATTCTGAGAAGCAATTTCGATCATATTTTACATTTTATTGTGTCATAGCTGTAGCTGGTCTTGGTCTTGACTCGGTCTCGACTTTCCTCGGTCTTGGTCTTGACTTGGTCTCGGACCCTAAAAGTCTTGGTCTTGTCTCGGTCTCGATACACTCTGGTCTTGGTATAGTCTTGGTCTCGGGTTAGGTGGTCTTGAACACAACACTGCCCTCCAGGTTACACTTAGAGTAATGTTAAGCACTGAAACTTCTTGCCATTTACTTTTTATTTCTTCACAAGGCCATTTAAAAGCAACAGAGCCAGAGTTAAACGAGCGCTGAGCGCCAAAATGACCCTCTGCAACTGAATTAACATTTTATTCCGTAATGAGATCTAAATATTATTTATTAGATTATTTGACAGATAAAGGGCACATTATTGAATTTTACTGTAAATGTGCCAGAAGGTAACTCTTTAAAAGATCATAATGTAAATAAACAAACCAATTACACTTGTTGCAGTAACATGTCTGTTTTCAGCTTCACACTTCGTTGCTCTGCGAAAAGAATTACCTAAAATCTCTGTATGTAATTAAAGCCACAACAGAGTGCTGGAAACATGATCGCCAGTGCTTTATCCCGAAATTGACAATGAGCAGTTTTGAGCCAGATTCAGAGCATCGTTCCCAAGTGATCCAGTCGATCACAGAACAGGACAGTGTGTTATCAAGATGACAGCAGACTGCTGGTAGGAGAGCTGTTTGAGTTTAACTCAAAAGTTCATTAAAAACATTAAAATCATGTAAAATAATCCAACAAAAAGGCTAATTATTGTATCTCACTATATTTTACAAAAGAATACAAGCAGCAGGGATAGTATAGAATAATATAACTTTTCTGCAGGGTTATTTTTGACTAATGTATGTGCAATACGTTACCGTACATTCAAAAATAATCTCTTGATTGAACATTATTCAGGCGGAAGAGTAATCATCTTGCAACCGGAAAGTTGATGGTTTGATTCCAGCCTTCTCCTGTGCCACATGTAGATGTAGCTCTAGTGCAGAAGAGCACTGAGGGTTCAGCACTACATAACCTCAATCCAGTTTTTTACATAAAACTTAAAAAGCATTGGAGGAATTTTCAATAACTAACATTTATGGGGAAAAGAAATAATCAATTTCACCAACTCTAACCCATTTTACATCACAATTTGTGCAAGAAGATTTATAGATATTTTTATTGTTGGAAAAAAAGCAAGTCATGAAGTCGATTCAGACAAATGTGAAAGGGCATAAAGGTCTGCAAATAAGAAAAAATAAATGCTAATTCAGTTCTTTTAGACTGTTGCAATGCAGTTTTATGCTAGGTTGAGTTTTTTAAGCTTTACATCATGTTATAAAGTTATTCCCTCATCAAGGGCATACTAGGAGTGTTGCCTTGATACATGGATGAATGTTTGCGAGATCCTTCCAGTGGCAGCTAATCGGGGTGCCTAAACGCTTGCTCCCCCAAAAGCACCGCATGTTTCCACAAATCACAATGTGCCCGGAAAATACTTAATACTGCCCCTTTAAAGGTGGGGTAGAATGCATTTTCTAGGCTCATAGTACTAGTTTTGCCTGACACCTTGAACTGTTGTGAACTTTTACAAACTTTTATTATCGAGTCTTTTAATATGACATTTAAAAAGTAAGAAAAATCGATTTTTATCTTGGTCAGGACACTCTTCCAAAGAGAAAGAATGAATGTTAGGTGGATGTTAGTAACTAAGCCTCTCATTTTTTCATTTGGTCACCTTAGTTTGCTTCAGTTTGTAGCTAATGTCCTGTCCTGGACCAGACTCTGCATGATTTAGTAGCATTTTGTTTCCCAGCACATAACAATGGGTCATTTTTATTAATTGGAATGGTTTTACTTTTGTGTAACCAGAACGTGTTCCCTCTGCAGTGTGTGCTTCATTCGTCACCTTCCAAGAAAGTATCTTCCTTTTGTTTTATCAGCGTTTAAGTTACTAACTGTTTTTTCTTTTGTCCTGGTTCATCCAAGGCTAGAGAGAATGTCTGTGTAATCTTTATCTCTTTCCTTACTTTCTCTTTGGCTAAAGAGCACAATAAAAATCAACCATATTTGAAACGGGTTTGAAATTTTATATGCTGAAATATTTTAGCTTGACAAGCAAAAAAAAGGTGTTTCTGTAGAATACCCTTATTTTCTAGCATGATTTGCATGATTTGAGGAAACAAACAGATTAATTGACCTCAATTCATTGTCCATAACTTAATATATATTTGCAGGGCTTTTGTTGCTGCTGATGGTGGAGATTTTGATCAAGCAGACTTAAAGTCAAATTTGTTTCGATAAACACCAATTTTTCTGATGACTGGAGATGATCTGCCGCTGACATTTAGATTCTTTCAAGAAGTTTGGCTTTAGCCCTCCCTCTGTGTTGACACTGCAGAAGATTTTGCTCTGAAAGTATAATGTTCCTTAAATTATTTAATTTCTCAGACATTTTTAAGTGCTTTAGAGCTCCGGCAGATGGTTCTTCTCCTTTCATAGTGAAAGAAAATGCTAAAAAAAAGCATTCTGAATAAAAACACAGGCGTTGTTTGTGTGGTTACTCAGAGCTCATAATGCTTCATTTGTTTCAGTCATTTTACCTTTTTTTTCCCCAACTCACTGTACTGTAGGTGGCTCATCCTGCTTAATGTGCTTAGTGTTATTCTGACATTATTTGGCTTTTATTACAGGTCACTGAGGAGCAACAAGATCCAAATTCTGGACGACTTTGTTTTCTCTGAATACTCTGCACTGGAGAGATTGTGAGTAATTTTATGCCTGCTGCTTCCGTTCCTCACAAACACGTTCCACTTATTGGTTTAATGGATCAGAGTTCAAATTTTGGGCTTTTTTTAAAAAATGGAAACTTAAGTGTAAATGAAGGTACACCATAAAGACAGTAATGGAAAATGTGTCTGGATTAAGTAAAGCTATAATGGTAAAACTACAGTGTAAGATGTGACACAATGAACAAAGATTCATTTGGTCTTAAAAAAAAACATTTTAGCTGTCAAACAAAAATTAAATCAACCTGTTTTATAGTGCACCTCCATGTTGCAGCTATACGAGTGCTGCAGTTTTAAAATTCAAATAATATTAAATGTGTTGAAGGGATTTTTCTGAACACCTCAAATAAAATTTAAAAGTAGAATTTATTGTATGATGAAAATACAGATTTTTTTGTTGTTGTTTTTGATCATTTGTGTGTAATTTTATAGACATTTCTTTGCACAACTATATTTGTCTGCAAACTGGCCACACAGATGTTGATGGCTGATTTTAATTACTGCGTATTATACGTTATGCTTAAAAAGTCACATTTCCACAGCTTGGCAAGGTTTTGTTTTCTGAGGCAACTCTTTTCGACTCTGCATTAATACTGGGCCAAATGAGTTTAGCAGGGAAGAACTGTGACACATAAAAAGCTTTAATACAGAGGGCAGGACATTTCAAATAACTCTGAAAATATGGGGTGAGTTTTTATGGAGGAGGATGTTGAGCCTTTCTGATGAGTGGAAAACAAGTCAGTCTTTTGTTTCAGTCATTTTATGTGTTGGCTTCACATTGTACTTCGGAAATTGATGTTGTTTTTGTTTGCAAAATCACTCATGTAGTATATTAGATTGTTTTATGTTTGTAACATTCTTATACATCAGTAAAACCACTCCGAACTCAACAGTGGTATTCAGTTGGGATTATAACTTTGAGCCGCTTGTTTCCAACTTCCATAAATTGTTCCAGACATATTTCCATCTGAAAGGGTAAATTCAGATGGAAATCTAGTTCATACTTTTCAAGCCTTACATTACCTATTTTCTGGATTCATGTTTTTAAAACGTGAAAATTAAAATGCAATAGAGATCCCATTTTGAAATACCATTAGATAATCAGAAATATATTCTGCTGCAGACCCTGAAGAAATGGGAACAACTCGAGGAAAGAGATTCTCCCATACATACACGCACACACAAAAAATTAAATACCATTTTCAGTAACACTTTATTTGAAGGGGTTTGCATAAGACTGACATGACACTGTCATAAACATGACATAACACCTGTCATGAACATGAAGAAGTCTTTATGAATGTTTATGACAGTTGTCATGGAGTGTCATTTGGTAAATAATGACATTTTTAATGCAAAGTTGCTCTAAAAGTTGCATTAAAAGTCCATTAAAAGTGCCAACTTTGCATGATTTTGTAAATTATGATAATTCAATGCAAAGTTGGCATTTTTAATGGACTTTTAATGCAACTTTTAGTGTTAACTGTTATGTCATGTTTATGACAGTGTCATGCACACCCCTTCAAATAAAGTGTTACTGCATTTTCTTCCTATAACCTAATTATTGCAATGGAAATAATTGTAACCTTTTGTATTACACAAAATGCCAAGTCAAAATGACTTGTACCATTCATTTGACAAAAGGTTGGAGACCTGTCATCTGTTAAATGGAAAATAACAATATAATTAAGGTAGTTGTGCATGAACCTTTTGGAAGGGATTCATTTGTCAGTCTTTAAGATTGTAGGTGTGTTTATATTTTTATTCCTATATTTTATGTTGTGTAACATTTTGACTCGGGTATTCTGCCTCTGCATGTCCATTTGAAATGCTCCTCTAGAGCACATTGTGCTGGATGGTAGTTCGTGTTTGGCTCGTAGTGATTTTGTTTTCAAAACAAGGCAGTATCTGTCTGTGTTTCTCTGTGTGTATCTGTTTGGAGAAGGAAGTTGTTTGTTTCTTTGTGCGGTTTAAGTTCAAATAAGAGTGAACGTCAAGACTCAGCCAGTGAAATTAGTTTGAAACTTATAACCTGTGCTTTCCTTGGAGGAAACAAGGTTGTGTTTGTTGGAGTACTCAACCAGCTCGCCACCCCAATCTGCCACCAAACAATAGTTTTCTGTTCATGTGCAAATATGCAACAGGAGTCGGTACTTTTGTTTGCAAACAATATCGAAATCCAGCCACCCATGCACAACATCTGTGTGTTTTTCAGAGCTTGCATAAGTTTATTGGTAGAATAAGCCAAACCTGTTGGAAAAACCTTGTTGTTGCGCAACACCTCCTCCTCCCCCTTTTCTCTCTACTTCCCCTCCTGAGAGGAGGGAGATGTGCTACCAGCTCTCCGCCTAACGGGTGAATTGAGTTTCCTAAATCTGCTGGGATTTACCCTGTCCAGAACTGAAGTAAACTCTGTTTAAACTGGTGTCGAGAAAGACTAGCCTGGTTTCTGACGACCTCCGTCCAGATGTCCCACCCTTCTTCCCCCCATGAATTAGCCAGACTGAACAGCCTGCAGTCAACTAGTTCCACAGAGCACACCTGTTAACAGTCGCTCTTTCTCTTTATTACAACGTGCACTTGTTACTGAACCAGGTTGGTTTTAGTGACTCGGGCGAGTGCCAAGGATGTTGTTTTGCATATAGTTTTTGGCTAAAAGCAACCTGTCAAACATTTTCCACTTTTTCCTCCCCAGAATCAAACTTCATAGCTATTTTATGACCATCAAAGAACTTTAAGGTGACTCATTAATTGAATGTCCACATCTTTTAGATTTTCTTAATGCTAATTATTTTATTAGTAAGACATTTTTGCAAGGGTCTGTACAGCTTAAATCAGTAGCAGAAATAATCAAATAAATAAAATCAATCATCTAGGCTATCTCTCCCTAATGCTGACACTGAGAACTAAAAAAGGGAACCTTTGACAGAGACGGACCGAGTTTGGCATCTTGAACCCCAGGACTGTCCTGATGATGAAGGAGGTGTTGCAGCAGCACGAGGCTCCCAGCGCTGATCGATGAGGGCAGACGTCCCTGCAGGTCTGATGAGCTTCCATCTCTGCTTCGATAGTGAGGCCACACGGGACTTGGGTGCTGGTAAGAAGGGTACTTACTTGGAGCAGCAGGTCTCGGGTCTTAGTATGACTTCCTCTTGTGCGTAGCAGTCCTCAGCTTTTTGTCTTGCGGCTCTGAAGCTCCCTTCTCCTCATCTTATGATCTTTCTGGTCCGTTGAGATGTAGACGAGCTGGTCTCAGGGAAGGAACGCACCAGTTCTTCCTCTTTGCCTTTGTTCTTTGTCTTTATCTTCATCTTTGCCTTGATCTTTGTCTTTGGGCTCTGAACCCAGCTGATGAGAGAAGTGCAATTTGAAGCCACATGTTGCGGGGCTAACTGGTTGGTCCCCATGCGCAGGACAGTCTTCGGCTCTGTGGCCCCGGTTCTTCTTCAGCTGCAGAGTTCTTTGTCCATCTCGATCTTGGCTTGAAGCTGCCAGGAGGATCCAACCAAAGGTTCCTCTTTTGCACCCACCTTTTATAGCGTTTATTCACCCTTTTGGAGTGTTTACATCGGCTAGCACTGTTGCTGTGCCTGTCTCATTGGCTGACTGCTTGGCTACTTATCCAATTACTCAAAATGTCTAGATTTTATTCTTTAAACCTTTAATGCTTTGAAATAAGGAGTAGTCTGAACTATTTTAATACATATGCAGGCTGAAACTTACTTCCTCTTTCTTCAGGAAACCTGCTCTTCCTGTTTCATGAAACTCTCTCTATCTGACTATGATTTTATATGATTAGATAGAAAAAAGAAGAATTAAAGCAAAGTTTTCAGGACACAATCACAACACACACAACCAGATCAATTTTATTACAGTCTCACTCTATGTTGGGTCTTGATGTCACTTGTGTGATTAATTTCAAAAGTAACTTTATTTATTGTTACTATTAAACTAAAATCTCCAGCATGGGGAAGTGGGATGATCTCGACTTTTCTCGACAACCTCTTTAATGAAAGCACAGATTTCACATTCTGCACTGCGAAATGGAGAGAGAGCGCGAGAGAGCAATGCTGTGATGAAAGCCTTTTTTAAATGATTTGTTAAAATATTTTTCAGTGTCGATGTTCCGAGAAACGATTAAAACTACGCAGGATTGTCGATTGTTCCCCTGTTGTAAGTTTGGAGGCGCACATGCTGCTGCGTGTGTGTAGCGACTGCTCCTTTGAGACACATCCTGCATACTTTAATTATGAGAGATTAGTGGATTTTTTTCAAACCTCTTCTGAGTTAAGACAGGCCCTCAATTTCAGTCTGCTTGAAATTTAAGTCATGTCACTCTTGTATACTGCTTCACTGTTTTGTTTGCAGTCCAGTCTGTTGTCTAGGCGAACCCTGAGCTGAAGTCACCTTCTTTATTTTCAGCACATTCAAGATGATTTGATTGTTTCCACGCAAAGCTGTCCACCAACTCTCTAAACTCTGCCTTTTGTCTACCTCTGATTCACCCAACAACTGGAAAGTTGTCTGAGTATTTCTGCAGACTCTGACTTGAACTGGAAGATTAAGGTGTACAAAATGATAAGGACTGGTAAAAGTGCTGCTCCCTGTTCTCTAATGTCTTTTCTAATCCAATCAGAGCTCTGGTTTCTTTCTTTCTCTCAAACTCAGCCTCCACGGCTTTTAAACCAAAACCCCAATGAAACGATCCAAGAATAATGCTTCTTTTGACCGAGTTTAGTTTTTTCAGTCACATCCTGGACGCCGTTGTTGTAGTGGCCAGAAAATTGTGCCCTCAAAGCGCAGTAAAGCTCCAGCAGTAAGAGAAGTAGCTCAGTATAAGGCAATGTAATCATCCGGAATGGACAGATTTTCTGACTTGACAAAAGGTACAGGTAAAAAAACAACAACCTCCTTAGTCATTCTAGAGAAAAATGTTCAGGAACTCGGAGCAGAAATGCCCCTATTCTTCCTCTGAGGATGGATGATTTGATAATAGTTATGAAATGTACTGGATATAAAAGAATATTAAGCTTTATTTTTACCTGCAGAAATCAACTTCATACAAATACATTGCTACAGTTGCATATTACCACAAAGTTTGGGTGTTTTTATTTATATTTAGACTGTAACTGACAGGAAATAACCTGGAATGACTTCATACTTGGTCTGGTTTCTTTTCTAGTCTGGAGCAGCATTTGCTGCTGCACAATGAGCCATTCCCCCAGCAAACTGACGCCTCAAACTGACGGGGTTTAAGGTTGATTTGCAAAATAACAAACATGCCCCCTTTCCAACTTCCACCTGAAATATTTTCAGAGTGTAATGCTGCTTCTTTTTGCTATATCAATCGTTTTTATAATTAAATGAGACTTTTAGGTTGTTGTGCGCCAACCACAAAAAAGATAAACAAAGAAAGTAGGTCATTTCCCCATCTGAAGTTTTATCTTTTGCAGAAGTGCTTCATATGGAGAAGGCCTGGCTGCACTGAGGCTGCTGTGTAACTCTGTGTTCTGAAGTGAAATGCAGTTAAACTGTTTCTTGGAAAGATTTTACTACTATTTCTTTATCTTCCCCTTTGTTGCAAATGGATTATCTATTTTTAACTATACAGCCTCTGGTGGACTAGATTGCATCACATAACATTCTGCAGCACATGAAAACTCATGATAGGTTGATGCCATTACATCAGAGTGTGATACAGGGATGCATAATGAATCACTGTTGATCAGGATTTATATACTTTAATAGTTAATCTACGGCAAGTGGATGCAGTAGTCCACCACTATTACTGTTTCTGTACATGTTCTACTCTATTTTATAAGATTAATTTAGTTTTTTGGTAGGACTGCTGGTTGCAGTGATTACATGGATGCAAACATTCTCAGCTGTGAGCAACTTTGTGGCTCTAAAGTAGCCAGACAAAACAAAACACACAAAATTTCAGTGCACTCTTTTGGTGGACATAAAAACCACCCCATACTGGTTATGGTTTGAATGTATAGAAAACAAAGTGTTTCTAAAGTGTATTGAAGGAGCAATGTTTCATTTTTTTAATGCATCAGATAATTGATGTTTTACACAATTAGTTTTGTAAACAGTAAACATTGTTTAGCTGTAGTTTCAGAAAATGTATGTTCTCTGTTCTCAGATTTCTACAAAACAACAGCCTCCAGTTCATATCAAAACACGCCTTCAGTGGACTGTACAGTCTTAAGAAGCTGTAAGTATCTTGGTCACTTTATCAAATGCTATTAATCTACCCAGAAAAGCTATATGAATTTTTTTTTGCATTGTGCTTAATATGCTTATCTTATAATTTCCAAATTAGTGGGAAGTCTGAGTAAACTTTGCCTCTGTTCTTCAGTAAAGCAGCAGATGGTTATTTATTGTATTAACAGTCCCATTTTGGGTCAGGCTTAGGTTATAGATCTAAACTTTTAACCGTTTTCACAAGCAGTTGTGAATCATTGTGTTATTTTCAGGAGCTCAGTGAATTCCACCTTGCTACTAAGTTAGGATATCACCTGAGCAGTAAAACTATTCATGAAATCTTTCCACTAAACATTTCAGTCAACTGTGATATGGTAAAGCAAAAGCAGCAGCGATTCAGGCACAGACTGGTAGGTCAGAAAAATCTGAGGTGGCTCATGCTAGGGTGCAGTGTGTGCATAATTCACTAACTTTCTGCAGAGTCGGCTTCGTGTGGCCTTTTAAATGAGCTCCAGACCAGTGTGTGAAGAGGTTCATGGTACAGGAGAATCATCTAAATTTAAGGCTGGCGGTCTTAAAAATACATGTTGCAAATGTCTATGCATGAGGAAATCAAGGGGATCTCATGGAATATCAAGTCTTAATACATTTTAGAAGCATGTGGGTTACTTGTTATGAATAGTCTATGAATGCTGAGATCAGAATTGGGTCAAGCCATCATATTCACTTTCAGTTTTGAGCACTAATACCTAATTGAGTGAATCTTAATTAGTACTGACGGAGTGTCTTCATTGTGTCATGCAAGAAATTAAGCAATGTTATTTTACGGTTATAACTGCAATATTAATGGAAACGTTGTGAAAATTCTGCGTGCTGTTGACCTGCTGAACATTGGACACTTTCAGTGCATCTGTCAACGTGGCTTACTTAATGATCAAATTATTTAAAATACACTTTCAAACGTGGAGGAAGGTGAAACGGGAACATCAACTACCCAAGGCAGTGAATCTTCCGCTGCAATTTAATCACAATCCAGATGCACAGTCCAATGGAGGTCTTACATTACCAAGTGTAATGCAAAGATTTGGATAAACGAGTGCAAAGGACACTGCCACAAGACTTTGGAGCAGGGGCGTAATGAATCACACTTGTGCCTGTCATTCTGTGGACGAGACTGGGTTGGCAGCACCCAGTCTTCTGGTTTGGCAAATAAATTGGCTTGCCTGACTGAACTGTAAGGGTAAAGTTTGTTGGAGGACAGTGTGTGGTGCACAGTTTTTATTTGGGGGTTGGACTTTCCCCTTAGTTCTAGTAAACTACTGCTAATTCTGTAGCATACAGATTCATTTTGGGTAATTTCCTGGTTATCATTGGGACATAGTCCCTTCCTTTTCAATTGCGTGCGCTAAGCAAAGTCCCATAAGGACATCGGCAAGGAAGGATGGTGCATAGGAACTTCTTTGGCTTGTACAGAACCCTGAACTTAAACAACATAAAACCTTCAGGAGCCTGACCTCATAAATGATCTCCTGGGAAAATAGCCAAATACTCCCTTGAACATACTTCTAAGTTACTGGCTTCTCAGCTTTATTTCAGCTACTGGAGAAGAAAATTAGTGGGCCAACTCTTTAATACAACCAAAGTATTCAGAGTATGATGTCATTAAAATTCATGTGAACTTAAACGCAAGCATCCCGATACTTTTGGCAACATAGTGTAGATTTAGAGATAAATATCTTAAATGTAATGAATACGGCGAGTTCACAGATTTTATTAGTAAGTAGAAACTTGAGCTCTCATGAGGAAGCAAGGAGATTACAGCTTTAGTTATCTTACCCAAATATGGACCTGCAAGCCTGTTTGGACTGTGACCCTTTTTCAGAATCATGATTACGGCTACTCTGTAGTAAAACAGGAGAATAGCCAGAGTTCAGATCAACCTAAGCAGGAACATCAGTTCTCAGAAACCAAAGACCATCTAAAACATTTAGCCGTAGTCAACAAGTCATTACATTAATGCTGTTTTGAGATTTAGGCTTGCTGACAATTCCTCACAATATTTAATCATGTAGTCTTTGTCTGACCTAACCTCTAAGTCTGTGTTTCCTACTCCTCTCAGGTTTCTCAGCAACAACTTAATATCCTCCCTCAGTCCTGGCGTGTTCAAGGATCTGAGTCAGTTAGAATGGCTGTGAGTATCACATATCTGTTTTACATAATAAATACACTCAAGTTTGCATCCACTCATTGATATGATTTGATATGAAGCATTCTTTTTAAGGGGACAAACTGAAACCACAACAACAAAAAACAACAGTCCATTCAATACATTCATTGAACAGAGATATCAACTTAAAAAATACATACAAAGTTGCAAAAGTAGTAGGTTTTTTATTTTTGTGAATATGTTTTAATAGGATTTATGTTGCAGTTGAAAACAAAATGGTGCATGATAGTGATGTATAATGTTCACAACTACTAACATTTAGCTCAATTTTCCTTTGAGGTTTGACAAACTTCGTTCTTTTATGACCATCACAAGCATGCCCGTTCTCTTGATCGCAAATAATTAAACTAAACTGAGGGGTTTGCTAGCATGGAAACTACTTTTTGCACATGCATTAGGGTTGAAGCTTTGGAGATTCTGCACCAGAAGGTTAATATTAGAGGATATTTAAACCAAAACATGTTTTAACATGTGCCTTGCATGAGTCTCTTAGGAACACCCATTTGTGTCCAGACTCAACCCCTCTGACCTAAGCTGCTACTCTAAAATGCAGAGATAGTGGCTTTAGTGATTAACAGCAACCAAGGGATTACCAAGGCTCAACCCTGTCATAAATTGAAGGATCCTGGGACGTGCAGCCGCTGTACCCTCTAAGGCAAACATCGGCATGGACTGAAACTGAAAAATAAAAACCTTCTCCGAAAAAATTTATGGTTTCTTTGCAACTATCTCAGGAAGATTTGAGCAAATATCAGCAAGAGTGAAGTTATATATTTGCGTACTCATTCCACAAACAGTTCAAATAAATAATTTAAGCCCAAAATAAATTACATCCGTGCAGATAATGAGCCAGTGTAAACCTCTGACTGGAACTGTGTATGCTGGAAACATAAACTGTATGATGGCATTTGTGGGGGTCCGTTTTAGAGTGGATCCCCACACCATTCTCATTTACTCTCAAGAGTAAATGAGTAAATGAGAATGATGAAGCACATTGTGTTTTGTTCTAGTGTTCACATGAATGTGTGTGGTATTTCTACACACATTGTACAGCTGCGTTGTTCAGTTTGAAATGACTCAATTAGCTCCAAGTAAAGGAAGTGCTGCTCCAAATCGAAAGGAGAAAAATCGGTTGGCTGGCAGAAGTGAACAACTGTCTTTAACTAAAGATTTACAGAGAACAAAACTTGGTGTTGTTTTCTAATGATATGAAATATATATCAAATTTTTCAGATTAGCTCCAGAACAATTTATAGACAGCTTTTACTAATGGCAGTATAGTCCATATGTCCTTTTAGACTGATGCATTATTTTTTCAATTTGTACATAGTTAAAGACATGTGTTTTTGCAAAATGCTGAAACACACAAGACCACATTCAAATAACTGGGTACTAATGATGTAATAATTTTTCCTGCCAGGATGTTGGATCATAACCCACTTAGCAGTTTGACTCATGAGACGTTCTTCGGACTTCGTTCGCTCGTATTTCTGTGAGTCTGTTTTTATTGTTCATCTAACATTGTGATATGGATCTTCACCAGTTTGATGAAAAATGCGTTTCCTATGGGATGTGAACTAGATAGCAGGATTGGCATGATGCTTTGGGCAAGGCTACGCTGGGAAAGTTTAGGTCTTACCAATTATGTGGACGTTTCTTTGTCACACACCATTTACACAAGCATTGTTGGTGACAAAGTAAACTCTTAGGGACAGAGTTTCTGCTGATGGCATCTGATCTTATAAAAGTATGCCTCTTTACCACATAGCAAAATGATGTTTAAAGGAATGATGTAGCATGGATACAGGTACATCTTCATAAATTCAAAAATTCATTCGGGTGAGATGCGTTTGTCAGACTAAAAGTGTATTTTGAAAATAACTTTTAAGCAGGAATTAAACATACTTTTCATTTTTTATTGAAAACACAACCTTCTAATCTTCTAAGAAATTAAATGTGGTGTTTTCATTAGATATTAGCAGGAAATCATCGTAATTAAAATAAAGACTTAAAAATATTAGCCTGTGTGTAAATCATCAAAATAATGTGTTTCACCTGCACATGTATTACAGTGAGTGCTTCTATACTAACAACCACCGACCCATGAAATTTAAAATCATAGAATGAACCTTGATGGAAAATGTTACTATTAGAAAATGATGCAGTCTTTGCACAGGAACAATTGGAAATTGTTTAATTCTCTAACACAGGTTCCATATTGTAATATCAAAAGCATCTAAAATGATCTGTTTCAGCCATCCACTAATGGCAGTATAGTCCATATGTCTATACTGCCATGTAAAAACATCAGTTTCTTCACTTACATCAGTATGTCTCAATGCTCGTCCTCAGGGACCACAGCCCTGTGGTCAGGTGTTTGAATAAGTGGGTGATTAACACACATCTGCAGCCCTTGATGGTTTGCAGAGGAGGTCATGCAATCATTTAAATCAGGTGTTCTGGAACAGAAACGCATCTGAGATATTCAGGGCAATGGTCCCTGAGGACTGGAATTGAGCAACACTGATTTAGCTATTCTCTTGTCCCTATCAGCTGAAGTCCTTCTTTATTTTTTCTGTGCAGATTTAGATCAACAGCTATGATTGTTAAACCCTGCCTCAATTTCACAGAGCATTCTTGATCCAGTCCTCCGCACAGCAGCAGAACTTCCTGAGGTGCAGCAAAAGATGTTTTTCTAGCAGCTTGCCAAAAAACAGTTGACAGATCCTGGGTGGAAAAAGCTTTTTGCTGCCTAATTGTCTTAAAAAGACCATCAGTGTTGATCAAAATGACATTTCTACCTGCTGCCACATTGGTGTTCGAAGGTATCTGAATGCGGCTATAAAGGGTAACAGATGGTGTTTGAAGGTATCTGAATGTGGCTATAAAGGGTAACAGACGGTGGCCGTGTATGCTGCAGGTTACAAAATATGACACTTTTGATGTACTTTCGACTAAGGATCGAAACTAAGGACCAGCAACACTTGATTGCTGACTGATGTGCCGAAGCAAAAATGCTCAGTGAAGGTTTTGGACCATATAAAATAATTTCTCCCTCCGAAGGTGGCAACCCAATAATCTGTTCTGTCTTGCTTCATTTCAGCTTGATGTCCAAGGTCTATAAAAAGTGCTAATTAACACGTGTTAACTGATTATGATCTTGATTTACATTCTTCTACATGAGCTGTCATCAGGATAACTGGAATACTCTGTGGCAGTGAAGGAAACTTCCACAGACTACAGTTTAATATATGGCCAATTGGAAATTATGCATCCATCCATTTTCTTTACACCCTTGTCCCTCGGTGGGGTCAGGAGGGGTGCTGGTGCCTATCTCCAGCTAACGTTCCGGACAGGTCGCCAGTCTATCGCAGGGCAACACAGAGACACACAACCATGCACACACACACCTAGGGGCAATTTAGAGAAACCAATTAACCTGACAGTCATGTTTTTGGACTGTGGGAGGAAACCGGAGTACCCGGAGAAAACCCACGCATGCACAGGGAGAACATGCAAACTCCATGCAGAAAGACCGGGGCCAGGAATCGAACCCAGAACCTTCTTGCTGCAAGGCAACAGCTCTACCAACTGCGCCATTTGTCCATTATGCATTTACTTAATTTAATGGTCAGATTATTGTTATCACTAAGCACCATCTGCTTGGGGAAAGCATGCCATTTCTCATTGGCAACATTTTTTCCCACACAAAACTACCCTAGCATGCAGGAGCGTTGGAGAAAAGAATCAATTTTGAATTTGCTTTATCCATACTTTTTTGTCCAATTAAAGTCTTAAGTGAAAGTCTTGAAAGCGCTCACTGTTGCCGGTCATCTATTTCAATAAAACATTTTAGGTGCTGAATCAACCCAAAGCATACCAAATCTCAAGGCACTCGAAATTATACATCATTTTTTGAGATTTAGTGGGAAAAGCTCTAATCCTTGTTGAGATGAATGATCCGCAATGGATGTGCTTGTAAGAAGAGTGCATTCATCAAAGGTGGAGAGATGGAGAAGGGTGTATTGTACAAAATCCCATCGTTTTGAGATTTATATAATGTTATTCCCTCATTAAAAACACACCAGGAGTGTTGCTTTGACTCTTTTATGCATGTTTGAATACTTGAATCTCCTGCAGGAGCCATTAGGGGGTGCCTTAGCCTTAGCGCTGCAGTCCCCATCTGAGCTCCTTCCCACAGCACCTCTCCCACAAGCAACATCAATAAGCTCCTACGAACTGAACTCTCCTCTGCAATCAGTTGTAAAACGTGTCAATGGAGAGGAATTGTTGTGACGATGTGCTGAAGTAGAGTGTCGAAGGTTCTTAAAGAGACAGAGGACAATTTCCAGGCATTAGATATGACTATGATGCAAAGTCACATTTCTTTTAAGTTGTTTAAGATTTATACAGCCTTTTCATAACAACTGAAGATAACAGTTACTTGATTGCACTATAAAATGGTACTATGTGCTTGGAAATACATAACACTTCTCCTTTAATATTACTTTCACTCCCTTAGCCAGAAAAGGCCAACTGACTTATCTCCCACTGGTGTATCGCAACAACTTTTTTTTATGTGCTGGCAGTTTCAAAGAATGAATCATGCAAATTTTCCAATATTTCCAAATATAGTTGGAAATATATTTTCATTTATATTTCCAAAATATAGAACCATTTGTGTAGAGTTTACCTGCTTGCAAAGTAAAGATCACAAGATGTAACCAAAAAATGAACAAGACATCTGTTTCAAGGACGGAGGGAAGATTTCTGGAGTAAGTGACATCAAACTAGACGCTTAGTGGAGATATGATGTTGATCTGTTAGTGTGGATAAGATTGAAGGACACCAACACTAAGTACTTTGACCTACTGTGACTGGGAGTTAACCAAAACCACACATCCATGTATACTTGCTTTGTTTGTCCTTCACATCTCATTAAGCTTTATGAAAGTCATCTGGGAAATTTCTGTTTAAGCTTTAACAGGCAGAAAAAATCCAGCAAGCAAACTGCCAGCATACCTTGATTATTAGTGTGAAATTTAAAATGAGAAGTGACTGATGGAGACCTTTAAATCTGAAAGCACCAAACTGATAATATGTCAGTCTGTTAGCATCTATTTGTCTTGACATTATCATTTTGTTCCTTACTGATTGATATTGGATTATTTCCAACTGGTGCACATAATGCAATTGTGAGTTTAAGCCGCTTTCAGAAGAAGTAAACCCACAGGCGCAAACTGTTCTAATGACTCAATGAAGTTCTTATTTTGAAGGGATAATAATGTTTTTCCATCTCCTTTGGAGATCAGGCTTTTGTGGTTGCTGACTGAAAAGTCTTTGTAGCCTTTGACCTTTTTATCCAATCACAAACTTTTATGGATTTTAATGTGATTTTATGTGATAACCTACACCAGTGGATAATTGTGAAGTGAAAGAAAAATGCATGTTTTTTTTTTCTTACAAATAAAAATATAAAACAAATAGTTTTTAAAGGATCAATTCAGAAATTAATCACAATAAAATCCAGTGCAACCATCTGCCTGTACGTAGTTAGTGAATAGATGAAATGTGTGGCTGAGTTTGCACAACATGCAAGTGTGAAGGCCTCCGAAGTTCATTAAAGAACAAATTGCATCATGAAGTCCAAGACCCACAGCAGACAAGTTTGGTATAAAGCTGGGGAAAAGTTTATAACAGGGTTTAGTTATAGAACATCATTCAAACTGTGATTCTATAGTGGAGCTCTGTTCAAGTAATTATAACATTTGCACAACTGCAAGCCAATTGGGACAACTAAACTGGCTCCCCGGGCAAGGAGACCATTAATCAAAAAACACCCAAGAGGGCTGAAGTACTCTGACGGAGACGCTGGGGATATTCATGTCCATGGATTTAGTCATAACAGTCCAGTTTGCAGTTTGTCACAAACCTTCAGGGACATAAACATGCAGAACAAGATGCTCTGGTCAGATGACGCCAGCATTAAAATATTGTGTCCTTCCTGCACAGCACTGTGTCAGAGGTAATGGGAAAATGGATAGAGCTTAATACAGGGCAGTCCTGGAAAAAAAAAATCTACAAAATACTTGAGACTGGGAGAGAGGACAACACATTATTAGTATGTTTAGACCACAGTGTTTTTACGTGTTGGAATTTCTCAGTCATAACCCGGTGAAAAGGAATTTTCTGTCAGTAGAGCTGAAAAGTGAGTAAATGCATAGCCATAAAAGTTGATTTGCAAAAGTTGAAAATACAGGCAACACTTTTCAGATTTTTATTATTGTTAAAAAAAATATGTCGAATTTTCATTTCACTTCACACCTATGTGTAAAATTTATGTTAAAAATGACTGGCGTTTGTTTTTCATGCGTTTTAGATTTAATTGCAACTACTTTGGCTCAATTTAAACGTCTTATCTGGCTGCAAAACACTTTTGTCAGCATCGGTTGCCTTTAACTGTGCTATAGAAACCAAACTGACTTTGGCTGACTTTGGAAAATTACTTGAAGCTGTTGTCTACTTCAAACTTGTTCACAGGCTGTCTGGGTGAGACTTGTTTTTGTTATTGTTGTCTTTCCTCAGGCCTGTTTAGAGCTCAGGCACATCTCAGCATGTCCTTCTAAAACTCAGGCTCGACACTTGACTCCAATAAGTGTTTTCTCTTTCTCTTTGCCTCTTCAAAGTGGTAGACTAGCAGCATATGGGCGCTCACTCTACCTCGACACTGCGCAGTTCGAAACTGAAACATTTTTACAATATTTACTAAAGTTGTTTGAGTGATGAGAATATCTAGGAACTTTTAATTTGTAATGTAACTTTTTGTTTTGCTGGTGTAAAAATGTATTTTATTTCTTGGCCAATCGTCAAAATTGAAGACAAATAAACATGCCATCCTGTGATACCAAATGTTTGTTGATCTCGGAAAGTTAGAAAATAGCTACTTGTCCAAGCTTGTCATATCTACAAACAGGAAAAAAGAAAATCTAAATGTTAAACTAGCTGTGAGAACCAAGGCTGGTGAAGGACCTCGTTTTATCCTGCCACCTTGCAGAGTGAAGAGGATGGGAAGGATGTAAAATAAATCTTCTGCCTAAGCTAAGATTTGCATTAATGCAGTCGACTTTTCTCCACAACAATCGAAAGTCTTTTTTTTTTTTTGACCAATAATTGTGGAGGGCATTTTAGATTTGCTTGAGGAAGAAAAAGTCATGTAGGTTACTACGCACATTTTTCTTTATTTTACATGATAAATTGAAAATTTCAGCATTTTGACTTGGTTTTTTTCCCTTCCCCCCTTAACATCAATCATACATTTTTTCTTGTTAGATTGATTTGTCATAGTTGAGATGAACCAATCTAAGAAAAGCACTGTTCAAAACTTTAACAATTTTAGCCTCCAGCTGAAGGAATGGAAGAAACTAATTCTGACATACAATATTTTACTTCTTTTCTAGCCTTTTAATTAATTAATTGCAGCACCATATGCATTGAAAATAGATTAAAAACTTAATTATATTTGAATCCCTTATTTCAAATAAACTCAATTTTATCTGAATCCGTCATTTGTTCCCTGCACGTTTGATTCAGGTTATACATAATAGATAGATTTGGGAATCAGGGCGTTTGGATAGCTGTTACTGGGTGAAAACTTCACCTCTTTTGCTCAACTTCAGGTCAAATACAGCCTTCATAAACGCACAAATTTCAGTTATAGATCAGGTCACATGTCAAAAAAACACATGCACATTTCAGAAAATATAAAATCAAGTGACTTTGGCAAACTTTTTAATGTAGGGAAGGACGACTTGTATCCCTGGTTTGTAATTTGTTATTCCATGCAGGGCTTAAGGGCAGATTGGAAGCAGGAATAGAAAATGAAGATAAGCAATGAGCTCTGGAATATCGCTTTAAATAATGTACACAAGTGCTTTGCTTACTCGACATTACCTTATTCAATTTAAAATGATTCAGACTTCATTATTCTAAAGCAAAGTTGCATATTTCACCCACTATGTGACTAATGCTATATTCATTCCTACTCTTTTTATCTGACCCCACTGACCCCATTTTGAGCTTGCATATTTTAGACTTCATCAGATATCTGCCACACAGAGCTGAAACTGGACCCACTTTTGGTTCTGATTAGTTCTCTGAGATTAATAAATGCCAATAATAACTGTTATCTTATGGTTTAAACAAAGCTTGTTTTGATATTATAGAAAAAACAGAAGTTTCATCTTTTAAATTATGTCTGAAGAAAATGGTAAGACTCTCTCATCTGGAAAGAATGAGGTTATCATTGAAACAATTCAAGAAGACATGGCAACCCCTTCCACAACCCCTTCAAACTGAAGAAGTCCTATAGTTCTAAAAGTTTTAATTTTTGTCTCTGTTTTACATTGTCTTCATTTTCCATCTTTCATTTTTTCTGATCAATGAAATTGTTTGTATTGTTTAATACTTTGTATTAAAAGTGTCATAATTTACCGAATGACGCTTTATGACAACAGTCATAAATATTCATGAAGGCTTATTGATGTTCATGACAGGTGTTATGTCATGTTTATGACAGTGTCATGACAGTCTTATTCACCCCCTTCAAATAAAGTGTTACCCATTGTTTAATAAGAAACAGATAGTCTAGGTAACATTCTAAACAAACTTCAAATCGAAAAAGTTAGTTAAACTTATTCACTGATGCAACAACAGCAAAAAAAATAAACACAGGTATTAAGCTGTAAAACGTTTGTATCATGCGATGCAAAATTCAAGCTGAAAATCTCGTTATTTTATAGAGGAGTTTTGGGACACCTTCTGTTAAATAATGTATTGAAAGTTTGCATGTGATCACGTGAAAGGGATCATTTGTCCATGGATCAAAAACTTAAGACTTTACCTCATGTCTGTTAACAGAGTAAGAGCATTTATGTTCTTCTGTCATAGTCTCGACTACTTCAGCTGGAAATGAAAAGAAATAAACCCACAAGGGCAAAGACAGCGAAGAGAAAGTCAAAGTTGTTGACTATGAAGAGACGGAATCAGAAAACAGTGCCAAACAAAACGGAGACGTATTTTTGTAAAGCAACTGTGGGCGGTTGTTTTAAAGTTTTTATGAGAGTGCTGCATTTGATGAGGCACTTAGAATTCATTGCACAAAGTAGATCAGAAACAACAGCACCGGCACAACAGATTGAATAAATTCAAACTTGGGGATATCGTCAGGCTGGCAACATGAATGCAAAATATTAAAAACATGTAATGCCCCAAGTCAGATCTATTGATCTTATAGAAACTGTTCTCAATCATTCAGTATTTCACTTTCATGTTTCTGCTTTGTTTTGTTGGAGTTTTAATAGAAAACACATTCTTAAATTTCAACTTGTGCTGCTATTCTTTCTGCCCTCATTCCTTATCTGCAAGCTGTAAAAAGAAGGGAACTGATTCCATCAGGCTACTCTGAGACATATAATATTTCTTTACATCTCGCGTGCATGAGCATCCTATATGCTCATACTCCTAAATGAAGTCAAATGCAACCAGTTACCTTCAGAAATAGCTTAATTAGTAAATGAAATCTAATCCTGTATAATTTAAACACAGTATAAACCTAAGTGTTCTGATGAGGCCTCGGAGAGCTTCTTTTTAGTGAACAAACCGCATCATGAACAGAGATGTCGGGGCTGAGGGTGAGCTTAAAGGGACAGAATTATGTATTATTCACCCACATAGTGCCATTTTACAGTATAATCAAGTAATTATTTTACCTTCAACCATTATAAAAATGCTGCACACATATATATAATAAGCATAACTTAATGAAAAAGGAAACTTGACTTTGTAATTTGACGCGTTGAATTTGGGTCTGCGTCAGTGCTCCTCCTTTATGTCGTTAACACCTGTTCTCAGGAGCGTTGGACTGACAAATAGTTTATGCTTTATGAGGAAGAAGCTCGGCTTGGGACTACACCTCCAGGGAGGAGCTATGGATAAATAGGCGTTTAGTTATCCCTGGATGGTTTTCACAGGAGATTTAAGGATTCCCCAAACATGCATGAATGTGTCAAAGCAGCACTCCAGCTACGTTTGGGATGAGGGAATAACATTACGACATAATGTAAAACTCAAAATGGTAAATTTTACACACCATTCCCCTTGGATAATAGACAAAGGTAAATGTCCCTTGTCCATTATCCAAAAATAGACCGTGCAAAATGTGTATTTGAACTGACAGGCTGGGCAAGCAGAGCATTATTCAGAGAAGCGGCTAATAGGTTTATGGTAGCTGAAGAAGCCAGGTTGACATCCAAATATTGCTTTTATATAAAAGTGGCAAGAAGAAAAACACAAGTATTTGAATTTTGTCAAGATACAACAAACATGTAGCAGGTGGTCTGATTAGACTAAAATGCAACTTTTTAGAAAAGACTGTGCTTCACTTTTAAGACAGCAAAGTATGGCAGTGGAAGCATCATGCTGTGGTGACGCTTTTCCTTAAGCATGGAGAGAGAAGTTGGTCAGAGAGCTAAACAAACCTTTAGGAAAATCTACTGGAAACTGTAATAAACTTCCAATTTGGACAGAGGATCAAATTTCACCTAGATAACAGCAATAATTTTTCAACCAATAGAAGGGGATAAATGTCGATCTTTTCAAATGCAAAGACGGTGAAAAGATTATCCTAATCATTCTGAAAAAAAAAGCCAAGTTTAAATTTTTGTCCACTAACCAATACTGCACTTCTTTGTTGCCTTTTCACATGAAATCTGGATAAAATATATTGAATTTTGTAGTGCTAAGAGAGTGTAAATGCATTTCACAAGACCCCACACATCTTGTTTTTGATGAGGGATAACAAAGTTTCAGCTTCTGAAGTAAGATCTCATCACACAGTGTTTGCTTTAGGATATGGATGCTTTTTTTCCAAGTCTGTACTGGATGGTAGGGTTTGCTTTGCAGCCATCTTGGGGCCACGACATCAGAGCTTATTAAAAATGAGCTTATTAAGAGGGCTGCCTCTGGACTGCTCTGAAAGACCTCAGAGAAGTCCAGAGAGTCTTGTATCTTTAGCACAGGTTGCTAACATAAAAGACAAAACTGCCCTTCATTTGTATATTCATAAAGATTAATAAGGAATAAATTTCTAAATATTTAACAATAAGACAAAGTTTTCATAAAGTATTCACCATAGTAAACTTCAGCAATTAATTTCTTTTGACCAGAATCTGACTCATCTCACCGTCGGCTGCTAGCAGCTGGAGTACAAGCAGTGTAAGACAAGAATCATATCTCGGCTGAAAGTCACAGTGATCAAAGCAGCAGCTCCCACTCTGTAAAGTCTAATCTCTGTGCTGTAAAATGTCCCTTGTCTCTCCTCAGATCAATGGTGCACACCTCACTGCAGCAGCTTCCTCATCCCAGCTTCTGTCAACACATGCCTGCCCTGGACTGGCTGTGAGTCTGCTCTGACAGTGTACTTGTGTGCATGCAGGTGTGTAGTGAGAGATTTGATTGATGTTGTTTGTGTGCTAAAAAGGGAGAGTGAATGCACTTTTTTATTTTTTTATTTATTTTTATTTCTTTATTTATTCATTTTTGCGGCGCTAGTGGCCTGTATTTGAAAATAATATGACAGGAAGGGGGAGAAGACATGCGGCAAAGGTATTAACACGACGGGAGTCGAACTCATGACGGCCATGTTGAGGATAATATCCTCTGTGTACAGGGCGCCACACGGCGATGTGAATGTGTGTTTAGTGCCTGTGAGTGGACTTAAGGACATTGTAAAAAGGGATGCGGAGAGCTTAGAGTGATGCTTCTGACTGACGGGCATCTTCAGCTTATGTCACTGTGGCCGGTCAGCTTGACCAGCTGCATCATCTGCAAGATGAGACTGAAACTCTCTATGACCTCATGCTTTCTGCAGCTTTTGTGTCTGAATGTCTGGAGCACTCTGCAGTCCTGGACTCAAATGTACTCAGGTTGTTTATATGCGTTTTTCTTTTTCTTTTAGAAAAATACCAGAAAACACCACTGTTTTTATTCTCTTTTGCAATCAAATGTTATATATATATATATATATATATATATATATCACACAATATAATTATGATCAAATTAAATGGATTACCACACTTGAGCTTGCTCACACCAGCTCAAACAAAACCATTCTGTGTAGTTCTTAATGTCTCTCTTTGATGGTCTGGACGTGATAATCTTTTAATTATGAGTTTGTGATTTTGTTTGGTTCTACTTGAGTTGTTCTACTAATAATTTGGTTTGTTTGCACCACAGATTGCAGCTTAAGGTTCTCCCACTACAAAGCTGGACTTTAAGTTACTTGTAATTGATTTTATAAAATCAAATAGTCAGTGCTGCTGGATTGATAGTAATATTATTTTGTAGATCTCTATTTACAAAGCAACACATTTAGGGTGAACTACATTACTAAAGCCACATTAGTTAAAGTTAAAAATGGCCGCCCTACTGCCACATTTCTGTCCTGTTGGAGTTTAGTGCTGCTGCCAACATGCCTGAACACAGGCATGTTGGCCTGTGTTCAGGCCTGTGAACAGACTTAAATATATTGTGTTTAGTCAGATATGTAGTGTGACAGATGATTGTTGCCTCCATTTATCTATAAACCCTCATGATACGCAAACGTATATTTTTCAATTTATTACATTTTAAGTGTTTTAAAACTGATATAGTCAACAACAAAATGAAAGTGATTTTCTGTTCGACCAGGAGGAGTGAATGCTGCAAGTCAGTGACTCAATGCAATCTGCTGGGTTTACTTAGAAACATTTTAAGCAACTTTGTACAATTATTGTCCTTACTGTACTGTTGGATAACTAAAGTCAACTGTATGGATGATTGAATTTAAATATTCTTTGTAAAGTGCCTCAGGACTTGTTGTCAACTTGTACTATATAAATACACTGAATTGAAAGCACTATAGTTAAATTTGTTAAATTTACTTTACAAATTATTTCTTGCACAAGGTGGTATTACTTCGTTTCCATATTGTACTGTGAGAACCCTTGGCGTTAAGTTTTATCAGGATCCGTCTCTTAATTCCTAATTATTCCCAAGTACAGCATTATTTACTTTATCAATGAAACATAGTCATAATAAGAAACTTAACGTCTTTAACTGAAGTTGAAAAAACCTGTTGATCCGTTCGTCATGTACAGGGTGGAATATTGCAATGGGACTGTGTCTGGATGTCCAAATAAATGCCTTAAACCTCTGCAGTAAGTTTAAAACTCTGGTGCATCTGAAATTTTACAGTTTTCAACAAGGGAGATCCTGTCACACCAGTGCTATCTTCCCTGCCCTGGAATGAAATGTTCCTTGTCTGGAATGTTAAGTTTTCTCTTGGAAATCTTTAATTATTATTCTATTGAGAAAACAATTATTTTTACCATATTGCCCATCTGTCGTAGTGGTGATTATACTTGATTGATATATGTAATATTAATAATTTAACATTTTAGAGTGCTACTTAGGGTCATGTTTTACATGTTCTAAACTATTTTTATGTTAATTTCTCTAAGATCTCAGTTTCTTTTGCAAGTTTCATGTTCACATCTGGACCCTTGTGCTTATTTTCACCAAAATGCTCATCTTCTTTGCCTTGCTTTTATCTCTTCTCTCAGAGATCTCGAGGGAAACCAGATTCAGACTCTCAACTATTCCATCTTAAAAACATGCAGCAAACTTGAAGTCCTGTGAGTATATGATAGACGCATCAAATGATTTATGCAATATGGCTGTTATGTTTTTATTGCATTCATCCAGTGTTTTGAGAACAATCTGATCACTTGTGCATGCCATCAACTTTCCACTGCAGCTGTGTCTTCAGCATGAAGCAGAAGACTAGTTGAAACTTTTGATTCGCAGCTGGTGCAGACCCAGCTGCAGCGACACCAGGAGTTGTGTTCTATAAATGCACCATCAATCATATAACATTTTTTGGCAGCCATATTTTGCTGGCCTGATACCTTTGAATCCTCAATTTTATTCCCAACATTTAAAATGAAATAATGTCCAAACTCATCCTTCCTGGAAGTACAAAACTGTTGCCCCATTTATGGAATCTTTTAAGATCAGACAATTGGGCTTTAACGTCCATTTTTCTGTTTTCCTGCAAATAACTTCACAGACCTGAAGGTTTATTGTTTGAAGAAATGTTTGTGGGATTTTTTTTTTCCTTTGCCTTAGTTTTGGATGATAAGACACAAATGCTTCACCAAATGTCTCTGGTAATGTTGTGCACTTCACTAACTTCACCTTAAAACCACGTTTTATTGTCGGTGTTAAATTTCCACGTGGGCAGAGCGACCTTGATTTTGCCACATTTCAGTTATCTGCAAGTTCAGGCACAAATCTTGCCTTTCAGTGGTTTAAAATAGTGAACGATGAGGATTTATGTGACATTCTTGTATTTTTGTTTTCTGCCACCCTTTGTTGTTTGGAGACATATTTTTTCTGGTCTTCAATTGTTTCAGTTCTGTCCAGTGAACTGTTTTTGTCTTTGCTGCCTTTGCATGTTCTCATAGTGTCCTTTTAAATGGTTTTCCTACATATTTGTTCTACAACTAGTTAGTAAAACTCTACCGCTCAGTAGTTCATGCAACACTTTTTCAACTTTCGATGTAAATTCAGGTTATTATGACTTTAATCAAAGAAGTCTGACTTCTGCAATACATATCAGCAGATCTGTTGCCTCAGTTTTCTTAATATTTTGTGCTCCATGTGACTACACCAGAAGTTGCTTTCTCCCACACTAAAGAAAAAGCGATGTATGCTAAAATTTTGTAAGTAAAGTACCTAAATTATATTAAAGTGACCAAAACTTTATATTCAAAGGGAAATCCTTGACCAGCCAATAAAAAACATTTTACTATAAAAAGGTGGGCTCTGTCAAAAACATGTTAAGTGTGCTGCTTAGTTGTCATTATTTTCAAAGGTACTTCTAATATGACTTAGGAGAGTAAACAGAAGACGCATTCAATTTTAAGAATAATTCTGTGTATGAATTCAGAACTACAACCAGATATATAAAACGGGACAACCAGTCTCACTATTTAACATTAATTCAGTTGAACTTTTTCAAGTTTTAGGTTAGTTAGGATTACCAAAATGATTTTGATAAAAGACAGGGCAGGGTGTGAGCAGTGAGTACACAAGCATTAGTGACATGATTGCCGAGATTTTCCTTGTGGCTCTGATTGGTTGCTTCTGATGGCAAAAGGATCATTGGGAGGAGTCAGATGAGCTCGTTTTTTTTTTTTTTTTTTTTTTACAGATTCTCTGTCTCATATTATATTGTCACAACACAGTGACAGTTTTAGCAAACATGTAAAAAACACACATTTACAAATGTTGACCTCAAATGCTGAACCCCAATATGTATTTATTCATTATATTGTTCTGATAGATGTGTGTGCATGTTCTTCTTGCATTACAAAAAACTTCTACCAGGACTATTTGGCTATTTCAGTCTAGCTGGAGAGTTTTTGTGTGTGTGTGTGTGCGTGTGTGTGTGTAGGTGTGTGTGTGTGTGTGTGTTGGAGAGGAAGGAGAAGAAAACAATGCACAAGTGTTTTTGCAGCCAGAACTCAGCTGGCATCTCACAGATCTTCCCAGACTCATCTTAGATTATGTTTCATACACCCACAGCAGGGATCCACTGTAGCACATTGTCTTACTTTACATGCTTTCTGACTGCAAATCTGTCTTGTTCAGATTACTGATGGACAACAGAATCATGAGAATCCCCGAAGACACATTTCAGTCTCTGTGGAAGCTTGGGGAACTGTGAGTTTATATTTTTTCTTCCTTTCTGTGCACATATTTGGACACAGCTGCTCACGCTCACTTTGATTAAAAATGTTTTCAGTCAGGACTGATACTTCTGCTGAATGGGTATTTACATCTGGTTGAGATGTTTTGTTTTAGTGGAAGATATTCAGCAGCTTTGGATCTTTGCTAGTGCTGTTTGCCAACAGATAAAGGAACAGATCTTCAATAAGCCGTAGTAAGTTTCCTGCAAATTCATTTAGAAGAATGCAAGAATTTGTAATTATTTAAGTCGACTCAAAATAAAAACTTAAAAGGATCCTTAAAGTTAAAGACATGCTTTTATTTCTGAGATGGCGATATACAATGAGTTTGAAAGAGAGGTTAGAGATACGAAGGCACCAAGCTAAAAATGACTAAGCCCACTTAGAAAATTCCCCCACCCTACGAGTGCATGGCAAGACTTAAATAGCAACATTAATATTTACGCAGCTTGCTATAACCCAGCTTTGGCAGAGGAAATATGCTTCACACTGAACATATTATTTCTGGATGCATCATTAAGGGTTGTGCTGTGGAATTAAGCTACGTATTCACTGACGTATAATACAGTGCTCTTTTCTTACTTGTTTAAGTACATCTGAAATTGTTGCTGACATTCTCCATTCAGGAAATAAATGACAGTTTAAAGACTAGGAGAGAAACACCCGAAAGGACTTTCAGAAATGATTCCAGTGAACTTTGGTTGAGTCAGGTTTGCTGAATTCAAATCCAATCCACACTTTTTATACTTCATTTATAAAATATTTAGGGAACCATGCTTAAATAGGTGTTTGCAATGTGACAAAATATTAAAAGTATAAGTGGCATTGACTACTTTTTCAAACATTTTGCAGGCTATGACTGATAATCCCTTACAGAAATATAAAGTATAGTAATTTTTCTTTTCTTGCCCTCCAATCTTGTTTAGAAATCTTTCTGGTAATAGAATCAATGAGCTGCCAAAGAACACGTTCAAGAACCTCTCCAAGTCCCTCCTGAAACTGTGAGTAACAAGTTATACCAAGATTCAAACATTGTCTTATTTTGTGCATATTGTAATCCTGCCAAATCAAGGTGGAGTTTAAAGTATTAGGACTAAAGAAAGTATGAAGATCTATAGTTTAAAGGTAGGATTATAAGAGCCTGACCCTGCTGGAGAGAAAAGGGGGAAAAAAAGGGAGACTAAGGGAAAACAGAAAAGTTTTCTTCTGTTTTGAGACTTGAGGCAATTCTACTACCGTTATGTATTAGAAAGTCATGTGACATAGAAATGTAATTATTTCATTTCAGTTCAAGCTTTATTTAATCAAGGACAGCACAGTTAACAATGTTACATGACAAAAACAAAGCAACCGTTGTTTTATACAAAGGTTTTCAACCCACAACACAATTTACAAATCTAATCCTTGATTGGATCTTTTTTAAGACAGCAAAATTAAAATGAAAGAGTCCCATCTCACACACACACACACACACACACACACACGTTTATCTGACTATCTTTGTGGGGACTTTCCATTGACTTCCATTCATTTCTACAGCCTAAACCTGACCTTTACCCTTTTCGTAACCCTAACCATCACATACCTAACCCTAACCAAAACTCAATTCATTAGCCCTAAATCTGACCCCTGACCCCAAAACAGGGTTTCCCTTCGTGGGGACCAGGCTCCGGTCCCCACGAGGAGCAATTGGTCCCCACAACGTAGTATATGTCAGGAAAATCGTCCCCACAAGGTATTACAAACAAACGCGCGCACACACACACACACACACACACACACAGTAACATTTTTATTGCTAATGGCAAACTGTTCCAGATATGAGGATTACTAAATGAGAAGGAACCTTGACCAAATGATATTTTGTGTGTTGCAGGTTTTCAGTCATCATTAACTTCGCCTGTAGTTAAAACGTCTGTGCTGCTGGCTATTTCCTCAGCTTGTTAAGATTTGAGGCAGAGACCAAATAATGAGTGTAAATGAATTAAACAGATTTGTGTTTGGTTGCCAAATGGAACATATAAAATATTCTTCCAGTTATGTGCAAGTCCTAGAAAATGGATTTAGCTATATTCACTTGGTGTTTTTTTCTTTTTTTTTCTTTTGGTGGTAAAATATTCTTATTTTGAAATATTTTCTTTGTTTGGAGCAGAGCTAAAATGCAGTCACTAGAGAAAGGCATGTTGAAAGCTATAATAAAAAAGGAAATTTAAAGCTTTTGTCCAAGGTAAACAGGACAAACAGCATGAACATAGCAAAGGGCAATAAAATGGAAGGATCCATTGAGAAAACAATGAAAAACCAGGAGTTTAAGCACTGAGGCAGGGTTTAAATATGAACTAATCAGAAAAAATGAGGAACAGCTGTGGGAGAAGGAAACAGGGAAACTGAGGTATGGAGACTAATTAACACTGAGGAAGCTGAACTAAGACTAAAAAAAGCATAGAAGAACCATTAGGGGAAGGCCTGGAACTAAAATAAGAGAATAAACCAAAATATGCAGAAAAAAGAACATGAGAACAATCCAAGCACAACAGAATGAACAAATATGGCAACAGCATTGTAATAATATTGAAAACAGAAAGCTGAATAGGATATCACCCAAAGAACAAGGAAATAATTAAATGGCAAACAAAAAAACACAACCAAAACTCAAGCTCCCGTGGATTGTGACTAAGCTATAATGACATTTAGAGCAATAAAATTATATGCAAAAGTAGGGTCAAGATAAACATGAACAATATAATGAAATACAAAACAGTGTTTCAAATGTTTTCTTTGAATCTCTATGTACTGGTGTAGTGTGATTATTTTTTTAAACATGCAAAATTATTATTGTTAATGCAAAACAATAGAGGGCATATTTAAAAACTGTGCAGTGTACCATCAGATACAGCAGTCTACAGGGTAATAAAAAAACCCAATAAAAAAACCACGGGAAAGAAAAGTGCATTAGTAAAATAAACCAAACATTTCCAATCATAAATAAAACATTAAGGTAATAAATTAAAGCAATTCTTCTTGACAGTGGTTTGGTTGGGGTTTAATTTTAAAGAAACCAATTTGAATTAAGTGGTTTTTCAAAACATAAAAGTTTCTTAGTAGAGCTTTTTTGCACACACTCCCATCCAAACATTAAAGCGTTATCTGCTGGGGTGGAACTAACATCTTTAGTATAAACTGCTGACAAAGAAATTTAAGACTATTCTGTACTTCTCTATATTTTTAACATTGTTCCTTAGAGAGAAACCGAGATAATAAAAATGTGAATGTTCTTTTAAAGTAAATCAAAAGCCAAAAGTCTTCAGACATTGGCTGCAGACAAGTGACCTCAGCTGCATGTCCAGCATGTATTCTGATTGGCTGTCACTGCTTTCCTTTATCCTATATTTAGTCACATCTGACTTCTGCTTTAGAGTTTTCATACTCTATGAATTCAGAAATCAAATAGTCTCTCGGTTTATATAGCACTAGATAAAAACAACTAAGTTTGCCCAAAGTGCCACACACAGTTAAAATATTTAACAACATTTACTATTAAATTATTATTTTACCACTTTTACCAATTCTGGATAGAGTTTAACATTTTCATCGCTAGGTCTTCAGGAGATTATTAATATGAATAGAAAGTGATAAAACAAGACAGTGATGATACAGCTAAACCAATAAACCTTGTGCTGAAACATTTGTATACTATAAATGACTTATTTCTGTCCAACATGCAATCAGGGCGTATTTAAAAGCAACACACATACTTCAAACAGTGAAAGGATTGAAAAACAAATAGCTTTACTCTTCCTGTTTAGGAGCTCCTAAAGTGAATTATTTGAAATGCCAACGCATATGCCAAGATAAGAATAATTGTGGCAGCAGCTGAAAGATTAATGAAGTCGGGAATAAAAGTTGGGTTCCCTCGTTTAAAAGTTCTAAAAACTGCCAGTAAAATGTTCTCAACGTGACTCCAACTTCACAGGCAGCTGCTATAACGACTCAGTCCAAATAGAAAAAGATTCTGTTATGTTATCTGTTCAGATTTAAGATGTTGGCCACAATCCATTTTTTACTTCAGTTGTGCATGTGGACAGACTTAACCACCAGGATTATCCAGTTTAATTAGAAAAATCAGGAGCAATATGATGCTTCTGAGATAATAAAACAAACCTAGTCCTATTAAACCTGCCTCCATTACTGGTTTTGTCAACCTCATGCAAAAAATGTCACCGAGGTCCAAATTGTCACTTGCCCAACTTCCGCCCCCTCCAGAGCGATTATCCTGCAGCTTCTTAATGCGTCCCTTTTCCAACACATCTGTATCAAATGAATGCCTCGTTGCCAGGCCTCTGCAGAGCTGGACAACATTCAGGGATACAGTTACACATTGCATGATATCAGTACTGGGCTTGGAAACCCATAGTAGTACAGCTTGTCAGAAATACATATTTGCTTTATTTAACTTTAAACACTGTCATGCTTTTAGTCATGTTTGGAATCAGCTACACAAAAACAGTTAAAGGCAAAACATTGTTATGCAGTCTGTTATGTGGTTTTGTAGCTTGTTCTGTCTACAAGGCAAAGGACTGATTAATGGACCGGACGTGTGGTTTCCGTATTAAATCATATCCAGTGTTAATAGTTGTGCTGTTGTCTGTTTCCAACCACACTACAGTGTCAGATGACCAAACGTTCTCTGCCGAATGGGCAGAATGGGTAAAGTTTGTCAGAACACTGAGCAATATTAAACTTTGATCAAACATCCACTTTTTCCCGGACATGTCCACTTTTCATGTTCTATAAAGTGGAATCAAAGAAACACCCGGGGGATTTCTTTGATTCATACCCAAGTTTTAATAGTTTTCATACTTAAATAGACTGGCGTGACAAAGCAGCCTTTGTTTTATGTGGCGTCCTCCTGTTCAGAGGAGCCTAGAGGGTGGTTCGCAGCAAACTGCGGCGGAGCAGAGATACACGCATTGCTTCTCTGCTTCAGTTAAACGCCCATAATCCTGTGCTGCAGCACTAGAATTGTCACATAGCTAAATAAGTATCATATAGCCACTCCCTTCTTTAATTTTTTATTTTACTTTTACGACTAACGTTGAGTAATATTTTTTTTAAAAAGTGAAAAAAATAGTTACTGAAGCGTGATGACATCAATTGAATCCCGAACTTCGTCTTAATGTGTAACACAGCGATCATCCAAAACAAATGTAATAATAGCGAACTCTCCAGCTGAATTCGTAATGTGAAGATTTATAGTGATTTACAACTGTAGAAATATTATCTCTGAGCAGAAGGTGGGAAACTCTTAGAACACGAGTTCAAATCGCATATAAATAACCAAGTCCTCAAATTCTGGGGAATAAATATTTTTGCAGAAGCAGAAGTCTTATATCCAAAGATGGTGACAGGATAATATAACAATAGAACTAAAAACACACAATTTTAAAAGATTTTAGTTGCTGTAGATTAAGTGTGGTGAAGAGGAAATCTTGGAATTTTGGTCTCTGTTGAATATTTTGAGGCAGACATAAAGAAAAAAAAAGCTGGAGATTTTCTGTTGGCAAAATATTTACTGATTTGTCAAGAGATCCCACACTGAGTTTGCAAGTAATCCTGAAGTATTTCTTTCTGTAGAAATATATCCTACAATCCCCTTCTCCGCATTCATCCGAGTCACTTCAACCACCTGACACAGCTTCAGTCTCTGTAAGTGTAAAACACGCTGTTACATTTGAGTTTCCACAGTTTCTTTGAAAACAGAGTTGCCTGCCAACATACGCCCAAAGCTAATATCTAGTTGTTGACTAAATTCAAAACCTTTGTTTTAACCTTCAACCAACTATTTAAAGAATAAAAAATTAAAAAATACTGAGTATTTATCACATTGCAAAAAAAATATTTTAATGTGACTTTATTGCTGTGTTTTCCGCTGCCATCACATGCCTCCTGCTCTCTGACCAGTGGTAATATTTTCTGTTTTTATTCAGGGCTCTGGAAGGTATTGAGATACCAGATATTCAGACTAAAATGTTTCTTCCCATGAAGAACCTTTCACACATGTAAGATCTCGATGAAATGCCACCACTGAATAAGCAGTATTACATAATTTTATTTTTTTATGAGCAGTCATTGTCTGTTTCCTTGTTTTTTTTCCTGCTGCCATCACTTGTCCATCTCAGCTACTTTAAGAAATTCCAGTACTGCTCCTATGCTCCTCATGTGAGATCCTGCAAGCCCAACACAGATGGCATCTCTTCATTTGAGGACCTGCTGGCAAACATGGTGCTACGGGTGTCTGTTTGGGTCATGGCTTTCATTACCTGCTTTGGGAATCTCTTAGTCATCGGTATGAGATCACTGATCCGTGCAGAAAACAATCTACATGCTGCCTGCATCAAAGTCCTCTGCTGTAAGTATCTGCACATCATTAAACAGTGTTTTTAAGAAGGAAGCAATTCACTGTTTCAAATAATTTATGCTATAAATTACATTGTTGTGGCTTAAGGTTTTGTCAATTTGTTTTTCAGAATGTTTCACATTTCCATGCTATGCCTGCGAACAATAATTTGAAAAAAGCATGCCACAAAACTAAAGGAAAAACACACAAAGTTCCCACTGTGTGTGTTTTATGTGTCACAGTAGGGAGTGTAGTTGTTTGGTTCTCCACTTCTTATGAGTTCATGTCCAGATTCAACGATCTTCATGTCGATGTATTAATCTGTAAGTATTTGTCAGAGCAACACTGAATGAGAATCAATTGTAAAGCACTTTGAATGGACAGTATGAGCAAAAAGCAACGTAGAAATTCAATTTACTCTTTTATTGGGTTTTACAGGAGCATCAAATGTAGACACATATAGATTCTTTACACACAGAGCAAAATATTTAATTTTATCTCTGCTCTAACACTTCATGAAGTGTAATTTCATGAATTTCACTTCGACACCATATACGACATGTAATTTGTGGGGAAATTCAATGCGTCTTACAGCATTAAAACGTTTGGGACTTCAACGCTTCACATATTCTTAATCATTCAACATGTGATGTTGAACATGCATAAAATATGTGGATTTTTTTGTGTAGAAAGTTAAAAACTATTTTAGATTTGACTTGTATGTGACGACTGAATATTTAGTATATTTCTGTTAACTCTGGCTCGGCAAATTTCAACCTCTGAACCAAATCCTGATTGATGGCGAACTGTTTTTGTTTTATCGTTTCCAACGTGTTGCCATCTTGATATCCAATTGAAGAATTGATCACTGGTTGTCAATGGGATTGTTATGTTGGGATTTTTGTGGTTGCTGACCCAAGCTTTCATCTCTATGTTCTTTCTCTGGTACTTTTGGACAATGTGCTGGATTATTCCTCAAATCTTTGGAAAAATTGCCCTCATATCTATTGATCCCAATTCCTCATTTCTCCACTGTGTGTTCTTGTCTTTCATAAGCAGCTCCACATGTGGTTTGTGTCAGAATGATTAACTGTTGCCACAACACATGATTCATGATGACCATTAGTTTTTCTTCTGTGGACAAAATCTTTTTAAGATGCCCCAAAAGATCTGAAGCAGGAGTCATCAGATAAAATAATGCTGCACCACTCATGTGTGGTCCACTTTGTACTCCCTCCAAAATTTGAGATTTTCTTTGACAGAAGTGTTTTCTTTGATGCCGTCTCCTCAAAAGGCTGTCCTGCAAAAGTCTTCCTCTCTTTTTACATGCAGATATTCTCCCACCATGCTGCAAGTGTGAGCAAGCTCTGCACTGGTGGACATGCTGAGGACTCATTTGAGGCAACTCGGCTGCTCCTCTTTGGTGCAATTATTTATGAAGTTGGTGGTGGAGCTGCATATCTGCTGAGCTCGTTATACCAACAGCTTCTCAGTGAAGCGCTGGTAAAAAAAAAGGTTGTTAATGGGTTAATAGAGGAGCAAAGTTGTGATGACTTGGTGAAAAGAGCATATTATTTTTCAGTTATATGCTTTCACAAATTCAACTGACATTTTCAAACTAATTTAGCTATTAGCGATTAAATATTGTGCTTTTGAATCGCTTAATCTGAAAAAGGTGTAAAACCCAAACTAAACGGTTTTAAATTAACAAAGTACAGCACTTGTCACCTGTGCTTTTCATTACTTTGATTATGCTTAAAAACTAACTTTACTTTTAAAATGTGATGGTAATGTAGCTTTATTGGTAAGCCAATACATCTACATCTATAGTGCTTCTTATGTCTTTTTGCAAAAAAGAAAAAAAGACCAAAATGGCAAGTTATTAAAAGTTGTTCCAGAGGATTATTTATCTGTTAGAAGGACCAAATGAAAGAGGATATTCAAATAAAAAGAGAATTAAATACTTTTATGTCCATAAATAATAATTCAGTAAAGTCTCATCTGAAATGGGACACCAAGCAGATTTAATTTTTGCTTCTTCATTTTGTTTTATACTGCGTATGACACTGCAATAATCCAACCTGGAAGGAAAACGTAATGGGAATACAGCTGGAGGAACATTAGTCCAATTTCTCTAAGGACAGCATTCAAAATAATTTGTGAGGTAGAGAGAAGAGTATGAGCTGTTTGAAATGTGAGACAGGTACTGCTCGCATATAAACAACATTGTGCATAAATTAATTTGAGTAATTGCAACATCTATTGTAAATATATTTGAAGAGAGAATTTTAGGAGTTTTGAAAGTGTCTTTACTTGCAGCTGTGGGAGCAATTCAGGCAGAAGCTCTCCCTGGTTGCTTTCTTAATCTTTGTTTTTTTTATGTAGATATTTAATAATGGAAATAAATCAAATGTATAAGCGTCATTAAAATACTCTGGAAGATGTGGATAAGACTAAACAATCGGTAATTATTGAAAAAGCCATGACAACCCTATGAATGTTTATTGTGATGATGTCAATTAGCAAATTGAATTTATTGCTCAGTTCTTTGAAGAATTCAAGTTTCATTGTTTTGTTATTCATATGTTTGTTTTCATTGTTAAGAAGTTGTGTTGAAATGAGATCCTGTCTGTAAAGATGCTTGAGGAAAAGAGGATCCTTTAACTATGGGGACATTTAATGGGTAAAAGTTTTATTTTTTTATGTATAGAAAGATCCTATTAATTGTAAAACCATGATTGAATTTTATAAAATGTCACTGTGGTTTTACAGGACCTTGCAAATGTTATAATACAAGTAAAATGGAGGTGATACATCATTTTAAAAGGTTTTTGTAAATTAAAAGAATCTTAAAAACACACAAAAAAATCTTGAAACAATTTTTGATACAGTTGGAGTTGGAAGTCTTTGGGTTATGGATCTACCAACTTCAAGCATCCAAAGACTAACTTTTGTTTATTAATTTTTGGGAAATTGTTCAAGCCCAGACACAACTATTACCTTCTTTGAACTTCAAATGTTAAGTCTTGCTAAAGATTCTGAATTGAATTTAGGTCTGTGCTTTGACTGGTCCATTCTGACACAAGGATATGTTTTATTCTAAACCATTTTATTGTAGCTCTGGTGCTTGAACTTCACCTTTGATAAAGTGTTTTGGCAGAGTAATATGCAACATAAGTTTACCTCCATACATATTCGAAGGCTTTCATGTTTGGTTTTGGTCTCATCTGACTAAACTATCTTTGTCGCCAACATGGCTTGGCAAACAACGTTACTAAGGAAAAAGACAAGTCTTCCTTACATGCCAGGTTTGTGGACTACACAACAAATGTAAAAGCTGAAACCACCTGAGCTACAAATTTCTGCAGCTCCTCAGATGCTTCTCTAAATAATGCCCTTCTCATCAAACCAGTCAGTTTAGGTGAACAGCGACGTTTTGGACATTTGAGTGGATCAAAAAGTGCTTTCTTATGATGATGGTCAGAACCTGACATTTCATGAAGCATCGCTGCAACTTTATCTCTGACCTGTCTGCTGTCTTCCTTCATTTTCATGCTGCACTTTATTCTGTAATGTACTCTGACAAAGCTCTGAGGCATTTACAGAACAGCTGGATTTATAGTACACACAGTGGATCATTTGTTCATTAGGCAGCTTTCAAGACAATTGATTGCAGAGGGTTTTATTTAGGGGTCTCAGACAAAAGAAAACAAGAACAAACTGACTAAAAAAATGCATATAAGTGCTTATTTCTTGGTTAACAGAGCCTCAAGGAGTCTGTTATCTCTCTACCTTGTTTAGTTCAGCTGTTTTAGTCTTTTTATTTATATTTTACAAAATAAAAAAAATAAAAAAAAAACACTTAAATTTTACTTATTTGAAAACCAGTGCCAGATTAACGCCATCCAATATTTTTATACCAAGACATCCAAATGTTTGATTTTCATTGTCACTCCTTACTTTAGGATTACACAGACAGAATCATAGCTTAAACATTTCAGCTGCATTGTCGTAATCCATTTCAGCACTGAAGAAAGTCACCTTCTAACAAATGATTAAAGACATCAGTGGGAGTCTGCCTTTTAAAGTGACAGGTGCTTCTTGTTTTCTTTTATTAACTGTGTGGGAATGTGTGCAGGGAGTCGTTGTTGTTTTTTTTAACAGTCCATTAAAATTCTTCTGACTGCCTTTAAAGTCTTTCAGTATTTTTCTTTTGTTTCCATGTTCCAAGTTCTGTTGCATAACCTTACCATTCCCTCACAGAGTCTGTGCCTTTTGCTCATCGTTTCCACCCATTAACTCCTCAAGTATTTCCTCATAAATCCCGGCTTCACCTGCTTGCTTCTTGTAAACCGGTTTGCTATTATGCATAAGCACAGCTGAAGCCAAACCACGTATTTACATTGTATTAAAAGAAGTATAATCGTAACTTTTGATTGATAGAGTTATAGTAAATAATTTCTGATTTAGCTCGCTTATGTTTACCGAAAGAGATTTCTATTTGCTTAGCAAATAGATTCTATTCTTAGTCATTGTCCATTTGAAATCAATGTCATTTCTGAGTTAGATTTAACTTCTCAGCTGATGTTTGGAGAGTGCTTTATTTTTTTCATATTTCTTGTCTTTTTGTGAAGTGTACCAGTCCCATCTGCAGCAAAACACCCACAGAACATGATGCTGATGCAGCCATCTGTGTCCTTAAACATGCAAGCCTTCCTCATTTTTCTCTGAATATAACAGGGTTCATTGTGTCCAAACACTTTAATTTTTGTTTCATCGGACCACGAGACACGCCACCAGAAATCGAGGTCTTTGTCCCGAAGAAGGATACATTTTATGTTGCTTCACTGGCTTTTCAGACAGTTTCACTGTGAATAATGATAAGAATGTTTGTTCATATAGCACATTTACAACAACCTTAGCTGGCCATAATACTTACAACATCAAAGGTACATATGTGATAAAATAAGAAATACAATTTTACATAAAACATGATGAAATTGGCAATAAAATAATAGGAATAAAAACAAGTTATACTTTATTTCATCTTGATTTCAGTTTCTCAAAGACTTGTACCAATTAAATACTAATGTTTTTCCTTCCTTTTTTTGAAAGTTTACTCTGATTTAATGTTAAATAGAGAGGGAAAGGTATGTATGTAAATATCTTGTTTCATCTGTATGTTGGAAGTAAAGCAGATTTCCCCTGGCAGGTTGTTACTCTTGACTGCTCTCAAATGGTAGTAACATTAGGTTTCTGAATTTTAATGAGGCACGATTTTTGTTCTGTTGGGAGCAACCAACAGCTGGCAGATAGACATAAACCCACCCTGGGGTGTTACTATGAAAATATGTTTGTGTCCTATCATCTAGGTGCAGACTGCCTGATGGGGGTGTACTTGTTTTTCGTTGGCGTGTTTGATGTGAAGTTCCGGGGACAGTACAATCGAAACGCCCTGCTGTGGATGGAGAGTGTGGAGTGTCGCACCATTGGCTTTCTAGCCATGCTCTCCTCAGAGGTGCTGCAACACACTTTAATCAACAACTTATGTGATATATAAAAATGGCTGTTTGAGTCTGAATATTTTGTGGATATTCTCAAATCCAGACAAAATCATATTTAGATGCTCTAAATGTTCCTGGGGAAGTTGCAGTTCTACAATATCGACAAGCATAGGCATTGCTCTGCTTGGGTATTTGACCCCTTTTCTCAGCAAAATTGGTAGATCTCATTTTACTGTGCAACAAGTTTTCAGTTTCAGCCATTTCACCCAAATTGCCACCATCAGATAAGAAGAAACTCGATCCAATGTTCATGAATAACTTAGGAACAGGGCTCCAGCCAATCATGAAATTGAAAATACTGAAACTACACTGTGATTGTCCACATGGAAACGAGGTTAATGTATGTAGGGAGCAACCAACTTAATAATATCGCATCTAATTGTTGCGTTTAAAATTCCTGTGTAAAAAAAGAATGGTTAGAATTGGCGATTAAAATCCAAAAGCAACCCAACGTGAGTGTTGTAGACCTGCTGCATGGACAATCCACTAGTGGTCATGGCAGCTGCACATACTGACATCCATTAAAGTGAGTAATCAACCAGTGTGCAGTGAAAATGAAGATAAGTTTTATATGCCATCAGTTATAGAAAAAAATTAATAAAAATGACCTTGCAATATTGGAAGCATTTATGCTCTAAATGTTCACTTTTACTATTCCTATTTTTCATAGTTATTATTTTCTTCCAGGTATCTGTTCTCCTCCTGACGTACTTGACTCTGGAGAAGTTCCTGGTTATTGTGTTCCCTTTCAGCAATTTGCGCCCAGGAAAACTTCAGACTGGGGTGAGATATCTCATCTCCCTCTGATCCGAATTTGAATGTTATTGTTGTTTTTATCCTTGTCCAGCGCTGATTCTCTGTAATTCACATTCAGCTGCTTTGTTGTGTAGAATCCAGCGCTGCGCAGTATTACATTACTCATGCATTTGGAAATCCTGCATAAAATGATGTGGGCATGTTTATTATATCAGTAAATACACACACAGATGAGTTGGTTCACGCAAGCAACATGTTTTTTGGCAGCACTGAATGCACAAACTGCATGTTGTGTCATTTATAGAGAACATTATAAAAACACAGTGTGAAATCTGCAAACAAATTACAATTAAACAAGATTTTTCTTTTTCAATTACACAAAACAGAATATTCTTACGTCCTCTGAGACCGGTTAGGAGAAAAGCACATTAGCTGAGGTGTCAGCAATGAGAAGAAGAAAATGACATCTGTTTTAAAGATAGATAGTTTCCAGCTGCTTGTCTTTGTTCAGAAAGTAACAAGAGACGCTGAGGTCCTGTTAAAAGATATGCAGACTTAATTAGATTTCCAAGCCTACAGCTGTTTTATTGCTGACAGCGAATCCCATAAAAGGTTTTTAACAATATGTCATCAATCTGTTTACAATTCTGCTCTTATTTTACCCGAGTTAATAAGTGCAATATAAGTCTGCAGCTGTATAAAACCCAGAAATACAGACCTGTTCCTCTCAAACAGCATGAATAGTTTAAATGAGCACTATTATGTGAAATAAACTTTTGCGAGCTTTGCATCATTTTATAATGTTGTTCCCTCATCAAAAACATACTTGGGGTGTTGCTTTGATTCATTCTTACATATTTGAGAAATCCTTCAATCTCCAATGGCAACCATTCAGATGTGCTAAACTCCTGATCTCACCAGCGCCGCCTTTTCCACGCAGCTCCTCCTCAGAACTGCAGTCTCCAAACTGAGTTTCCACCTCACAAAGCAGCCCTCACCCATGATTCCCTCACTCAGCTCCTACAGACTAGCAGCAACAACAATTAGTGCAAACGCCAAGTGGAACTGCAGATGCTGAGTTTATCATACGAGCTACAAAACCAGTAAAATTGTTGTAACAGGCTTAATGGAGAAGCATTGTTGTGATGACGTGCTGAAGGCGGAGTGTCGGAGACATGATGAGCTTCTTAAAGAGACAGAGGCTAAATTTCAAGGAGTTAAATTGCAGAGTCAATTTACTTTTTAAGTTATGTTTGATACAGTATGTTTATGACCACTGCTTGATTATAAAATGGCATTGTATGCCTGGAAAACACACAATATTGCCCCATTAAAAATTAGCAGTTGTTGCCTTAGAGCAGGGGTCCCCAAACTTTTTCCTGCGAGGGCCACATAACTGTTCCCTTTTCTGGTCGGGGGCCGGTCTTAGTTTTTCGAGAAAGAAACCTTAGAAAACTTTTGTTGACGGGGGGGGGAGCAGGATTACTGCCGACGACATATTCGCGTTTGTAGATATATTTTTACCCAGAATGCAAATGGAAAAAAACCGTGAGCGAAACGGTGACTGGTACTGACTAGTATATATTCCATTGAGGGAAAATAAGTTTCATATCTGCTCAAGAGCCCCCCTGGTGGTTGAAGAAAAATCCACATATATATGAAAAAAAAAAAACTGAATGCTCTCTGGTATTGTTCAGGGGGCTGGACCAAACAAGGAGGCGGGCCAGATCCAGCATTGCCCAGGGGGCCAGACCAAACGAGGAGGTGGGCCAGATCCGGCCCGCGGGCCGCAGCCCAGGGACCCCCGCCCCAGAGCAAAGAAAAACATAAAATCTTTCTATATTCATATCTGACTATCAGAACTCCATGTCTGTGTCACTATTAAGTTTCATTTTACTCTGTTGGATACACACTTCCCTGTCCAAAAACTAGTCACATACTCTAATATTTCGAGTCGATTCACTGCCAGAATTTCTCTTTAGCACATCTCAAAGATGCTCAATGAGGTTAAATTCTGGGTTCTCTCCTGGCCAATCCATGAATGAAAACAATGTCTCATGCTCCTTGAAGCACAATTTGAGCTAAATGAACACTGGCTTTGTTTTCCTGGAATTATCTGTCATCAGAACAAATTCACTGATGGAAAAAGTTGCTCACTCAGTGACCTTAAGTAGTCAGATGACTTCTTTCTTTGAGCCTTGCTGAGCCTTCTCTAGGTGTGACTAGTTCATGTGCCCCCTTCTCACTCTGATGCACCTGATCAAAACCTCTTCTTAATCGAGTATTTTTACCTAAATAGCTTCATAATATTATATGCATCTATGTAATTAATCTACAAAGTTTAACATGCTAATATTACATAATGCAGATTAATCACATTAGCAAATTTGACTTAAAAACTTCCCTCCCATTTAGGGTAACTTAGTTCACAGCAGCTCATTATACAGTCTTGTACAATGATGCAGAATTAATTAGTCACAAACTGCTCAGCAGCAAATTTCACCTTAAAAAACATTCTGATGGAAGTCTGCGAATTATCCTCCAACCAAAGCACAACCACTTTATAGCTAACATCTCTAAATAAACATTTAATTAAAAATAACTTCTTTTAAGCATCCCAGAATATGAAAACCTTGGTGGTAGGCTCAAAAACTGTTGGAGATGGAATCTTTTTGAGCATGCATTCGCTTAACGATCCTTTCTGAAGGAAAGGACCTTCAGAGATCCAAACCCTGGAGCAACAGAGATTACTACCGCTACACTATCTTAAAGTGACCTGCATGGCTGGCAGGGGAGGAGCTGTCCTTTTTCTCCAGATGTGTCAGAAGAAAAAGAGACAGCTTTAAGGGAACCGCAAATCTGCCAGTTCTTGGAGGAACAAAAACGACCCAAATAGGCATTCTCTTCTAGTCCTGAATGGATTTTGATGTCAGTACTGACAGATTTACTACTGGGAGTTTTTTTTCCTTCTCCCATTTTCCCATTTTATTCCTCCCACTTAGAGTTAAATGGGTAATAAAAGTGTGAATAAGACCATATAATCATAGGGAATAACCTTCCTCTTGACATCTGAGAGTCAAACAGTTTCTAAACTTTTAGGTGTCACTTTAAATTTCATAGAAAGATTTGTCTTTTAAAGAACTATGTTTATTCTTTTAATAAATATTAATTCTTGAATAATATAAAATCTCTTTTTAGCCTCTCTTCTAAGTTCATTCAGTCTGATTAGATTTTTATAACCAAAAAGACTCAGTGACTTATGAACACTAAAGTTTTTTAAAGTAGCCCAAAATTGCTACAAAATTGCTACAAATGTCTGTCAATAAAATGTTTTTGTATCAGGTCTATAAGAACAGTAAGGTAAATAAGTGCATTTTATTTCTACATAAAACAGCAACAACCAAAATATTACTCAAAACTGTCTCAATGAAAATGTCTGGTGCTGTTTCTCTAAAGTCTGTGCAGTCTGTGCAGCGTAGAGACGGTGCGAAGGTTTTCCAAAGTCTAAGAGGACAGATTCAAAACTGTATGAACAGAATGCTGACACTGTGCAAGGCGCCAGTGGTCTGTGAAATGAATTCATTACCCTTGCTTTAATTATTTAAAAACAAAGAAAGTACACGTCAGTCATTGATTAGCAACAAATCCCTTTCTTTGAGCTGAAGTCAAATCCAACCGGTCAGGTCCAAGATCAGTTGAAAACCTCTTAGTCTAAGGCTGCCATCATCAAGAGATCATAAAAAAAAAAAACAGCAGGATGTGCAGTGTGGTGTCCCTTATTAGAGTTAAACTCCAAAATGTTTTGCTTTTTTCAGGTTTGCAGCAGTATTTTTTTTAATGTTTCTTTATATTGTAACAATGATGTTATGGGGTGGCCCAGCCAGAGCCCTGCAGAAAATGTGTGGAGCGAGTTAAAGATTAAAGTGATGACGGCAATGGCCTCGTCGCTAAGGATAAATTGTTATAATGCAGGTGGAAACATTAAAATATTTGTCAGAAGTTATAAGAAGGGTTTGGTTTTTTTCCCTGATTCTTCTTTCTTGCTTTTCAACCCGTTTAATTTAGGAGTATAGGAGTTAAGTTAACCCATGTTCAGTTTATATGTGGTATAATTCCTTCCACTTTACATTTGTGGGTGACTTTTTGGTTTGCTGGAAATATTCCCAATAAAATCATATCAGAAATAGTGAGGAATTAATGTAATTGGTTGTGGATAGAGTAAATAAAAGCATCTTCAAATTTCTTGCGAGGCATTGTTTCTTAAGAATACTGAATTTTGCAGATGCTTCTACCCGTCTCATTTTTTGTGTGCAAAATAAACACTCGAAATGTCACACAAGTCAATGGGGACAGATTCAGCTCCACCAGTAATTCAAAAGCATACTGCATTGCCTATTTTAGATATGTCAACTGACATATCCAGGTAGTACTTGAAGAAATTGACATTTTTAGGACAAAGAAGATGTTTCTGTTTTGTTTCCTTTCCCCCTCTGAAGACAAAAAAAAATAAACCTCGAAATGTCATTCAACAGGTAGAAATTAGTCAGATCTGAAGTTTAGAGTGTTAATTTTATTAAATATCAGCATGAATATGAATATGAGGCGAGTCACTAATGTTCAAAGTTATTTCTCACTTTGATCTTTGAATCGCGTTACATCTGAAATCTTAACGTTATATTTGTTGTTCCCATGTGCAAGGTGATCCTGTCGTCTATCTGGCTGATGGGCTTCATCATTGCTGCGGTGCCACTTATGAACGAAGACGTCTTTGGGAACTACTACGGACGCAACGGAGTCTGCTTTCCTCTACACTCTGACAGGCAAGAGAAACCTACAAGCAAAGGATATTCAACTGGGATATTTCTAGGTAAATTAAAGAAAACATTTAATTTTCCTTTTCACAAAATTACTGATATTTGCTTTCTCCATTTATGAGAAGGCTCATTTGCATTCAATTAATCTGCATTTAATTAAAAAAAATTCTGTCTTTGAGGATTTGTGTGTAATCACAATCCAAAAGAAAGATTAATTATTTATCATGGAAAATTTACGAGTAATCTGAGTTCTTGCTCTCTGATTTATGGAGCTCTGACAAACTAACAAAACATTTTCCGTCAATAAACATAGAGGATTTATTATCAATAGATTGTCAGCCTGCCAGTTATTACTCAGTGTTCTTTGTGGGCTTCAGTCTGAACGTCACAGAATTATTTTTATATCCTGTTGTAAGGTTTGCCAACACTTCAGTTACTGGGGCTTTCCTTTTAATGATCTAATGTTTTAAGTTTATGTGGTAGTGTTTCTTTTTTTTTCCACATTTTACCTTTCAGTTTATATAAAGTACAGATTTCATCAGTACCCCTTTTCTTAGATACCCCTAAATACAATTTGTATCATGGTTATCATTAAATCGAGTCTGTGTATAAATAAATTTTGAATATAATTTTAGCTGTTTTGTGAAACCCTTAGAGGTTTATTAGAAAAAAACAAATATTGATGAAAACCTGAACCAAATTGTTTTATTCTTCAGTGGTAGCGAGGTAACATTTGATTCAGTTCTATTAAGGAAGGGAGGCTTCTAAAAGTTGCAGGACTGTCAGGTTTCAAAGTTTATCAAATTATGTTTGCATGTCTTTGACTGGCCCAGTCAAAGTCCAATCCTAAATCGGAATGAGAATCTTTGAAAACCTTCCTTCCTGATTACAATTGCATTATATTTTCCATTCTGCTGGTCTATCACTTGAAATCCCAAAGAAACACTCGAAGTTTGTGGTTGTAATATGACAAAATATGAATTAGTTCAAGGAATATGAATGGATCCATTGTGTAAGCCTACACTGCGACTGAAATGTCACCAGAAACTTTTCTGTTTGGTGCATTTATGAAAGATTCCATGCTATTTCATGGTAGTTTATTTTCATTTCATCAAAACAGACTCTTACTTGAACCGCTGTCTTATTTAAAATCTCTGTTATTTTTACTGAATGATTTAATTTAGATAGTTCCAATATTTTTTTAGCTCACAGAAACATGTTGAAAGGACTCCAACAAATCAAATGTGCGTTTTATGCATTTGTGCTGCAGGATTTTATCTTCTGGATGTATTTAATGATATTATTTGCACCCAAATGTGGATGGCATTGATTATTTACTGATATTTTTCCATGGTGATGTTGTGTTACAATGATTTTATGGAAACGTTGGTATGATGCATGCTGCACCATCCATTAAATTTTATGTCAGCACACCCAAGCAAATTTGAGAAACCTTAGTTAGGGAAAAGCCTGACCAAAATGTCCGTTTTTCTTCTTGAACAAGACGAGGCTTGAGTCCAATATTGCTGTATCTGCACAGCCAGTCATTTTTGTTTTGATGCTTGTCATTGCAAAAGCTGCTGCTATTTTGCTAAACTGAAAGTTCTTTATGCTTCTCCTTTGTCTGGACACACATGTGAACAGTCTGTTCATTGTTTTAGGTCTAAATCTGGTGGCGTTCCTTGTGATCGTCTTCTCCTACTCCAGCATGTTCTATTCCATCTACAAAACTGGAATCAATGCGACTGACCTGCGGAGCAGACTGCACAGAGACGTGGCAGTGGCCAACAGATTTTTCTTTATAGTGTTCTCTGACGCCCTCTGCTGGATTCCCATATTTTTAGTGAAGATTCTCTCGCTGCTGGAAGTGGAGATACCAGGTGAAAACAGCAACTTTTCAGAAACTTTAAAATCATTCCATTATGATTATAATCACTAAACAAGTGTACAGACCATAAGTTCTGGAAATTTTGAAATAATTTTTAATGAAGTTCACCCAATAAATCAGTTTAAAATAATTTATATTGACTAGGACATGCGTCTTCAGTTTACAGTTTAAAGCTGTTTGTGTATAAACCAAAGCTTAAGCATTCTAATAAAATTCAAACCACACACAGCAGTGTCATGTTGGAGGGGAAATGTTACAGTTCTACTCTGCATAAAATATCCAAAGTTTGACCCTGAAAATGTAGTTTGAATTTTCATTCACCCCTGAATAAATTTGCATTAAATGAGGTCAGGATAAGCTGCTTTTGCTGCAAATATTTCATGTGAAAACATGCATCATTCAGTTTCAAAGTTTTAAGAAAAAGTGATCTCTACTCTTAAGCCCATTCATTTACAGCATTGCAAAAATCTAACTAATGTTAAAAGGCTGACAGACCCCTAAACCACTCGTTTCCCCTAAAACGTGTATCAAACACATCAAGAATTGACTTTTCAGATTTTTCCACAGATACCACTCTGGGGAAAAGACAAGTATCATGTGACCACAACTCTAGTGTCTTGGATATGTCTCCTGTGTCTCAAGAATCCTTAATGCATCTAGATTTTAAACCTTTTGATATTGTATGTCTGACAGGAACTAATTGCAACCTGAAACTTTTGACCTGCTGCCTTTACATTGTGCCTACATACTCCTTCAAAACATTTTAAGCCTTTTTGTACCTGGAATATTGCAGAAAGTACATATTTTCTGCATATATTGAAAACTGCTATGTTCAAACCTCTTTAATAAAAGAATTATAGGATGAGGAAGTATAGGGCCCATATGTACCACAGCAGAATACAAAGAAAAAACATTGAAAATGAATTTTATCAACACATTAATTCAATGTTCATGCTTTCAAGTCGTGTTTTCAACTATAGGTCTACTTTGAAAGACATGTTTTAATAGTCATGTATCAAAAAACTCTGTCTTGGTTTTACAGACCTCTGCACCTCATGCAAAAACTGTTGCCTGAGTCCAACACCTGGAAATGGATAATTTCACAATAGGGAGAAATTTGTCTTAGAAGAAGGAACAAGGCTGCAATACAACAAGGGGGGGAAAAGCAATACTTCACACAAAGTCAATAAAATAAATAAATAAAACTAGCACAAATTATTAGACATAAATCAAATTTGAGAAGCACAACGGTACTAGATGTTACAATCCTGCTATTGGTCTAGGGTATAAATAGATTCCGCAGTTGTCAGACATAAACCTGAATTTAAATACCATTTTCATTGTGCATCTTGCTGTGCAAACACACCTGCCACGACTTAAAATAGTTGTTTCTTTTTTGCTCCTTCAGACACGATCTCCAGCTGGGTTGTCATTTTCATCCTTCCAATCAACAGTGCCTTGAACCCCATCCTGTACACTCTGACAACCAGCTTCTTCAGAGAGCAGGTGGAGCTCTTGCTCTGTCGCTGGCAGAGAAGACACACCCTGAAGAAAGACCGCAAAAGCCTCACTTCCTCCACCATCTTCGTGGAGACGGCGCGGCCGCAGTGCTACCAGCCGCCTGCCTTCCTCCAGCAGCTGTCGCTGGTCGAAGCGGACCCTCGCTATGCCTGACAGGACTTTTTTTTTTTTTTTTTAAACTGCCATTTTTATAAACTACGGGTCATAGGCCAATTTTATTGCCACATTTTTAAGCTCTTACATGACAGCAGCACTGTTTTTAACATTCCCAGGAGGAAAAAAAAATGTTACAATCACTGTGCTGATTCATCATGCTCTGACTTTTTTTTTTTAATGTCTTGTGTTTTTTGTCGATTGTGCACAAAGGCAGCACCTTCAGCTTACTGTTATAAATGTCTTACTCAGAGCCTCCTTAGCATGGGCATGAGGAGCCAAGGCTTACACCACCAATGTTGCATCTTGGAGGAGTTTCTGTGTTGTTTAAGCTGCAGCTTCCACCATACTTTCTACGAAAAGGTCTAACACGTAGATTACATCCCACACTCGTGACACCTGTTGATACTTTAGTGTCATCTGATTGAATTTATGGGAGATGTGCAAAAGCAGATATCACTTTTATCTCAGTCACATACACTGTTATCCATGAAGAGACTGACCAACTGTTACACAATTATCTGGAAGCTGAACTGAGTTCAATCAGAAATGGACAAACAGATAACGAACAAAAGATGTAGCACTCAAACGTATTTTGATTATAAAATTACAAATCAGCTTTTGCATTATGTAGTCATTTACCGTGCACAAAGTTAATGAATGTATGAAAATGCCAAAAAAAAAAAAGAAAAGAAAAACAAACGTTTGGGGTCATTTTTGAATCTGAGAGATTTAGCCTTTCTGTTTCAACCCATTTCTTCTGTAATTCCTTTTCCTCTTGTCCTTGGGTTTAGAGGGCTTTTCAGCTTTACTAAATAAAGTTGTATATATATAAATTAGAATACCAGATAAGTTAAATTAATTCAGTTTAGAAATTAAAACTCAATCTTCGCATACATTTATTACAGACGCACTGTATATTCTATACAGTTTTGTCTTTGACTACATACTATACTTAAATTTTTTTTATAACTGATGATTATGACTTTCATGATCATAACTAAAAAAATTCAAAATGCAGTTTCTCCTAAAAATTTTAAAGTTTGCAGTTATAAGAATTTGAAGAATGTGAATTTACTAAATGTTTTATGCACTTTATACTTAGCTGGGGATCCTTTTGCACAAATTTCTGCATGATTGAGATGTTAACAAAGCCAATGGTGTGTTAATTGCCTTCAGCTCATCTGCATTTCTTTTATTGATTCTCTATGGGGTTTGAGTCAGGGCAATTTGCTGGCATGTAAAGCAAGGTATACACAGTGTCCTGGATAATTCAGTGTGTTGCGGCTCTCTAATTCAAGTTTCACTATTCACCTTGCGAATGAGCTTTTGATTGGGCTTTACCTCTTATGGCTTAGGTTATCCAATGTCTTTATGAATCTTTTTTCTGTTCACCTCCATTAATGTTATATTTTTATGTTCATATACCTTGTGGAGGGTCTTACTGACTGTCAAGTCAGCAGTCTTCCCCATAATTGTTTAGTCCATAATTCACCCCTCTGTATTTCAAATCTTTTTTTTAAAACTGATCTTAAGTATTAGTTGTTGGTTTTTGGGGGTTTTGTTCAGAAATTGAGGTTTTTGATTTTTAGGTACTGAAAACTATAATAATCAAACTTAACAAAAATAAAATGGTTCCTTTGTTAGATGGTGGACATAAGTTTCCTTCTTTAGAAGATGGATTTAAGTTTCATTTTTGAATTGAATTACTGAAATTATGTTTTTTTTATTATATTATAGAGACGAAAATGAAAATACAGAAGACAAAGGTGAATTAGAATTTGTTTAGGGTTGTAAGAAGCTGTGGCTCTTTTATTTCTGTTCACCAGTAATCCTGATGCCAAATTTCCCGTGTTTTTAACCAATTTTACAAAACATCTGCACAAGTTTTATTCATTCATACCTCCTTTGTATGTTATGTGAACAACTTGAACTGGATCAATGTTTTTGTATCAACCTTAATTTTTTTTTGTCTTTTTTATTGCACTTATTGACATAAGAAGGCCTTAATGCATTATTTAGTCGGTTTCAAATTTGCTTTAAATTTCATTGTTTTCAGTTTCTTCATACCAATGCATTACATGCTTTTTAGCAGGTGCACTGACGTTGACAATCTCAAAATATAATTTTAAATGGCACATTAGTAGTTTGATTAGTAAAGGAAAATTAAGCAGATGAATGAAAAGGATTATTTATATCATAAATATATTTTGTAAATATCTGCTGTGGAACCAGCAGATGTAAATCTGATTAAATAAGAAGTGTCACTTGCTGTCATGTTCATTTGTACATTTTTTATTATAATTTGTTACAAAAGTATGTTATGTACCATATGTAAAATGTTTTTGAGTCAAGTTATTGAATTTTATGGTCATTGTTTGCTCTACATTTTGAATAAAGTTTTGGAAAAGAATAATCCTGTTATTTTACAATTCTGTATGAATAGTACCTTTTCAAAAGCTGACTGTGACTTGAAAATCAGGGGGCTGCTTTTGAAAGAGTCTACTGCTTGTACTGTGATTGACAACACTAAACTGAGAAAAAGATGAGCATAACCAGTTCTTAAAAAGCTGAGCTTAAGGAGCAAATGCCACTCTGAATATGAGAAAGTCTTAAGTTGTGCTTTTTATTTCAAGATTTGTCTTCAGAAAAGCTAGAGTTTTCTATGTACGCCATGTGATCTTAATCAGAAATTTTTCAGGCTTTGTGTAAAATTCAGTGTTTCTTTTTAGAAAAAAAAAAAACAAAACAGAAAATCCAGATTCAACAATGCAGGCTGAAGCACAACCATTGTCAGATGTCCTGAACAGAAACACCAAGATAGTGCTAAGACTGACTCAAGATCATAACAAGAAAAGGAGACCATGCCATTGTTAAAAAAGCAGAAAAACATTTATTAAGAAGAAAAATAAAGTTAATAAAACAAAAAACTACAATGGAAAGCAAGTGTCAAAATCAGCGGCTTTATGTAAATACATGGATGTGTTGTTTGTATGAGCATGGAGTGCTATGATCTGAAAACAAAGACGAATTAAAATGTGCATCCTAAAGAGGAGAATCAGGTTTATAAATGTACCTTCTCTTTATCCTCCAACACTCTCATTCAGCTGATTGGTTGCATTATTTTCTCATGAATGACTGAAACCTACACATGATCTAAAATAAAAAGGAAACTGCCAATAAAAATAATATACATAACAAAAAGATAAATAGTAATAAAAATAATAAGTGTATGAGTTTTTACATGGAATAAAAGTAGGAATTAATTATTGGGTCTAACAAGAAATAAACAGTTAACAGAAAAAATTAGACTGTAGAGGGAACAGAGAAAATATAGGCCTGCCATTTAGAAGTAAAAACATTTGCTAGGCTTGTATTGCTTTATCTCAATTTTTGAAAAGCCCCAAAATGCCAAGTTCAGAAGAAGCTACTATTGTAGTTATCCTTGGGATTGTGCCTGTGTGCGCTTTATTAAATATCACCTACAGCTCTTTTATCACCTCATGTGGCTGCACCTGCGGCGCTCCGCATCCTTTCTCAGCAGGTGTCCTGCCCTTGGACCGAGCTGCGCCCCTAGTGACACCTTGACGGGCACCGCTGTTGACCAATGGGAATCGAATCTCGTCTCAGTATCTATCGTCTTGGAATCTGATTGGTTGTTAGGGGCGGGACCTTGTCGACTCAAGCCGTGGTGCTGTCAGCCGGGGCGGCACGACTCCTGGAGGAGAGAGACGAGGCGAATTGATGAAAACAAGCCACCGAGCATCATAAACAAAGAACTCGTCTCAGGAGATGGCCTTGTAGGCGTCCGTGTCGACGAAGAAAAGGTAAAATTTTATTTAAAGCTTAATTAAGGCTGTGTGTGGTGATGTTTCGGTGTTCTGTTGACTACCGAGACAACACAAGACATGTCTTAGTCTAACACTGTCTGCTGTGACTAACAGTCGGAGCGCTGTAGCTATCTAGTTAGCTATGCGCTTAGCTGGTTATAGTGGTCTGTACCAATTAAATGAACGAGAAAAAATGTCTGCTTGTTTAAAAAATTGCGCCCTGCTTTGCAGCCCCCACACAGTGAACAGTACCGCGCTGCTTTGTAAGAGAAATTAGCCAAATAACAGTCAGAAATCGACCGTTGCTTATATTCATAACATAATGGCACAAGACAAGCGTTGTATGTTAGCTGTATTTAAGGCGATTTTAATCATGAAAAATGAATGAAGATTATCTCGTACGAACATGGAAGAACGTAACATTCAGGTCTCAGAGTTCATCTTGCTGTCTGGTGCCATGTCTGAGTCTCTGTTGTCAGGAATAGGCTGTGGAATAAAAGAGCTGAAATTATAACACAAGCCCAGAAAGAAAAGACTTAATGACATGGATCAACATGAGCAGCAGAACAGGCTTAGATGCAGCTTTTATTAAGGTATAATTCATCCATTCATCCATCCATATTTTTGTTCATCTGTCTTGTCTGTGTTTTTTTTCCGTTTTGTCTTTTTTTTGTTTATGTTTATTTGTTGTTGTTTTTGTTTGTTTGTTTGTTTGTTTGTTTTTTGTTTTTTTTTTTAGGTTTGGTTTTTAAAGCCTGACCACTGCTGGTTGTACTTTTGATTTTTGATTTCTTTTTCTTATTTTATATTTTTACATTTTAAAAATGGGTTAAAATAGACTGAGAACAGGAAAAGTATGGAATTTTAACATGCCATGAGTATATTCAGGAGTCCAGTTATATTTAGGAAATGGGTAGCTTAGATGTCTTAGGAGAGAAAGTCAGTAAGTATGTGAGCATGTATTATTTACATGCACGTCACCTTCACCCAGATAACTACTGTACAGTTGTGGGAATTTTCAGCTCTTAGTATTCATGTGGATCACATCTATTTGCCTCAGGGAGATTTTTCTTTTTTCTCTTTACACTGCCTCTCTTCTCCCCCTCCTCATCACTCAGCCTTAACCCCCTCCTCATTTCTCCAGCTGTTTGAGACAGCTAGTCAGCAGCACCGCCCCAGTTCACTCCATTGTTCTGTGACTGCCCATAGGCTTCGTGCAAGAAAAGCCACATGTCGCAGTCAGCACACAGCACCTCTAACATTTACCAAAACTTTTTTTATTTTTGCTTTGCATTTTCAACTGAAGTCTTTGCAGCCTTACATGCATTTTGTGGCTACATGTTAAATTTGCATATTAAATTTTGGTCAAAAGATGGAGTGCAGAGGAAATATGAACCTTTTCATATTTTACTCCATTAACATATGGAGTAACTCCATCCATTAACAGATGGAGTAAAATAGGTTTTACATCAAGAGACTGGAATTTTCACCTATTCTTTTAGTCTTTCTATTTTCAGACAATGGGTTGAGCAGAGCTGTGTGAGAAGTTAAAAGCTTTGGACAATGTCTTGCAACCTAATCCTGCTTTAAACTCCTCCACAATGACCTCCCTGACCTGTCTGCTGTGGTCCTTGGTCTTCGTGACGCTGTTTGCTCTCTCATGTTCTCCAACAAACCACTAATGGCTTCACAGAACAGATGAATTTATCCTGCAAGTAAATTACACACAGGTGGAATCTGCTTTGTAATCGAGCAAGTGCTGATGGTAACTTTATTTAAGTTTGCAGCAGTAAAGACAGCTAAAAAATGTACACATGAAATGTTTTACTTGCAGAATATTTTGAAAGCCATTTATGATTTTTCTTATGCTTTGCACAATTTTATTTGGTTTATCTTACTTGAAAATCCAATAAGATAGGTAGACATTTGGTTACATAAAGTTACAAAAAAAAACCACCATCCATACATTCTCCATTGACTTAAAAATGGCTTTAGGCCTTTTTGTAATCCAGATAATCCATAATGTGAATGTTTTAAAAAGTTTTAAGACGTATTACAGTCTCATAAACCATAAACAAGGGTCCTTTGATTAGTTTGTCACAATGCCTGTTTTTTATCCCTAAAGCTATTTTTTTGGTCATGTGAATCGATGATACAGTTCTTTTAGAAACTATTTACTTGGGTTTAAGAAGGACTGTGATTAGAGTTCAGTTTGTAAAAATTCAGAGCAATGTTCAGTATTTTGGTAACATTACTTCATATCTTTTGACCATTGACAATACTTAATATTTGAAACACAGTTCTAAATGTTCTGTTGTGATTTTTTCTCAAAACATTTTTTCAAACCCTGTTGGAGTAGATAAGGAGTAACCCTTGATTGGAGCCTATAACATGAGAGATGAAAATGCTAGGTAAAGGATTTCCAGATGAAATGATAAAAACAACCTTATTAGGCATATTCCCAGCCTTTGAGAGTGTTTTTTTTTTTTTTGCACAATGTTAATTGCATTTATCTCTAATAGGTGTTTGATTGTAGTTCGGTCATAAGCGGATGGAAACAGGAGCATTATGGTTGTGTGTGTGTGTGTGTTTTCCCCCTATGTATGACTTAAACACACTTCAGAAGTTTAGTGCAGCATAAATATAATATGACAATGAACATAAACACGAACCATGCCTGACCTCCCACTCCATCAGCTCGGGTACCTTCCTCAGCTGCTGAACTATCCCATCTTTTCTCTCTGCCATTGTTTCCATAGATACCACTCTGCACCTCACTCCCACAGACTTACATAACCTGGTGATTTTGTCAAATACATGCACAAGAACATGCATATACAGCAGATTAGAAAGTACCACTCCTGTTGGCTATGGCACCATCATCAACCCACAAAAACACACACACACATTCCTTACCATCATCGTCCCTGTTTGACTTTCCCTTGGGTGTTGCTATACTTAGCAGAGGGTAGCAGCATAGTCTTTTTCTCTCAATAATATCTAAGACTTGTTCTGGCTGTGTTTTAGCTTGATTGTATCGATTTTAGAGTGAAATTAATTTATTTTCACCTCAGTGTTTCATGCATTTGGTTGTAGGTTTCACATAGCTCTGTTTGACGAATGTTGTTTTTGTTCCTGTAAAGTTTGAATTTGCTCTGAGGTTCTTTGATGGTGCATTAGTCAGCTCATTAGCGACTCCAGAGATATTATTACATAACAAACCTCTTTATAAAAAGGCTGATAGACATTCTGTAATGTGTTTATATGTGCATCATAAATTATATCTACAGGATACATAATAATTAATTAAGATAGCATACTTGAGTATAGAAAATATTCTGTTTTTGAAACAATAAAACTTAGAATTTCTACAATTGCTCAAATAAAAAGCATGCTTTTGAGATTGCAAAAAAATAACATACTCACTATATGTCAAGTTTTATTGACATAAAAAAGTCAAATTTTCTTTTAATTTAGACTCACTCCAGGGTAAACAGATGTTGAACATGTAGCTGTTCATGTTTTAGAGCTTTTTTTTTTTTTCGTTATGGTCTTGTTCGACTGGTACAAGCCACAGCACTTAAAAATTGCTCTTATAAGAAAAAATAGGGTAAAGCGTTACATAGATGACTTGGAAATATCCTACATGTAAAGCACAAGAATTATCTATTTATCTAAGGTGTACAGTACTTGGAGGACAAAATTATAGTTTGTGACCTACTAAAATGAAAGATGTGTACGAATCACATCCAAAAACAAAACTGAAAGTCTAGAGTATTATTGACAGCAATTGTGATCCTTGCAGTGAGCTCCAGGGGGCACTATTGTAGAGCCAGTGTGTTGGTTAAATCAGGATAGGAAAGAGAAAGGGACAAAGGATAAAATTGAACAACTGCCATTAAAACCAATTATAGTGATAGCAGCAAAGATAGTGATAGTACCCACTTCCTGAACATATATGAACACTGTGACTAGAAAACAATTTTGAGGGGTGTTGCCCTAAAAATTCCAATCAGAAAACAAGTCCAAGAAAACTGAAAGTCCTAGTCTCGTGCTCAAATATTGACAAAAGCACAGTGCCAGTAAAAACATCCAGAAATAACAAACTACAGTTACCCGTCTGCCTTTTGTAAAATGTCAGTTATGATACATAACAAAGAATAAATGCATCTATAATCACTCAAAGCATTTCAATTCAGTTTTATAGGGATTGATTTCTTTAATTACAACATTCCATATTTGTGGATTCAACAACTGATAGTTATCATGTCAATAGATTTTCCATCCTCATGTATGGGTCTTTGTCAGTTCTTTATAATTACTATGGGCTTTCTTGCTACTTCTCAGATTAATGCAGGTCAGAAGACCATGTATTGGTAGGTTTATGGTTGTGTTATCCTCTTTCCATTATCAGAAGGTGGATTGAACCGTTCTCAATAAGATGCTTAAGGCTTGGGGTGTTGTTTAATAATCTAACTCTGCTTAGAATTTGTCCACAACTTTATTCCAACTGTTTTTATTGGTCTTCATTATGTGTTTTTTGCTTACTTATGCTGCCAAACAAACCTGTGGGCTTTACAGACAAGCAGTAAATATACAGAGATTGATTTACACACATGAAGTTTCTATGCTGTAATTGATTGCACTCTATTTTAATTTAAGGGTGTTAAAATAAAGTGGGTTGATTACAAATGACTATTATATTCTTTTCGGTCAGGATTATGAAGTTTTGAGTTGTGGAAAAGGGTGTTACTACTTTTGCAAGACACTGTATTTTTATCATATAGTATCTCAAAATAAACTGTACAATTTGCTGATACTTTTCCTTATCCATGCCTCTAAATACAACCAGTCTTCCTTTGTGATGCTGTCTGTTTAAATTTATTCCAGAATCATTGCGTAATCTCATAATAAATGTCAGGCATAATCTTGTGAAAAGAACTGCTACAAATCTGAACTGGTCCTTATAAAATGCCTGACTCTTGGGGTGAGGCAAGGCTATCACTGGTTTTGTTTTTTCAACTTAGTAGAACCATGAGCTGGAGTCTTGCCTCAGTGCATAAGCGTGTTTATCCCCATTGCTCTCCTGTTAGACTTTGTGGCTGAGCTTCCAGGACGGTCTGCACAGCAGTTACCATGACAGCGTGTTTGAGCAGCAGGTGGAAGAAAAAGTTTTCCCCTGACGAGGGGCTCTAAGTGGTTGCAATTTAAATAGTAATTAGAAAGATGACTATGAGAAGAGGTCATTCAATTTGGGAATCATCTTTTGTTTTTAAGGTAATAGAAGAAGCACAGTTATTTTGTAAAAATTCATTTTAGATGACAAACTTGAGTAATTTGAAAAACAAGAAAAAATGAGGAAATGAAGCAATGAAGAAGCAGCAAGTGATCATGGCACATTCCTTGTGGTTTCATTTGGCTGAGACTATGTCTATGTGGGAGAGGAAGTAGTTTTATATTTCAGACTATATGTGAGACGGGTTGGCACCACTTTGTCTCCCTTCTTTTAACTTACGTTCCGCTGCTCCTCCATCAGGGAGACAATGATTTATGTGCAATATTGAAAAACGAGCAAAACAGGAAGAGACCACCAGACGTAGGGACATAATGACTGATTAAATTAAGAAAACATTACATTACTAAACAAAGTAGGGTGTTGCTGGTGGAGGTCAACTATTGTTAAGATAGTATTGTTGTTTGTCCACAGACTCAGGCTAAAACAAGCTGTTATTCTGTGGTTTATTGTTTGCCTTTTTGGTTGTGTTACTTAGTCTTGGTAAACCAAAGTGTATTTACAGTGGGTAAAGGGCAGCACTTATGTCACAGTTATCTTAATAATGGATGACAGTATATATGATGTGTATTTGAATTACAAAAAGCTTTAAATAACAGGAACTGACAAGCTTGTTTAAGATGTGTATTTCATAATGTTTATTGATATAATCAGTTTATCAACAATTGCCTCATTTTAAAAGATAATTAAACTAGGAAACATCTTTGCATCACAAAGTGTTAAAGGGCTTCAAGGGAGTAAAAGATAGGTTTGATTGTGTATTTGAAGAAGTAGATTGTCAGTCTTTGACCTGTGAGTCTTAACACAAGCGGGCGGTCAGGCCCAGCAAATATTAGGCAGAAAACCTGAGAAGCTTGTCAGGGAACGTGAGTGGTGTCTGCTTTCACACGTCAGTTGTCATGGAGCAAGGCCCCGTCAGAAAGCATGATGTTTTGTACAAACTGTTGGCTAAAGTGTACTGCAAAAACAAACCGATTAACCAATTAAGTCCTCCAGCCTATTGTTTACCTACATTAGCTTTGATTTTGGCAACATTTTAAAGTGCGGGTATTTTGTAAAATTGACCTTTTTTAGCTTTATATTACATTATAATGATATTCCCTCATCAAAAACACACCTGAAGTGTTGTTTTAATTCTTTTATGCATGTTGAGGAATCCTTGAATCTTCTATGGCAACCACTCATTGGTGCCTAAACGTTTGCTCTCACAAAACGCCACTCATTTCAAGGCGTTAAATTGCAAAGACAAATTTGTTTAAAGTCATGTTTGGTATATGTAGCATTTTTTATATCAACTGAAGGTCGCATAGTTACCTATGCGACCTTATTATGCACTGAAATGGCAATGTGAGCCATTTCAGTTATGCACTGAAATGGCTATGTGAGCCTGGAAAATACATGATATTGCCTTTTAAGAAGCCACTGCTGTTTCCGACACTCTGCTTTCACAAAGTCATCACAGCAATGCTGCTCCAATAACCGTTTACAATCGTTCTTAGGAGCGTTGGACTGAGAAGTAGTTTGTATGATTGCTCAGTAGACCGTTTCACCAGGTGTTTCTAATTGCTGTTGCTGCTGCTAGTCTAGTGGAACTGTGTGGGGAGGGGTGCTCTGTGGGGCAAAAGCTCAGAGGAGACTGCAGCTCCAAGGAAGAGCTAAGTGTAAATAGGCAGAACTCCCACATGGCTGCCATAGGAGATTCAAGGATTTCTCAAACATGCATGAAAGAATCAAAACAACTCTCCAGGTATGTTTTTGATATAACATTATAACGTTATAACATGAAATAAAGCTTGAAACAGTTTATTTTACATTAAACCTTCCCTTTAACAAAATGTACAATGGCTTTATCTGTATTCTGTATCAGTAGCCTTGAGTTGCTGCAGCTTACAACAAAATCTTACTTCCTCTTGTCTTCATCTAACTTGATGCCTTTCCGCACTACACCACTTTGACCTTTAAGAACATGGAAAACGTTAAGACTTGTTGTTGTCACACCCACAAATTAGCTCTTGGGTGAGGCACTCAGTGGAACTGATGCCATGACAATAGTGGGGTAAACAGCAGGAAGTTAACTGAGGGTAGATGCCTCCTGTGAGACACTAACTACCCAACCCTCCAGAGAAAACAGAAGTGAGATACTGCATGCACTAATGTGCTTTGAAGAGAACCTAAGGAGGAAAACATTTGTTTAGTAGACCTGTCTCTTAAACAACCACTCTTCACTTTTCTGCCCATTTAGGGGTTGTTGAGCAGAATTAGCTTTGAAGAATCTTAAGGACGACTATTGTGACTTATTGCCTGATTACAGGATTACATGACCACTTGCAATTACCCTGGCAGAGCAAAGCAGTATGTTACACTTCCTGTACAAAGTTAGGAAGATGAGCAATAGAAGGGCAGTTTGCATTTTGTGGGTCTGCCCACTTTCCAATGTTTATCTAAAAGGTTTTACCATCATCTTTTTAACAAGTACTTCCATGTTGTAACAATTTTGTGTTTTCTGTAGGCAGTTGGCAGGTTTTGAAAACCAACTTCTGTTCACATTTGTCCTACTGTACAGTAATTTCACAGACAACACTGTCTCATTTTATTGTTTTAAATATATACATGATTCAAGTCTGTTTATCAAACTGCCATGTAAATATTTTGATTGTGAATCCTTCCTGTTTGTAAGGACTTGGTTTTTACCTCTGTGAATAGGTGTGTCTCAGTAATCCTACACCATTAGCATGTTGAGTTTAATGCAACTGGTTGAACAGCCTCAACCAGTGAGGCACAGGGACTCTAGCGTTTACATCCACCCACATGCCATGGTATGGCTGTGTGAGTCAAGCAGATGTATGCTTATCTGTTATGCTTTACTCCCGTAGGAGAAAACCAGAATGAAAACAGTCAACGGACAGGTGTGTGAGAAAGAAACCACGGCAAAAACATTTTTTTTTTTCGTGCCAGAAAAAAAAAAAAAAACAGTGAGCAGAAGGCGGTAGCTATGAAATGGAAGAGGGGGAAAAAAACTCTAGAAGAACCACCCAAACTTTTAAGCCACCCAATCAGGTTGCTCGCTTGGAACTGGATCCCTCCCATGTTCACCACCTGAGAGCAAAGAAACACAGCTGTGCCTCACAGAATGAAAAGACTGAGAAAGAAAGCAAGAAGAAACTGAAGAACTAGAGAGAGCAAAAGCTGGGTTTTTGAAGACAGTGAAACATCTTTGGAAAAATAAAAATTGCTTTTCAAAAAAGCAAGACTATGAAAGAGTGTTTGGAGTCTGAAACAAGAACATAGAAAAGCGACTCTAGAGAGAAGAATCTGAATCTTCAGAAGATCTTTGTATCTGCAACAAGGCTGTGAGCTCACCGTTGCCGGATTGAATGAACTCATCGTAAAGGAAAGATACCATAAGAGGAAACTGGATATCAAAATGTGGACAAAGAAGAAACGAAGAGAGTGAAGAAAGGTTTTAGAACTTCTTGATTTTCTAACACATTTCTGGAGAGTTTTTTTTTTGTTTTGTTTTATTTTTTTTTCTTTTGGAACTTAATGTTGAACCATGTAGTATCTGTTTGCCAGCTCTGAAAAGGGCTTAATTTTGAATATTGACTTCTGGGAGCAGATTGATCTCCAGCACCTTGTGTTGCTGACGATACAGACATGTCTGTAGAGGATGAGAGATGCACTAACAGCCTTAAGGATCAAAGCGGTTCTTCCAATCCCAGTAATGGCCAATTGCCGAAGGAAGGTTCAGACCCGGTAGTTCCCATCCAGAACCAAAGCCATGATGGGATTGTCCTGGATCGCATTGCCTCTTTGTCACCGGACACATTTGACCGCAGCGACTTCAAAGGGAGATTTTCAAAGATCCAACCTAGATCCAGAAAGAGGACAAGGATCTTTGCAGGTAGGTGAACGCATGCTGTGATGGGTTCTGTTTTAGTTCATCCTGGTAACAACCCTTATAAATATGGAATCTTTTTTTCTGGAAGATTTTTTGAGGGAGAAAACTAAAAAAAATTGGTCCGCACCTAAAATAGTGATCCTGAACTCACCAAATGGAATGTGAATATGCAAGTTTTTCCCAGCAAAGAATGTGAAGAAGTCGGTGATCTATTGCTACCTTCAGACCCTCTCTGTCTCTACATGTCTGCCGTAAGACCTAAGGGTTAGCAAGTCTTTGTTGGGACTTTTGTATGCTCTTTGAGACCAGTTTTGTTTTGAGAAGACAGACTATTATTACTTCACCAATAATCAGAGGTAGAAGGAGTGTTGTTTGGTGGTCTAAACCAGCTTGTAGTGTCATGTCCAAGCACCCCTAAACAGCTTCAAAGTTTCTTTTTACAAGGTCCAGCAAATATTAATAAATAGATAATACTGAGTAGAATTGAAATGCTTGTTTTGAGTGCAGAGAGAGAGAACCCATTTTTCCTTTTAGAACCTTATGAGTTAACTTTGCTGCATCCATTCACAGAAAGAAATAGGTAAAATGAGGAATAACCAAGTGTAAAGCCAAGTGCTTTTTTTTAGTAAACCTGTACCATCATTTCAGAGATTATTTAAAAAGAGTAGTGTGGATGTAAAGTGAAGATCATTTAAAATATTTGTGTAAGTGGAAAAAAAGGGTCAAATTAATTTTGTTCCCTTAGTGGGAATTAACAAAACTTCAAAAGAAGAGTGAAAATGTGTGCAGTTAAAAGTGGAAGGGAAATTTTGGGCTGAAGTAGTGCCTGTGCAGCAGAGTACCACCTGCACAAACACTTCTTTCAGAAAGGAATTAACAGCGTCTTAGAAATAATTGAGCAGGAAGGTTAAAATGGTCAAATTCTCAAAACAAGAAATGCTATGAAATTGAATATTGTGGGGCTTCTCTGCTGTGGGAGTATGGACCCCCGGGGCTTTGATGTGAAAGAGGCAAGTATGCCTGGCATGAAAACTTCTCTCACTCAGACATTCTTCAGAACAGTGACCTATTGGATCAACCCAGCTGTGTCAGTGAGACACTACTGTGTGAACTGTAAACCTCAAACACTCTCTCTTGGGATGTGTGTACCATTTTACTCCCACGCTGTTGTGATGTTTGAGCAAATATTCCTGACAATTATTCAAAGAAATACTAATAGATAACATGTCAACAAGAAATGAGTATTGTTGTGTTTAATCTATTTCATTGGTTTGGTCAAAAGATTAAGAGCTCGCAAGCAACTGTTTCCAGCATAGCGATGTTTTTACTTTCTTCTTACCCTGTGACATTGTAAGTTAAAACACAAGCTAGTTGTGTTTTCACTTAATTAAAACACAATTAGGTTTTAATTGTGTTTTTAGGTAAATACCACTTCAACATTTTTTATTTACAGTGCAACCTGATAGTAACTTGATAGACTCCCAGAGTAACTAATTCATTTATTTGCAACCCTGAAGATGTGCCACAAGTCAGTGCTTTGACCAAGAAGGACTGACCATTATGGTGGATGTATAGTATAGTTAATGAATGTAAACTGATAAAGGCAGGAATCCTTTACTCATTGAATAGCGCTCTTTACAACACATGTAACTCAGTTGCACTTAGCAGGTGAGTAAATTGCTTTTAAATTAAACAATCATTTTTACAAGAAATATAAAATAATTTTAAAAACACTTATTTTTCTGTTTTTAAACTTCAGAATGAAACCAATACATTCAAAGACTGATTAATTGGGAATGAATCAGATGAATTTTTTTAAATGAACATTTAGTCCATCTTTAATTTGAAGCTGAGTGAATGTGCACTATAATCCGTGTTTGTTAATTTGTCCCTGTATATATGATCATATGTACACATGCGCCCATGTGTGTTTGGAGGAATCACATTCCAGCAGCTGGCATGCCCAGGCCTCTGCTCAGAATGTGAGGAATCCCATGAGTTTTGCAAGGGTGAGTGCATTTTTTTTTGTTTATGATTTTCCTTTCTATCCCAAAATATGGGTGTAGCTGTTACTAGCTATAAGCAGATTTTCTTCTATTCTCACAGTTTTCTATTCATTTGAATAGATTTTCCTATCTTGTGTTGCTTTGGGTGAACTCCAATGAGTATTGGAGTTTGGGAGTTTACACCTTTCTCTGTATGTGAAAACACTTGCTCCATCTAGTATAGCAAAAGATTTGCATCTTAATTTGAAAATGTCTCTTTTTTTAGTATGAGGAAACGCTGCATCGCAGGGAGTTTTTTTCTTCTTGCAAAACATGTGCATTTGTCAGTATGTTACTTTTAAAGTAAAAAAAAAAAAAGAAGCATTTTCCATAAATCCCAACAATTAACAGTACATTATCATCTTCGGTGTGAGAAACACACACACAAAATGCAATTCTTGATAGAAATGTTGTGGTTAGCGCTGTAGTCTGAGGCATTTTGATTCATATGTCTACTCTGAAAACATGCATGCCAGGTTAATCAATCACTCTAAATCTCCTTAAATACTGAGGGTTAGTCTGTGAGATCATAGTTGTTTGTTTTATGTGTCTCCTTATTTACCTTGTGGTTGACTAAAGACACGTTTACTCTGTACCTGCTTCTTACCCATTGAGTGCTGGGAAAGGTAAACACTCCCAACCCTTAGAAGATTTAAATGGTTTGGTTTAAAAAAAAATTAATGTATGGACAAAGATGAGAGAGTGAACTTCAGTAGATTATAACAATCTCTGAGTATGACTGACGTAACAATAACAATATTATTGCAATGGTATCACAATGGGATTTGCTGATAGTATTTTCTCCGTGACTGTAGCAAAGTAAACATAATTTCCAGACCAGATTCAGTTTGCGGAGGTTCCCTGCTGTATCTCTACTCCTCTGAGATCAGGCTCTAATTGTCTCTTAATGTGAATCAGGCCATTCTGTGCTCCGTAGCCCTCCTGTGGGCAGCAGCTTTCAAGATGCTCTATATTATATGTGTCCCCTCGTCCCATACTCGCATACTCATTGTCCTTTCTCCCTTTAACATGTCCTGTGGCACTTCTGCAGCTCAGGATGTTGTGAAGACCCTAATTATGCATCGCTTATCCACACGCTTGATCACTTTACCTTTACTTTAAGGTTTGACTGTGAGTATTGACTGTAAGAAAGCAAAAGGAGAAACATTTAGTTGATTTTCTGTATAACTGATCAGTTATTTAACTCTCAGTAGCTATGCTTCAACTGTATTAGTAGAGAATAATTGAGACTGGCAAATGACATTTTCTGCCTTTAAAGAGTAAAAGTAATGAAAAAAAAGTTATATAATCACTTTAGTTATGGCCTTAGAATGTCTGTGACTATTTTTTGCTTAATTGGCCTTGACTGGTGACTAGACAAAAATATTGTCTGTTTTCATTCAGTGAATGACCCCTAACTAGGAGACTTAAAGTTGCTAGTTTTGAGTTTCTATGAGTAGTTTAAAATGTAGTCAGGGTAAGTACAGAGAAAATATGCTAATTTAAAGGAAACTGTTTTCTACAAAAGCATGTTGAAACACATTTGCAGTTTATTCAGACTCCGAGAAAAAGCAAAACTTGTGAAAACAGGAAGGCTAGATGGAGCACAGCAATGTTACTTGATATTAACCTTTTGAGCTTCCAACCTTTCTTTAACTGTGGTAATCACTTCAATAAGAAGGTAAAGACACTTCAAATGTCTGTACTCTAATAATTTTTGCTTTAAAATATGAGTAAAACCCTTACTTATCAAGTCATCCGACTCTTACGCACTTGGAACGATGTTGCGTTTGCTTCTAGTATAAATAATTAATGATCATTTATAACATAAAGGCAAAAACATGATGCTCATTTATCTCCTATAAATGCTTTAGAGATTAGAAATTGCTCCCCAGATTTTTATCTTTAAGAGCCAGATTTTCCATACTCGGTTATAGATTTCATTTAGTTACCATTCTGTCACTGGCTTATTTTTTTCTTTTTAAAAAGCAGTGGCTTTTTAAAACCATTAAGCATCCCCTGTGAACCCGTCCATGCAAAAATTATCCTACTTGATCCTTCTAAGTTTTAAGTAATTTTTTAATGTTTCATTTTAGTGTTATAGTTAAATCATGTCCTTTTTATAGGGGCTTTATTTTTTTTTCTTGAAGAAGCAAGGACTTGTCAAGACCCAACTGAACCTTATTATCATTTTTTTTTCCAATATAGAAACATAATAGAAACATAATATTATCCTACTGGAGAAAGTCAATATGTAAAATAACAGAACATCCAGTTACAGCTTGTATGTGATGTCTATGTGAGGGAGTGATGACAAAAAGGTGCTGGTATTGGCTATAGGCTGATTTGATCTGCCTGTCACTGTTTCACTTCGCTCTCATTGGCTTATAATCCTCATAGCATACTTATGGTACATATGTATATATACTGAATCATCTTCATCCCATTTTCCTCTCTTTATGCATTGTGTATTACTCTGTGGTTTTCTCATTCCCAGTTTGCCCTGCTTGTATTTTTTTATGTTTCCTCCAATTCGGTGATTTATGCTCTCTGTTGGCCTCTCACTACCTCCTTCTCACCCTCGCTCTCTCCTCCCTCTAAGAGGATTGGCCGCTTGCGTCTGCTAACATCTGTGTATCACTGTCCTGAGAGAGCAAAACAGAGAGGGGATGGGGGTGTAAGCTAACAATATAGCAACACAGAGCTCAGGCAGGGCTGACATACACTTTCATTGCTCGTGCTCGTGCGTACACGCACTCAAAGCAACAGACAGCCGCAACATCCGCATCGCTCACTGCCCACCTGCATCGTCCTCCCTCTCTCTCCTTGCCTCTTCGCTCTGTCAACTCCTCCTCCTCTCACTCGCTTCTGTCTCAGCGTCTCATCCTGCCGTCCTGTTCCCCCACTGCTGTCTGTCACCGTGGCGACCTAGCCTCTGCAGCCATGGCGACCAGCCAGCAAGATTCGGGGTTCTTTGACATCAGCCTCAAGTCTCTGCTCAAGTCTTTAGGAGGCAGTGAGTACAGCTAACAGATGACAGTTGCTGTTGCCTTTATGCCGGACAAATGCCTGACACATAGCAGTGATAGACTTATAAGCTGTCAGTGGGTCCTGCAGTTTACAGACTCTGCTTTGTTTTTGTGAGTCACAGAAAAGCTGGCCGCTGATCTACCCTTGTCAATATTTGGCGATGTTATGTAATAGAACAATGTTCTGACAAATGCTTTGCAAAAACGATAACAGTACAAGTGTAAGGTACATGTTATTCCTCAGTAGTTTTCAACAGAAATGTCACATCGTATGCTTAGCCAACGGAGAGGAGCTTCCTGGCTTTGTTATAATCACAGCATAACAGATTTGGATCCTAACATACTTGTCTGTCCACTGAAGTTTTTATGCTATTGGCATTCTAAGAGAATCCCGAGCCTCTCTCAGTTTCCTTGTTCTTGTTTACTAAACAGAACTGCTCTCACTCTGAGGCAGTCAGAAGTGAACACCCAGCAGCATCCTCCTTCAGTTTCTGTTGGACACGGTGTTCCTCAGCCTGGCAACGGTGGGTTTGTGAGTCTGAACAATCACAATAAGCAGAAAGCATCCCTGTGTTATTGCCCCAATGGGACTCATTGTCAGCCGCCTGCAGTTTGTCATCACCGTGTCATTAGTTGTTATGCTGTTAATGTTGAGGATGCAGAGATTAACTAAGCGGTTTGTGCAGGATTGAATTTTGGATATTGATACTAGACTGATGCAAGTTTTTTTTTTTCTTTCTATTTGCTCGTACAGTTTTTATAGGGACACTTCCAGAAGTAAATAGATTTTATGAGAGTGTTTGGCTAAGTTAGCTTAGCTGTCTGGCTCATAAGTTAATTTTCAGATGATGCGATCAGCAATAGCAATCTTTGTTTTTGTGGTTTTTGAATCTATTTTACTTTTTAAAACCTATTTTAATTTTAAAATCTAGTTTAATATTTTTTTTCTTCCAGACTAAATCACATAAAATATAAGAGTTGTACTGTTACAGAAAAGGAAGGACTTAAAAGATATTGCCTATTTTTGCATTACAACAAATGTCCCTATCAGATTCCTATTAAACTCAAAAAAATGGCATTAATATACATCCTTGTAGCTGATGCTTCAATAGATTAATAGTAGTGAGAGCTCTTAGTTAAGATAAATGTAGGAAAAAAGTCAAATCTTTGAACCTATCTGCACTGATGATGGGGAAGTTGTTTGGCAATTTGGATTTATTGTTGATGTTTCTTTTAAACGTGTTTTAAGGTCCATGTTGAAGTAAGAGCTGTAGAAAGAATATGTAGAGAACATTTTAAAAGAAATCATTCTGTTTGGTGTGAGATATATTGAACATTAAAGTTATAAATAGTTTTAGCTTTTGGACTAAACTCGAAAGTCAACAGAATAATAAACACACCTTGAAGGCTGAAAATGCTGGAAGCATTGAATATTATCAGCCAAAATCGAAGACAAATAGCTGACTTCATCAAGTTGAACTTGTCAGATCTCATGCCACTGGGCTCATCCCAATACATCAGATAGACTACATAGCTGAAAAATGTCAGATTTAACAGGCTAGCTTTTATTAGCTTCCAGTCTTTCATTTCACCAATTTAAGTAACTGTTACTTACCAGGACAAATGTACATTTCATGTAGGAGTTCTGATTTCCAAATGTATTTAAAGTACATTACTGACTATTATTTAATTCATCATTCAAGAACACAACACAACTTGCAAGATTGCCTGACTTTGTAGCTCGCAGTCAGCTTTCTTTTCCAGCAGCAGCCAGGTTAGGCTCTGTTGGGTCTTGTCAAGGGCAGTTAAATTGTGCTTGTTGTTATTCTCTCTGCTGTTAGACATGACTCATCTCTAGCTGTTACCTAGAAACTGACAGAAATTTGCAAAAACATGCACAGGATCAATCATTTTTGTAGATCAAGAAACATTTTGGGAGGCTTTTAAACACCCAGATTAACATCTTTTCCATGGTTATAACACGTGATGCATCATCCAGGTACACTGTCCATTAGTTTTTACAAAATTAATAAACTGATTAAATTGTATTTTCTTTGTTGTTTTTATACGTGTAATTTTAGGGTTGCACCAAACAATCGTCCAGTCAGAAACAAACTAACAAAAAACTATTTTACCGTTTAGATAACGTACCATAACTCAGTTCCACAAGGTTGTGGAAGCAAAAAACAATCTTTAGTCTGGATGTTGCTGAGGGAAGGGAACTCAAAGTTAGCCTTGTAACCATGTTTCCAGGTAGGAGAGGCATTTATGGTTAAGTCAAAGGAATTTTAATCATGTAAGAAGATATTTTCATAGGAACAGCTTTTTACTACATTTTTAAACATATCTGGGGTTTCACTCAGGCTGGGAGACAGAGAGTGAAAGTGAGACTTAACAGATAAGAAGGTTGAACAAAGTACAGTAAAGTTGCTGTTTTGGTGGTAGGTGACAGTAACAGTGATAAAGGCAATCTTTAAAAATAAATATGATAAATGGCAGCATATGGGATAACAAATATTTAAGCATTTTTGCTGAATTAAAGCATGATTGGAACCAGTTGTGTAAACTTGATTTCTGATATTTAATATGAACTCTTAAATGGTACTGTAAATACTGCTGCTGTTTTTTACACCAACATAATTCTAGTTAAGAAAGTATCATTTGTTCACTTGAAATCCATTATGTTCCAGAATCCTTATGTTTATAGAAATGTTTGAATTGAGGTGTTATTTCTTAATTTTTTTTATTTTAATTTGTTTTTTATGTTTGTATTGAAACACATGGTATTTTGATAAAAACATTCTAAAATATCAAATACCTTTTTGCTTATTATTGAACATTTTTTGAGTTTTTCTTGATGCATACTGTGTTCCATCATACTTTGTATCTTTCTTGCTCAGACAATATTTTAGACAAAGCAGTAAAATATAGTTAAACATGTACATTATGTACTAGATGTTCAGTTTGTGTTGAATCATCCCTTGAAATGCTGAATCATGCAAATCCCTGTGCTTGTCTGTCTGTTGGACATGTTTATGCTCTTTTCTAATCTTCTCTCCCCTTGCTTTTTCTGACACACTCCTGTACAGTACACACAGTTATGTTCACATTGGCAGACACCTTACAGTTATATAATTTGGAAGCCCTAATGGATTAATTTGCTTGGAGTCAACCTGTTTTTTGCTAAATGAGATAAATGCAATTTACTTTGAAGTTAAGCCATGTTAAGTTGTTTGACTTCCGCCAATTTCCACATCTGTGTTTATTTCTTTGTGTGTGTTTTTGTGAGTGTGCACTTGTGTATGAGTAGGGGTCAGTGGGAGTGGTGGGTATGTAAGAGAGTGACCGCCAACCATCTATATATAGCGCCTCCCTCCTCCCCTTGGCTCTCTCTCTGAACAGTGTTGAAATTCCAACCCAACTCTTCTGGTCGGACCTTCACAAGGATAAGATTCTGCTTAACTGCTCCAGACAACTTGAAGACAGCCACTTTTAGAGAATCGCTTCATTTGGCTTCTTCATTCCAATGGGATTCAAGGATTCAAAAGTCACAGGAACTACTGTTCAGAGACGAGGTGGCAGGTTGGAGGCCGAACAGAAGCTAAAGTAGGAACTGACAATTTGACTGTCGACTCATATAACTGACAGGCATGAGGCCCTGGACAGCCTCTGATCTTACCAAACATTTGGAAATATTCTCAATCCCCGTTTGTAGAGACACCTGTCAACAAAATTAGTTTGTACTCGCATTTTTGTTTATGTTTTAAAAGGACACCTTGATGCCATCGTCTCTTCTGAGACTGGGACTCTTTGAGATCTGAGGCGTCAAGCAACATTCACGTGGGAAGTGTCAATCTGGCTCTGGCTTTTTCCGGTCTGGAATATCATTTGGATTAAATTCGGGATAGACCTATCAATCCAGTTTTTGTGACACCGTTTTGCTCAATTTGGTCAAAGATGGAGCTTCACATTTTCAGCTTTGGTTAAACCGACCAAGAATTAAAAACAGACATTAAGATGATGTCTGTGATTTCCGGTGCGGTAGATTATTTGGGTAGTAAAGAAAAATACTGTCTTGCAAGAAATTACATTTATAAAATTATGGAAGCTGACTTTTACTTTCAGTAAAGTCCAGTTGCTCCTCCGTCCTACTACTTTGTCCCTTTTCCTACACTGTGCTTGTGCCTTTTGTCATTTACAACATGGAAGTCCCAACCAAATGGAGTAGAGCTAGTGTCATCAGCTTCATCAAAGGCCTTGGTAAGCTTGCATGGCCGTGCATTCATATGTACACGTGTGTGCATCCTGTGAGTGCTCAGGTTTCATCCAAACGGATGGTTGTATGAGGACAAGGGGGCTGTGCGCTCAGGGAGTTAGTTTTCACCTCTCCACTGAGTCAGGTCACATGGTCATGGAAGGTCAATTAAGACCTGACATTGTTGTTATCTGATACTGTATGTGTAGGGGCGGCCCAGGCCTTCTTGACATATGATAAATCATCAGGAGCTCAACATGAGCATAAATCCTCTTCATGGTGTAAGGAATGTTAATACTCTTTTCAATGTAATCTCAGAACATACCTCTTTTTCGTACATTTTTCTCTAATAGTTCTGACTTTTTTCTGTCCGTTTATTTTCTCTTCTCTTAAAAGCTAATGGTGTCCAGGCTTAACAGTGACGTAATCATGAGTGGGAATGAACTTCGGTTTAAAGTGATGTCTTTTTTTTTCCTCCATCTGTCCATGCTAACGTGTTTCACTGTTAAACTTGGACAACAAAATGCATTCTTAGATAGAGCAGATTTTCACTTAGTAGGAACAGTTTGATCAAATGACAGATTAAGCTTGAACATTAAAGGCCAGTGTTTTGACTTTTTATTCAAAAAGCAAAAATTATATTCAACATCCTATACTGAGACAGTCCAAACCGGCTTGTATTCATACTGTTGTCTTATTCTGATCGCAAAATTCATCGTATTTTAAACACATTTTATGTAAGCAACCGACATAAATATGTGGCATTATTCTGAATTGGACAATAAAGGATGCACATTTTAAAAATCTGAACATTTTTATTTATAATAATAAATTTAACGCAATTTATTATTCGTTAAAATAATAAATTGCATATTTATCATCTTTGCAGTACCCGTGACCACGTGTTGTCTTACATATGTTCAGCCTATTGGATGGAGTCTCACAAAAGTTGATGCTCACACCTGACACTGATTGAGGTACCTAACAGTGAGGAAAATTAGGATCTTTTTTTTACTGATATTGTCAATATTTAGTACTTTTGGGTGATCTTCAAATAACCTGAAGGCCTAACATCCATTCGTGTTCCCAATTTTCTTACAAAAACAAGTCAGATTTAATTAATTACATTTATGAACATCACATTTCAAGCCTTGCCACACATTGGATTCTTTGACTGGGCAAATCTGTTGTAACTTTGAGTTCATGTTTAGAGTTTTTGTTCTGTTGGAACCAAGAACAACAACTAAACTCTAAATTTTCAGACTCTAAACAAGTCTGAACATTTTCTCAGCCTCTCACAGGTTTTTCTTGATGTTACCGTAATTTCAATTTCTTAGCTTCTATAAATAGTATATTTGTGGAGTAGACAGCTATTAATTGTCATGCCAACAGAAGATATTGTGCAACCACGGATCGCTGCAGCTCATCCACCTGTCAGTTCTTTGTACCTTGATTAATGTTTCCTTGCTCAGCCTGTCAGTTTTGTTAGACAGCCATGTCCTGCTGGGTTGGCAGTTTTTCCATGTCCTTCCTATTATTTGATCATGAACAGTGATGAGATGTTCAAAATGTGAGAAATTGTTTTAGAACCTCATGCTGCTTTGCACTTCTTCAAAACTGTTTTCCTGTGTCCCTTGGTCTTCATTCTGTTCTTTGTTCACCAGTATTCTCCAAAATACCTTCGAGCCCTTTAAAGAACAGCTGTCTTTACTTTTGCAAGGCAACAAAATATAGCCCAGTTGGAAGTAAGTATACGGTAAAAATATGTTATAATTATTTTATTTGTTTCCTCAGCTTCTCCAGTGGGACTGAAGCAACCAGTCCCGCCAGCCAGTGGAACGTTGGGAGAGAGGAAGGGTCCAGTCGTCATGGCGCCTGTTAACGTAGACCCTGAGAGCAAGCCGGGCGAGTTTGTCCTTAAAAGCTTGTTTGCAAACTTCACCTTGCTCTCCGAACGCAAGATTCGCATCATCATGGCGGAGCCGCTGGTGAGTGAGTTTAGATTGATTTTTCCCATACAGGTTTGTTTCTACTTTTTCTCCCTTTTCGCTCAGGTTACAGAATCAATAAATATGCATTCGGGCCATTTGACTGTGTTATCTAAATCAACTTTTAGGAAGATCTTTATTGACTAATATGTTTCATGACCTGCATCCTAAAATCTTTAGCATCCTGTCTCTTATAAAACACAATCTAACTTGGGGAAGTTGAACAGAATTTTCAGTCTTTCTGATGAAATATTCCAGGATGGACTGAATATAAAAAGGGGGGAAGAATTTAATCAATCACATAAACATTTACTTAGGAATATAGGTGAGCTAATTTGCATATGATGCAAATACCACAGAAACTTCCTCTTTATACATTTACATACCGTAAAAGTAGTTTTGAAGCAGAAGACCCGAGTGATCTGGAAGAGTGATACAATGAAAACATGTCTTTAATGTATCCTATTTTCTGGACTATAAGACACATTTTTTCCCAGAGTTTTGGTAGTCCCGTGATTTATAGTCTTAATAACGTATTTATTGACTCTTGCGTTAAATGTTCATTTATACTGACAGACATAAACCAAGGAGTTAATCCCATCTGCAACCGAAAGAGAGGGGTCACTAATCATTAATTTTGTGCTGCCATGGTAGTCAAAGCTGAAAAGCTGTTTTGGACACTTAACACAGACAATGATCCAGACTTTGTCTAATAATTTCAAAGTTTTGTTATTTTTTCCATAACTTAGCTTTACATTTGCAATTCCATGTAAAGACAAATTAAGTCATTTGTCCTCGACTCTTTCCTCATTACTGTCTCCTTGGTTTCTACTTATTTCTAGGAGAAGCCTCTTAACAAATCCCTGCAGAGAGGAGAAGACCCACAGTTTGACCAGGTGCGTCTTCCTCATATAGATCTCAACAGTCTTTCCCTTCTGTGCTACCATAAATGTTGATATTTTAGTCATTTATTGTAATATACCAAGTCACAAAAAGAGTTATTCTATATTCCACCTGTTTGTCTGACCTCCTTCTGAGCAGCTGATCAGCACCATGAGCTCTCTGGCGGAGTACTGCCTCCCCTCCATCCTGAAGACTTTGTTTGATTGGTACAAGAGGCAGAACGGCCTTGAAGATGAGTCCCACGAATACAGACCCAGAGCCAACACAAAGTCCAAAAAGTGAGAAAGTAAAAACAGCAAAAACTGTCAGTTTAATGTTTCCTCGTGCTTCGATCATTCACCAAAACTGGAAAGTGTATGGGTAATATTTTTAGCAAAAGTATTTCTAAATGCTTTTTCTGTGTATGGGCATTACTTTTAGAACATTAGGTGACAATATTCCCTATTGTTTGAAAACAATGTGCAAATAGGCTTATTGTCACATTACGCAGATAGGATTTCCCATAACATAATTCATTTAGATGTTGCTGCGTCACATCAGTTATTTTTTGTTTGGTCTAATTGTCACCACAAGGCAAAGTGGATTTCCTGTTTAACATGTCAAGATGGTGTCTTTTATATACCCTTTTTGACCTCAGTTTAATGACAAAAATGTTTTCATATTGAGACTTCTTCCTCCTTCCAGAATCTGAAATAAGGAGAACGTTAACTTCACCTTAAATTACAAACCAGAATGGACCCTCTTGCAGGAATCATACTGTAAAAAACCCCAGATGTGACAACTAATCATTGTTTCTCTGACTGTGTCCCTTAGTGATGAACAACAGAAGGACTACTTACTGGAGCGGAGGGACCTGGCAATAGACTTCATCTTTTCTCTAGTGCTTATTGAAGTCTTAAAACAGGTGAGGCTCTCTTTAGAGTTTAACTAACTGCTGAGACCTTACTGGATGTCTTCCTAAACTCTGATGTAGTTTATAATGCAGCATAGAATCTAAAACAGATTCTAGGTTGTTTTCTCATGGGGAAAATTTAGATATTTTTTTCCAGCATTTTCAACACATGGATATGTGATATCACTTTTGACAATTCCAAAAAACAATAATGTTAAATAATAAACCTGAATATATAACTTTAAAATGTTGTTTAAATAAGTAGTTGGTGGTGGGAAAACCAACTACTTGTGCACATGATGAGAACGTCCTTAGTCAGCATTTTGAAGCAGGTTTGTCCTGTTTAAACCTGAAACATATAATTCAGAGTGCTTCTTGAACTGGTAGTTAACATCGCAAAACGGCAGAAATAGCAAAAAGATCGTAGTAATTCATGATCCGAGTAAAGGATCTCCAAATCATTTGAAATCAACTTTTAATAAATTAAAATAGACTACATGTGGATGACATTCAAAACAATTCTTAACAGACTGTAAGATGATAAAGGAAGTGTCTAGATTGCTAAAATTTCATGTTGGGATGTATAGTAGGTAGTAGTGAAAGTGGTAGGTCTTTACAATTCAAAAGAGATTGAACAAAGTTAATTTTTAAACAAGGTTAACTTTTAGCGTAATTATGTCGATTTTCCTTTTAAAGAACTGAAAATTTAACGAAGTGGTGAAGTTGTTTCACAACTATTTATTTGTGTTTCAAACATTCCAATCATATTAAAATATGCATGTTACATCTAAACAATTGGTCACTTTTTCTAACATTAGAAAACCAATGACTCTTATGTTATTTGGACTAAAGATTCGTTTGCTTAAACTAGCATTTGGCAAGCATTATTTATTGAATAATGTTTGCATTACATTTTAGTCTGATATATTTTGTCTTTACCTTGTGATTTTAATGCAACATAAATAAGCAGATTGTTATTGAAAAAGAGATTCTAACCTAGTGGAATAAGCGTTAAATAAAATAAAATGTTTTTACTAAATTTACTTTTTTAATTTCACGTTTTTCCTATTGTGTTAATATCTTGTTTTTCTAAATATTTAGTTTTCCATTACAACAGCATCTTAATTTGTAATTCAATAATACATGTATGTTTATTCAGATCCCTCTCCATCCTCTTTTGGATGGACTTATCCAAGAAGTCGTCAATTTGGCTTTCAAGCACTTCAAATACAAAGAAGGGTGAGTAGACTTGGCTTTTACTACATGTGTGTTGTCATCAAACATGATTTGCTCTAATCATCCCGATTGTGGCTGATTTTTAGGTATCTTGGGCCCAACACTGGCAACATGCACATAGTGGCTGACCTTTATGCAGAGGTAGTGGGAGTTGTTGCTCAGTCAAGGTACCGGATTTCACTTTTTTGATTATAGTCCAACAATCCCTATCATGTTAAACCCATTGCCTTATGTGTCAGTGTGGACTTTGTAATTACAGTAGCAACATGACCTCAAGCTAACCCCATTTTCAGTAGTGACAAATGCACACACTTTAGCACAAGCGCTAAAATTGACAGCCATTTGCTGTGTTCTGTTTGCATGTGTGTGTGTCTGTGTTTATACACACATGGATAATAACGACACTCTAGATGATGACCCTCTAACTCTGTAACGTCTGTAATGAGAGAGTCCATTTTGCTGGAGGTTATTATCATGTAGTGTGGGTTGACAAAGCAGCTCAATGACTGCCACCAGACACAAAGCACACACTCTTTAGCACCATCATTAGTTTAAGTCAACACTCTGAAATCTAGTTGAGCAAACAAAGAATCTCCTCTGTTTGAGTGATAATGTTATACTTTAATAAGCTTCCTAAGTTGAAATCTCATTTCAATTGAAAGTTGGGTGAACAGATCCAAAAGTAACTGTTTTAAAATGTTTTATAGTCATAATCAGCAGGCAGGTACGGTATTGTTGTTGGGTTTTTTTTTTTAACATGGAACAATATTCTCACTGATAATAAAATAACTATATGGTGGCGCAGGGGTTAAGCACAACCCACATATGGAGGCCTTAGTCCTTGACGCGGCCATCGCATGTTCAAATCCCGGCCGCATGTCTTCCCCTTCTCTCATTCCCCACTTTCCTGTCAATTAACTATCAAATTTTCTCTGTCAAAAATATACATATATACACTTGTCTGTCTTGTAAGCAAAGAAAAACTGTAGTAGTCCTCTTTCAGCCAGTTTATAAGAAAGCACAGCATCAAGGGTGGACGAGGGCTCACCAACTGCATGTTCATTACTCTTTACTTCATGCAGAAAAAGAAAAACACTGGCGACGGCATTATTCTTAACAAATCACCCTTGATGTTAAACTTTTATATTGTCGGGCCTGTGGCTATTTAAAACCTCGGTCTACTTTGATACTAGAAAGCAGCCGATGCCTATGTGCAGGTTCTTCCCAACAGTGTTGGAACGTCTCAGAGTATGTGAGGAAAACACATGTCCTTTTCCCTCTACATCACCCCTCCAGATTCCTTTCTAAATTTAGGCCAGCAGAGCGCTGTTAGTTAAATGCGTCAGGATCATGTGTAAATACACAAACACACACACTGAGCTCTGACTGAGCATAAAAAATAACGTGTGTGTGTGTGTGTGCGTGCACAGAAATATTAATATGTAAAGAGGTTTTGCTTGTTTTCAGTAATAATTCCAGTAACTGTAACCTCACTTGGGGGAAATGTAGAAATAGCACAGTTTGCTAAAACACCAGAGGCTACAGCAGTTAT